>NC_072733.1:177551055-178151055 GCF_026930045.1 Uloborus diversus | reverse complement strand
CAATGATATGCTGAACACTGTGGTCACTAATGTAAACTTTGTCATAGTCAGACTCTCATATTCAGGACATGAATTCAAAACCAGTAACTTTGATATTTGCAAATCAAATTAAATTAACTGTGGAAAAGTTTGAAGCATGTTATTTGAGCTCCAACAAGAATATTTTTCGTGAAGATTAAAAATATGCTTTTATAGCATACTTTGATGAAGCAAAAAGTGACAAAGCAAGGACTCATATCTTGCCGATATAGTTGCAAAAATCAATGACACGAATTCAAGGGCAAAACAGCAGAATATTTTCTTCCATTCACAACAGAGAAACATTTCAAAACAAATTTTACACTGGAAAAACAAATTTCAGCTGGGCATCTCAATCTTCCTTACAATTTCCTATTTTAGTGAAGATTGTACCAGCAAGCCCTCACTCTTTAATAAAATCACAAAAAGGATTAAACAACCATTTGAAAAGTTTTAAGAACAGAATTATCTGACATATTACTAAAATTAAAATGGGTGGGGTGAAGAACAAACTGAGTTTTTATCTTCTTTTTGAAAACAATTTTGAGGCAGTAAAACTTCCAGTTAACTTGAAGGTTGAAAGACCAAACATTGGAAATTGACATAGAATGCATAACAAATATGACTGAGTAATACAATGTCGTCAGTACTGTTGCTTTTCCATCAACCTATTTGTGAGACAGTGCAATATCAGCTTTGATTGCAGTAAAAACTACAGATCAAATCTGACTTCAGTCTGAAAATGACATTATACAAGCTGTCATGAGCATGTACTTTTTGATGGCACATAAATGAACCCAATTAGAGCATTGAAAAGAGTCATGAAAAAGATTGAGAGCAAAAAGGTTGGGTATGAGTTATGGGACATACTTGTTCCAGAGGAAAAGAAAATACATTATTATTAATAAACCAGGACTGCCACACTCAATTCTGGGAAAAAAAATTCCTTGTCTTTTCCTTGAGTGAATATGCAGCATCACTAACGAGAAAATACTCATACTTGTGTAGGAACATTAGTTTCATCACAGGAAAGCAAATAAATAAACATAAATAACGAGAAGTAATAAAACTGATTAAAACTAAACAATAGCATGGAAACTTTTTGAAAAATTTAAATATAAATATTCAAAGACTTCTTGTTAACATAAAAAAGCACAAGTTAAGTAGAACAAAACATGCAACTAATATCAGGCTCTCTAAATTAATTTACATTAAATTAAAGACGCATGTCAAATAAATCATTATATAATTGTTATTTTTATTAGATATTTGAATATTTACTTGGAGCAATTAAAAATAAAATAGTTAAAAAAAAAAAGTTAAAGGGTTTTTTTTTTGGTAGCTTACATATTTTCAGCATTAATTTTTGTAACTTTTACTGATTTTACAGTTATAAGTTTAATTTTTTCTTCACCTCAAGCTAATTTTAGTGTTACTTTAGTATTGTATTTTTTAATTATTATAAATAATATTTTCCTTTTTGCTGCACATTCTTCTGTTTCTCATACATGTTTAGTATATTGAAGTCTCTTGGAATCTCCTGAAATTGGAACTTCGAAGACAGCACCATAAAAGAGTCTAGTACTGTATTCTGTTCTCAGGCTAATAAATAATAGAAATCCATTTTCCACAGCTGCATTGCCATGTGATGCAAATTCCCAAAGATACGGAGATTATTTTGACTGCAGAACATTATAATAAAAGTTATCTAAACCAAATTTTTCATTAAAAAATGAATAAATTTGTTCTGTGTATTCAGTATCAAATTTTCCAAGAAAATATTAGACTGAACGTCTGCATGTCTAAACAAACATGCAAAAAAAAAGAAGATAAAAGAAAAAAAAAAGGAAAAATTAATTTGAATTCTGAAATTTTGAATTCAAATTATGTTTTTCACAATCACGAGTTGCGACAGGACCCTACTCATTGGTTACTACCCTACTCACTTGTTTCTAGACACGGCTCCTGTCCCTCCAAGCCTATCTCTCCTCTTGGGCGGTTACGTGTGTACAGTTGTGTATGTGTAGGCTTTTGTGTGTGCATAGATCTGTGTATATGCACGTTGGCGAGTGTGTATGTGTGTAAAGACGCGTGTGTGTATGTGTGTGAGTGCGTATGTGTATGAGCGTGCATGTGTGTAGGACATGGACGCCACCGACTAGGAGCAGCTACCGGGGGACGCAGTCGCGCCTGCAGGCGACGGTGGGGGTTGAAAAAGGCACGGACACCAAAGACGGTCAAATGAGAACAATAAGCAATCGTGATTGCTCAAAAAAGAGCGAGAATAATATGAGTAGAAGAAATTAACTTCCTCAGTTGAACCACCATGCATGGCTTTGTTTCATTTTTAGAGTCGTCGCCTTGATCTCCTGTGAAACAACTGTAGTACACTATAACTTCGATTTAACGATACCCAATTTAATGATTTCCTCAATTTAATGATACATTTCACTGGGCTGGATTTGACTGCATTGAATGTCTGCGCTCCTTGATTCAAGGATAACTTTTTCCAGTCCTTTGATAATTGTTAAATCAGGGTTATGCTTTAATTGCAAATTTTTGGAGAAAAAAAAGCATGAAATTCCCTGCATTTTCCAGGCTTTTAAGGAAAAAATTCAAAATTTTCTTGCTTGAAAATCGAGAAAATTTTGAATTTAGTTCTTTGAAAATTTTTGAATTCCCTGTGTTCCAAGTTTTCCATACATTGTGGCAACACTGTTATATCATTACATTATCAAAAACATCAAATGTTTCTAAATTACATCATTACAGAAGTTATAATTATTTCAAAAAGACGAATTTCTTTACCTGGAAGAGTAGTTTCTACATTTCCAGCATTGATAATATGAAGTTTCCAAGTACCCCTTGGATTCTCTCCCCAAAAATGAACAGACATAAAAGGCCAATCTTTAAAAGTACTGTCCTGTTTATCATGAGGTCGCGGCAACAAAAGAGAAGATTTTGTTCCAGATGGAGAGATTAAAACTATATGCAGATTTCCTCTGGGATGAAAGCTGAGAGTTATGTAAACTTGAACATGCTCAAGATAAACCACATAATTTCTTTTATTCTTACATGCATCAGTGCTCATACTTGTTTCCAGCTTTTCGCCGTTAACAGCAGGAATTACGCTGAAAAAAGTTACATATTGAAAATAAAATACACTATTTTATTAGACATCATATATAAAGGTAATGTTGTACAAAACATGGAGGTAACATGAAAAACACATTGAAATAATCAGAAACATAAAATTCAAGCACAAGTTAGAGTGCGTTCATGCAGTTTAGTGGTCAAACAACAACACAAAACACAATATGAAGCTTTAAAATAAAAGTTTCATATGTTTTAACTTTTGCTAATTACTCCTATTTATTATGTTTGTTTTAGAGTCAAATTGCTCAAAAAGAAATAAATGCACCTTGACAAAAAAATAAAATAGTAAAATTAGCAGAAATTGTTTTGATATGTAGACAAATTAAGCATGCACATTTATGGTTGACTCTGAACACGGCCAGTAAACTTCTTGTCCCTCAACTTTTTTTTAGTATATTTCACTTTGAAAAACCTGGAAGGCCTAGAACTACACTCTCAAGGCAAGGTTAGGAAATAAAAATTTGCTACTCTTCCTCTACACAACTTCCTTTACAAAAAGGTTGATAAAATATTGAACAAAGTTAGTTGCATCATTCATTGCTTCTGAATTGTTCTTCATTCTGATCTTGGAAGTGAATTTTGAAGTTATTGAAATTGTTATTGCATTGTAATATTGTATGCAATGTTATAAATGATAGAAATTTAGTGAAACGCAAAGGTGGAGTACTTAAACACTTGGAAATTTTATTTTTCTGCTTAAAATTCCACAACTTTTATAAATATATTTTATTATACATTAGAGGGTGGTTCAAAATTTTTTTTTCCTGCTGCAGGCCAAGACCCCCCCCCCCCCCCGCATATTTTTTTACATTTAGGTAGATCCCTCTCTTAAAATTTCAGCATTCTACTTTTAATGGAAGATAGTGCTCAAACACCCTTCATTTTTCTGCTTTTTCTGGATTTCTTACAATTTTCGAGTTTTAGGCTAAAAAGAAGTTTTCCATAAAATGGATTTTTTTTCAGTTTTTCTGATTTTCCAATACATAAATATCAGTTTAAATAATTAGAAAGTTTTTCATCAGTTTGATAGCGTGGTAAAATATATATATATATATATATATATATATATATATATATACCGTATTTTTCTGCGTATAATCCGCAGATTATCTGTAAAAAAAGGCAAAGTTTATGAGGTGCAGATTATACGCTGTCGCGGATTATCTGTGATTTTTTTTCCCTTAACACCAATGCTCCGGATAGAGAGCGTATGCCGACTCAATGTTGTTTATTTGACATTGCTTGCATGTTCCTTCTTGCTGCCTGCCTGTATGTTGATTATTTTATATTGCTTGAATGTTCCTCTAACGCGATTCAGGCCATGTAAAATAATCAACATTACAGTGAATTAGGAAGCAATTTGCGCAAGATAAGACGATTTGCTCCTTTGTCTTGACTCTGTTTTTCAAGTAATTAGCATACTTAATCTTGATTTAAAGAAGAAATTATTATATATAGATTATATTTCAGATTAATTTTGATTATGCCTTCAATGTAATTACCTTTTTATGTTTTTAGTTTAGTTGCTCAAATGGTATGTTAAGTTCAAACTTTTTTTTTACATCCTATTATCCGCAGATTATACAAAGTTTTTTTTTTCTTCAGGCCGATTTTAGGACCTGCAGATTATAGGCCGCATCCGGATAATACGCAGGAAAATACGATTAAAAATTGAAACAACCCCTACTTTTTTACATTTATATATATATATACACTGGTATAAGAAATTAAGAGAATTTTCAGATATGGTCAATTATTGCCAGCACTACTGGGCTGATTTTAATGAAATTTAGTATGTACATACATTGAAACAATGTGCAAAACAAATAACCGTCCAAGATTTAAAATACATACGCATCATCATAAATAGCACTCGTTAGAGTTAGATGGTATGAAACAGCGGTTGCAAAATTGAACAACAATATGGGTTAATGAGGGTATGGCCCCCTCTAACAAACTTATAAACCTTGCAGTGTGTCTCCATACTTGAAATGAAGTAATTTATGGGATCCTAAGGGCAATTGTTTCCACTCATTCAACAACGCTGTTTTCAGACTATGGATGGTTCCCAGAGAGGTGTTGCGAGTTGCTATTGCTCTCCCGAGAGCGTCCCAGACATGCTCTATAGGATTGGAGTCTAGAGATCTGCTTGGCTAAATTCTCCAGCGAATATCCTCCCCTTCCAGAAATTCGTCAACCAGAAGAGCTCTATGTGGCCTTGCGTTAACATCCATTAAAATTACCTCAGGACTAACAGTACCTCTCAAGAGGTGAGCATAGGGCTCCAAGACCACATCTCACTTCCTCGCAACAGCTAAAATGCCTCTCTCAAAGACGTGGAGGGGTGTATGGCCACCCAACATGCCTGTTCAGACCGTCAAACCACCACCGTCATAATGGCCAATTTCGCGCATATTGGAGGGTAGGTAGTGGTTTCCTGCTTCTATCCAATGATAGTAGGACAATAATAGTCGGTTAAGCTGAACCGGGAGCCACTACCTGCATTCCAATAACCGCGAAATCAACCATTATGGAGGAAGAGGTTTGACAGTCTGGGCAGGCATCATGTTGGATGGCTTCATGCTTCTCCATGTCTTTGATAGAGGCTCTGTTACAGTTGTGAGGTATAGGGATGTGGTCTTGGAGCCCTACGCTCACCTCTTGAGGGGTGATGTTAGCCCAGAGTTAATTTTAATGGATGTTTACACAACACCACATAGAGTTCTTCTGGTCGACGAATTTCCTGAACGGGAGAATATTCATAGGATAGATTGGCCAAGCAGGTCTCTAGACTCCAATCCTATAGAGCCTATCCTATATATGTCTGGGCTGCACTCAGGAGGACAATAGCAATTCACAATACCCCTCCGGGGACCCTCTACAGTCTGAGTATAGCGTTGTTGAACGAGTGGAAAAAATTGCCCCAGGATCCCATAAACTACTTCATTTCAAGTATGGAGACACACTGCAAGGTCTATAGGTTTGTTAGAGGGGGCCATACCCTCATTAACCCATATTGTTGTTCAATTTTGCAACCGCTGTTTCATACCATCTAACTCTAACGAGTGTTATTTATGATGATGCATGTGTATTTTAAATCTTGGACGGTTATTTGTTTTGCATTGTTTCAATGTATGTACATACCAAATTTCATTGAAATCGGTCCAGTAGTTCTATAAATAATTGACTAAATCTGAAAATTCTCTTAATTTCTTACACCAGTGTATATACTTTCCTAAAGTTTCATCGCTCTACTCTCATTAAAAGATAGTGCTCAACAACTTATTTTCTTTTCTTTCTATTCTTTTTTTGCGTTTAATTTCATTATTTTCAAGTTTTAGATCAAAGACTCTTCTCCCACAAAAAGGATTGTTGTTAGTTATGATTTTTCAATATGTAAGTACTGGAAAAAATGTTTGGGAAACCATTTTTATGTGCTGTGTCCAACAGTGTTTTGTTTAGATCCATCATCCTCAAAGTGCAATTGCCTCAAACAATTAAAAAGAACCTTTTTCACCACTGTCATAAAACATGTTTTATAAACTTTAGACAAAGAAATTTGCTAGTATATAAGTTCATGTGTCATACAGGTATGGCATGTTTACTGTTTTACAGTATATCATTTGACTAGTTACCTCAAAAATGATTATAGATTAGAATGGCATTTCAGTTTCAACATCCAAAATGCTGCCAGTTTACCGAGATTGTTTTAATTTAAGTTGATTGTATACCTTTTTTTCACAACATTCACAAAGTTCTTTTTTTCTCTAGATATACTAGTAATATTGTGTAGATATTTTATTGATATAAATATTTTTGTTAAATGCTAATAAAATTTACAAAATTATTCAAATCATAGGAACACAAATTTAGGATTGTACAAAAGAAAAATGGAAAGAAAAAAAAAGAGAAGAATGGAACACTTATTTTTAAAACAATATTATTCATGAAATACACAAACCTTTCATTAGAATCAGAAGGAGTAACACATTTTTTTTGTTTAGGCACTGTTTTCCATTTTTTGGCTAATTGAACCATTCCTGCAGCATCCATCAATCCATAGCCAAATTTTGTACTAACTATAAATACATTTATGATACATTAACATTACGCCCTTTGTGAAAAAAAACAAGGTAACACTTTAGATAATTTAACTCACAATAAAATTATCATTCAACAAGAAAATAATTATGGATGCAATGCTTAACCAAATTTTGTACTAACTATTACCACCTTAATGACACATTAACACTATTTTATTTTTGCAGAAAAAAAGGTAAAACATTAGAAAATAAATTTAACTCACAATAAAATTATCCTTCAACAGGAAAATATTAAAAGACACAAGTACTCTCAGAAATGTAGTATAAAAGCTAAGTATAAACTCTTGCTAAATTGATCGAAGTAAACTAGTCACTAAGTGCCTAAAATATTCTCCTAATGATAGATGTTAATTGCAAAGTAAACTGTTAAAAATGATACAAAATGTACTAAAATTTTATTATTTTTATGATTATTTTTAGGCTTTAATTATTTTTTTGCAAAAAATGCAAAAATTAATCAATTTTCTAAATCTTTTAATTGCAAAAATCTCAACTTTCCCTCTAAAAATGCAAACTTCTATTTATTTATTTTTGAACCAGTAAAATCTTCTAAACCCTTAGCATGGGTTACGTATAAAAATTTATCTTTGTCTTGATTTTGGAGTGCTAAGTTGCAATTTTTTACAAAAGGAATAATTGGAAAAAAACTGAACTTATTCAAAAAATGAGGCTGCTATACAAACAACAGTTAAAACATACAGTAGAACCATGATTAAATAAAGGGATTGGAACTGGACAGACTAAGGGCGTATCAAGCACTTGATTTTGGGAGAGGGTCATTTTCAGGCAAGGGCACATTGCATCCCCGAAAGGAAAGTGACACAGCTCAAAATTTGGGGAAAATGTACTAACTATTGATTTATAATTTAAATTTAATGTTCTTTCTTGCCACAAAACTCACACAAAGTTAACTTACATAACTGGCATGCAGTGGCCCACAAATGATGTAGTCAAAAGTAATACTTCATTAAACTTTTATAACTTAGAAGAAATATTTTTGAACTTTAAGTATGTACTATTAATTTAAGCCACAAAAACTAAGCATTGCATCATCATTTGTTGAGTGTAACGTAATATTTGAGACAAAATTACTTAAAACTACTATTGCATCAAACCTTGATTTTCTCCAATGCTGTTTTTTGAGTCATGTCACTTTCCTCGCTGGGGTGCAATACATGTTATATTCAGGTAAAATAGAAAGTCTGGAACATTTTTCCACAACATAAGTCCTAAGAATTCCCCTTTAGGCTAACCTTGCTTGCTAAAGGTGGGGGAAGCAGGAGTGCCCAACTAGGGAGTGGCGCAGACTGCAGCACTGAAATATTTAGGGGGTGTTTTAAGGAGTATTTTTCTCTTTTTTTTTGGAGTGGGGAGAGGGCTTCAGATTTACGGGCGTTTTGTGGCATTTGAGGAGGTGCGCTCTTGTTCATGGCGGGATGGACACCCCTGGTGGGAAGAAAGGGTATCATGTCCCCCATGACCCTCCTTATTGTTCGGTGTTAGAGACCGGACCTCCTTCAGTGTATAGGCAATTCTGAATAAAAATGATGTTGCTAAAAATATAGCTGTAAGCAAAAAGCAGGTTCTGGTTGTTCACATTAACAAAATTACTATTTCGTATGATCTTTGTAAAGATATTATTATAATTGCAAACAAATTTGTTCAGTGAATATCATACAAGGCAGAAAATGCAATGTAAATTTAGTAACATATAATATAGGTAACTTTAACTTTGATTTCATGCTAATAATACAGTCAACTGTATTTTTTGTTCTTTTAACTTAAAACATAATTTATAGTTTAAAAATAACTTAACAAAACAGGACTTTACTTTCACATTCAACCACTTCAGAATTCAATAGAATTTTTTAAAAAAGAATTATTTTGTGTTTCAAAAATTTACTGCTATCTTTAAATATTTCATTGTGCATGAGCAACTTGTGTCTACAGCTGAAATGGCTCCTACCGATGATCTTGCAGTGATATTTACTTACCAAAAAATAAATAAATAAATAAATAAAAATACAGTAAGTTCACTTCAGTTAAACAAGGTTTGGATAGAAAAAAATTGGGATAATTGAGGATCTACTGCAATTTACAGTTTTAATTTGTGTGGTGTTATAATAATAATTATTATTGTTGTAATTCTTATCTTGCTGCATATACACAGATGAAATAACATCAGCAAGCTTTTAAAAAAGGTTAAAAAAAAATGTGAAACTCCCCCTCCAATTAATTAAAAAAAAAAACCTAAAATCCAGGATAAGAGCAAAATAGTTCTGCGAAAACTCTAACCATAAGAAATAACTTTTTTTCAACGCTTTCAACAGAAAAGGTATCTGAAATCTAGGCATAAGAAACATGCAAAAATGATATAGCCTATTTATGGCTCAATATTATATTATTAGACCCCCCTCCCATTTTAGTCTTGGAGCACATATTTCAGAACAAACCTTTCAGAATCAGAAGCTGGATCTACTCTTGAATCAAATTCAAGACAATTAATTTTCTGGAGATTAACAGTTTACTGGCTTGTAATCTAATGTTAAAAGGAGTAGGTCCAATGCTAATTAATTCTGTGTAACTTAATTTTTGCATTTCTGAGACATGATTCCCATGATTTTAGATAACAAGAAATTTATCTATTGTTTATGAAGTAGAACTTCACTAGTCCAGACTTAAGGGATACAAGTAATCCAAATATTAATGAAAGTATGGGGGTCATTCCAATTAAAACCAACAAATTTTCAGAAATTTTGGTGTCTCACCATTTTTGATTTTGATGAAATTTGGTTGGTAATATTTCCCAATATTCTGTACCCCCAAAATGTTATATTTTTTTCTTTGAAAAACTTTATTCCTGAGATATAGCTTTTTTTCTGCTTAATGAAGAAAACGGCATTTTTTTCAACCATAATTTCAGAAAGGAAGATTTCTATTTAGGCTGTTTTTGTCATTTCGAGCCTAAAAAAGTCGATGATGGACTTCAATAGGAAACTAATTTTTTTTCTGTTGCTGTTGATTACTGCTGATACTGGCAGTCCTTTATTCTTAAAAAAATTGCTTACTCTTAAGAAAAACTTAAAAAATGGATTTTTTTCACTCCACAAAAGTGACCTGTGGGGGTGGGTTATAAAAATTTAAAAATGTTAGGGTTAGAAGCCATTACATTGCTTTTTAAAATGAAAAAAAAAAACTGTCTTGTTTTTTTTAGGGTGTAAAAGAGTCATACTTTAAAGTCATACAATAATTACTTTTGCACTTTACTTAAAGGAGGCCAAGTACACTGGATAAAAACCTTAAAAACTACCATATAACAAAATTTCACTGAAGTACATTTGCAAAATGTAATTTTAAACAACAAAAAGCTTTCGATTTTTATTAACTATACTAGCTGCGTGCCCGGCGTTGCACGGGCTACTTAAAAAATGAAAGAGATGTCCAATTGATGTTTTTGTATTACTCTGACATCAATTTCTAAAGCGCTAAGGAGTAAATAAATACGCGTAATGCAAGGTTTGCAAAACACCAGTAGAGCATATTTTTTGCAAAAATCTCTTTAACGTTAATCATACTTATCAGTGATACAAGTTATGAGTATTTTCAATTAGCACAAAAGATGAAAATACATGTATTATTAACTATAATCTGTGCTCAAGTTAAAATGAATTACATCTGATAGACTATATCTGAAATATTTATGTACAATTACAATCAGCTTTTTACATAAAATGACACATTTTTTTTGTTGATTTCGTGAAACTAAATCACCAAGACTCAATAAATACCAATAAGCATTGATTTAATACCAAGTCATCAGATTCCAATTTAGCTTTGGTTAAAATCCTTAAAAACAATCTTTTTTGTTCAAATCAGTTTCACAAAAAATCCAAACAATCTTAATTTAACATGTTCTTTTAACGATACAAACTGTATTTCAAAAATAGAAACAGGAAGGAAAAATAGAGTTATTACAATTCCAAAACTCACACATGTGACGGGGAAAAGTCCAAGAAAATAAACATAATTAGTCGCACATCCTAAATGTACCAAAATATGAGGCCGGTGAATGATAAACTTACACTACAATCAATAAACATAGCTAAAGAAACAACTTTCATAATGTGAAAAGAGTTAAGAACGTTGAATGTAAAAAATAAAAAAAGGGCAGACGATAAAATAAAAGGTTGTCCGAATAGGGCAACCAATTTTAAACTAATTTAAAATGAAATTCTAAATGGAAACTTTGTTTTAAGATTTGGACAGCAGCCAAAAAAATCTCTTTTAAAACAATTATTACAATTTTACTTGCTCACCCATATGCAAAATGGCAACAGGAAAGAAATAGAAATTCCTGAATAAAGTTATGTTAATTAACGTTTTAATTAATATCTCCGCTAATTAAAATCACACAATTACGAGATTGGTCCTATTGTTTTCTTTGGAAAATTTCGAATTGATCGGTATCTCGTTTGACTCTCGATTCACAGTGGTTCTCGAGAAGATCGATCTTCAGACAGACAGACGGACGCGAACAGATTTTAATATTATAGTGGATTTACAAAACATAATTTTTCACCAAACGCAAATGTTTTCTTTAAAGGTTCTACGCCTTAAAAAACAAGACAGTTTTTGTTTCGTTTTAAAGGGCAATGTAATGGCTTCTTACCCTAGCATTTTCAAATTTTTATCACCTAACCCACATCCTCTTTTTGGGGAGTGAAAAAGCCCATTTCTTATTTTTTCTTAAGTTTAAGCAATTTTTTCATCATGAAGGACTACTAGTATCAACCTATTTTACTGTGCTTCTAGTATGCATAACTAACTACAACAGGAAAAAAATAGCTTCCTACTTTAATCATGAAAACGGCACTTTTTCAACCATGAATTGACAACGGAAAATTTCTAATTAGGCTTAACTTAAATCTTTTCTTTTTATGCACAAATAAAAGCTGTCTTTCATCTTTGCAATAAGACTTGTTTGATCTTTCTACTAATTCAAATAAATTTACTAGATTTAGGAAAAGGATAAAAAATGTCCAATTTTACCCATCCGCGGAGCGAAAAAATAGTTCTATCTCAGGAATAAAATTTTTTCAAAAAAAAAAAAAAAAAACCAGTTTGGAGGTACAGAATATTGGTACCTATTACCTAAAAATTTCATCAAAATCAATACAACAGCACGGCCCATTTGTTTATTTAATATGGAATGACCCATGGATTAAACAAAATAACCTATAAGTTGAGTCAAGGAACAAAAAGCAATTACTGTACAAAGGAAAAATTGTACTTTGTACGCATAATATAAAAACATATGGAGAAAATTACAAAGATACACTATAAAATACAAAATAAGGCCTGCAAAAATACATTAGTGGCATTAACTCGCCTTTTTTTCATACAGCACGTACATCTAAATACCAGTCCAGATTAAGTGAAGTTCATTTTAACAAAGTTTGGAAGAATGAAGGTTTACTGTATTGATTTTCAAAGCGTTTTCAATGAGATACCAATTGCTGCTCCCTTTAACAGACTGGTGTACATTGAAAAAAGATAATTAATATGTTGCAGAAATTGGCTGGCAAAGGATAAACAAGAGTAGTACTTGACAGATATCATTCTCAGTAGATTGATGTTTTAAGTGATGTTCCACAAGGTTCAGTTTTCGGGCCACTATTGTTTATAAACCTATTAACGTTAGTTTTTTTTTTTTTTTTGTTAATAAATGAACTTCTCGATATTTTTCAAAAGAATGAAAAAGCAATTTCTGCATATAAAAAAATCATAAAAAATGGATTTCGCTTTTGGTTTATAGTTCACTAAAAGCAGCTCACCTTGCCTTTCAACACCATTGGTAACCCAGTCCTTTTCATTACGCAATGGTTCATACTGAGAAGTTAAAACAATTAGATGTTGCAAATCTCTCCATGTCAACCTTGGGCTGAAAATGACAAAGTACATTCATACCAAGTAAATGAAATGAAACTATATTCTTATATAAATCATTCCAAGTGTGAAGCGAGCATACATTCATATTATAGTAAAATACTCAAAAAATGCTAATAACATATAAATGATTTTTTAAAACAAGATAACTTTTAAGTTCAGGGAATGCTTGTAATAGTGTGACCATTTATTTAGCATTTGTAGTAACGAGAGAGAGAATTTAAAAAGTTTGGTCAATATCCAGACAGGATAATACCATACAATTGACATTCAAATAATATTCATTCACGATTTTTCTTTAAAAATACTGGAATTTTTTTAATAATTTATAAAGAAATTTCTTCAAAGTGTCAAGCATATCCTGTTGATCACATGTCTATAAATTGTTTTTCTACGTAATAGCCTTGAAAAATCTTCCAAAACATATTTTGTTTATTTTTTAGATTATATACATCTAAAGTTAACATTAACTCTGTGTTTTTTTTTTTTTTTTTTGATGACCACAAACATGTGAAAATTTTTATTTTAATAATTTGCTAAAGGCTCTTCAAGAAAGCAAAAAAAAAAAAAAAGAATGAGTTGAATCAAAGGGTCATTCAGAACAGTACAATGTTCTGTGGGAGCCACAGCACACCAATGACGTGATTTATGATACATATCATAAATCATGCTTTGTCAGGTTCACACAATAAGAGGTAAAGTCCATGCTGAACTCATGCTCAGCACAGGACCATCACTTGCACAAGACACCAACTGTAGACCACTTTTGATCTCTATTCTCAGCCATGTGGACCCTAACTGCCCCACAAGGCAAAACCTGAGGCCTAGTGCAAAAAGGTGGGGTGTGGTTGGTACATTATTTGATGGCATGGGATGTCACTTGGTGAATAGGAAAAAGTGCCAGAGTAGATCATAAGCAGAAGAAAAATATCGGATTGCAAGATCAGCATCGTAAACCCTATGCACTGTAGTGGCTCAAAACTTTTTAAATACAGCAGAGTCTCGAAAATTCGAGTCTCAAAAGTCTGAGGTTCTGCTTAATTCAATGATCGACATTACACGATCTACTTTTTTTCACGTTTATAAGGGTGAAATCCATTCTTTTTTTCATTTCTTTGAGAAACAGAATTACATTTTGGAACCACATACATATTCGCTTTTTGATATCTTTAAAGAGAAAGGTAGCAAAAAATGTACAGGTCTTTCACACTATCAGTTTTCTTGTACATTATTATAGTAAAAGAAAAAGATCTGACGTGGACACTATAACAGCAGGGGGAAAAAGACAAAAAACACATTTGGAGCAAGCATTTCAAAAAATTTAAAGGTTATTATTTTTTTTTAAGTTGCTGTTCAATAAATACTAAAAGGTTAAAATGAATAGAGTTTTTGATTGTGCGGGTGACACCAGACTCTATATGCCACGTTTTAATCAAGTTTATTAACTTTTTTTTTTTGAAAAGATAAAAATTGAAGAGAAAGAGAAAGAAAGAAAAAAATATCAGTATGAAAAATCAATGATATCTTTCACTGTAATAATATGTATCACACACAAAACACAACTGAAAGTATGGTTTAAAATCCAAATACAATCACTAATTAGTGATTCATCAAGCTTAATCTTTAACAGATATTTTCAGTTTTTTGAGCAATGTCATTATTGCAGCAACAGAGCAGATTCATTTTACAATTAAAGTATAGAGTTGAAACTATTTTACTTAAAATTAAATTTATTGCAAAATTATGTTTAAAAACAGAAAGAAAATGAAAACAAACGTCCGAAATAACTTCTAGAGAGATTATCTTTAGAGATTATATACAAATTCCATTGCAAAGAATTTTTTTCTGAAACCCGCTAAAAACACAAAATATAAACTAAAAAGCAGTGGCGGCTATTCGGGGTGCAACTCCCCCTCCCACTTTTTATTGTTAATTTAGTTTTTCTTCCAATTTAGAAGCCAAGACTAGAAATTATAAAAAAAGCAGAAAGATCAAAAATTTCTGAACATAAATATTTGTTTTACTTAGTATATCTGTTTATGAAACATTATTGAGCACAAGCAGTAACTTTTAGTTTATGCAGCAGCATACCCAGCATGGGTGACACCTTGGGTGGTTTTTCCAAGATTTCCTACCTGCCAACTCAAAATGCTGCAGTCTAGCAAAAAAAAAAAAAAAAAAAAAAAAAAAAAAAAAAAAAAAAAAAAAAAAAAAAAGCTTTTTAAAAAAGTTGAACCTTCCCAGCTTAATACTAAAAGTTCTTATACTTAAGCTTCAATTCAGTTTTGATTAATATGAAGGACAGTTTGTTTTATTGGGCGAAATCTCTCACAGTAAGTTTTAAATCACATTTTCAAATTGTTCCTTTTCCAATTAAGTTGCTGTCATCAAGAGAACAACATGAATGGACTGTTATGTTTTCAATCATTTTCAAGAATTTTTCATATTTTTAAGACTAAAAACAATGCTTTGTTCCTAAAGAACCAAATTCAAATACAATTCAGCATTTTTACTGCAGAAGTATATCTTTCAAATACATAACATTATAAAATCAATTAATTTTTTTTTCATATAAAAAAAACTGAAGTGAATGGGATTGTTTTTCATGCTAAATTTTATAGTACTTAAATGCTTCTTTTAGATTGGCTATTTAAATTTATTTACAGCTTAACTCTTTTCATCTAACATACATTTTTTTTCCTTTCATTACACATGAAAAAGCGAAATTAATGTGCTTACTTTGCTTCCAATGCAAGTGCACAGATACCTGCTGCAATTGGTGCAGATGCTGATGTTCCAGTATGACTTCTCGTACACAGGTTAGAAGTGTTAGGTTTCATGCCTTTCCGAAGCTCCTCAAAATAAGAAAAGTCAACGTCCACTGTAACCTGGAAAAATAATGAAAGTTACAATAATAATTTACATAAGTTGGCATAACCCAAATAAAAAACTTTTCAACCAAGTGTGTCAAAGACTGGTTGACAGCAATAAATGTAAAAAATAACAACTAAATTACATGTCATGCTTCTTACTATTCAATTAAGTATAAAAACTTGTTACATATTTTTCTGGTACATAACTTTTTTTTTAAACTCTGGTTTTAATAGTTTGAACTTATGTGCCTATTTTTGTCCTAAAGGACATATTTTTCATGACTTGGATGTCTTGCTATCTTATGTCTACATGTGTCAACATTCAATGTGTTCAAGATAGGCCTGACTAGCAGTTCAAGAGCATTATGTAAGTGTTGCTTTTTCATCGACTCAGAATTCAATTAGAGTTTGGCATGTATGTTCAATGTTGCAATGAGAAAATAGGAGGGGATATGTGATATGCTATGGGATGTGTGATGCGCTAGGGGATGTGTGATAGTTGTATAAAAGGGGTGAACTTCCTCCCTTGGTCTCACTTATACTGGTAAATTTGTACTAACTGAGAATAAATCACTTATTGGTATAGTGATAAGAATGAGTGTGGGAGGGGGGGGGGCATCCTTAGAAATATAAATATAGATTAAAGCTATATTAAACAAACTTAACTTCAATTTTAATCCTAATTACATCTGCCAATATAACTTGAATAAATTCACAGGAAGTTTTACTGAAGATCTGCAGGGCAACTCATATGCAACATACGGTGTTTCCAAAATTTGAAAGAAAAAAAAATTTACATCCTGAAAATTCGAACATGGATATCGCAGGAGCGAGTTTGATACTTTGGTTTTACACCAAAATTTTAGTGAAAAAATTGCTTTAAAAAAGAAAAAAAACCTAGAAAATTAAAAGATTGCTTTTGATGATTAAAAAAAATATTTTATGGGAGAATACCCTCATGAATCTCCCAACCTGCAACAAATGTTCAAACTTTTTAACTTTTCACTTTTCTAGCTCCTGAATAGAGTGTTAATGGTTAATACAGGGTGCAGCAAAAAAACCAGATAAGCAATTTTCCATACAACTTTATTGAAAATAAATATTTTAACAAAATACAACCAATAGTATTATGACAGGGTTCCCACTCTTCCAGCAGATAACAAAATAGGACCTTTATATGGTCTTTTTACAGCACATTTTAAAAATAATTTAGGGCTACTTCACACCAATGGCGTACATCAATTGAAATTTATAAATATGTTTTTTTCCTTTTAATTTATCATTCATAATTTATGAGTAAGTTTGAAATTTATTAAAAAGCACTTCTTTTACTTAGCAGTGATTTAGAATGTTATAACTTAAGTTCTATGGGAGCTATAGAGCTATAAGATAGCTCATTTTAGAGACAATTATATGCTCATTATCTTAATATGTTTATGTAACTTGAATAACTGTTGACAATTTTTTTCATAAAATGCTAAGTTCACAAATTTTAAAGAAGGTGTCTTTTAAAATTTTGAAAAGAAAAAAAAAAAAGATTTTTTTATTGTACTTTTATGAATACAGAGAATTTCAGTGTGACCATGGAAGGATCATCAATTACAGCAAATAATGTAGGACACATCACTGCAATTTAGTAAATGCCATTTATTTTTTAGGAACTGCTGAACCCTTCATGGTCCCACTCTGAAAACTTTTGGACATTTTTATAAATATGCATTAAAATTCAAACATTATTTTTAAAATGTAAAGGACACTATCTCAAACATTTTTGAATTTTTATATTTTGAAATTTTGTGGAAAACATTTCTTTCTCAAAATTTTTTTAAGTTACAAACTAAAGTGCATGTAATTTTCTTAAAAATGAGCAATTATAAAACTCTGTTGCTTTCATGAAACATGAGCTATAGCATTTAAAAGTGAAATTTTGCAGAAATTGCAAAAAATTTTCCCACGTTATTTGCCGTAACTGTTGAGTCATTCATATTCCCACTATGAAAAATTTTGGATATATTCACTAAAATACATTTACAATCATAATTTCTTCAAAAATTTTAAAGGACATTATTTAAAATTTTAAATTTTGTGAATAAGGTTTTTTTTTTGAAAATTATTAAACTGTACAGTAAACTACTGATTATCCGCAAGGTGGATTATCCACGAGTTTTCGCACGTTCAAAAAAAAGTTTTATTCGGCAATGAGTAACTGAATGTAGATAAATGCACACATTTTAACTTAAAAAGTGCAAAATCTGTTTCTAAACATTCCTATTCTTTTTCTTCCTCTTCCCTTCCAATGGCATCAAACCTTTCATAATCTAGAAAATCCAACTAACAGAAACCTGATTTTTAGGTGTACACTTCTTAACTGCTTTAAATTTACAATATACTTATTAATTTTTGGATTTACATGACTAGCGGGCCTAATCCAGTGACCGGACTAGTCTTGTTCAAAAACATTTAACTCCCCTATGCATTTTTAGTGTAACATAACTTGATCTCTATTAGTTAATCTGATTGCATCATTTGCTCGCATATGTGTGTAATCCATTTGTTATAATGAGCAATCCTTTTTTAGCTTTTACTTTTTTTTTTTAACAATGTTATCATTTTAGCTATAGTTTAAAATATATACAAATATTATTGATGTCTAAAGCTATTGCATACACTGGTACACTTTTTGATTAATTTTAATACCCTCATTCACAAAAACCAGAGATTTTTTTGCCGCTTGTGCAAATTCTGCTTCACACAAGGACCAATATCAGATTTTGTCGATGTTCAGCATTTACCAAGGTGCATGGAGTATTTACTGACCAAATCCTACCGTTCTGAGAGTTATGAGCTGGTTGAACAGTAAAGAGCTGCTCATCAGTGACAGGAATCTCTCTCCAGTGGTGATTTGCAGCCCGTCTCAAAGGTTTTTGTCATCTTTGGAGCAGCACAAGTTTGTTTTCTTCAGTAAAAGGCTGAACTTTTTGGAACTTTTGTCTAAGGTCTGTTTTTGCCCTTAGCCTCATTGATTGGTCACATATTCTTGTTTCACCAACGCATTTTTTCATGGAAAACCGAGGACTTCATTGAACTAGCTTTTTGTTAGTCTTACGATCAACAGAAGTGTTCATCATACGTTTTTGTACAGTTCCTGGATGTCGACTATCATTTTCAGGCCCCTTAAAACAGCATATTCCATCAAACACTGTTTGTCGAGGTACATCAAACAAACAAACTGTTGTTCTCTCCTTGGTTAAACAGCTTTAAAATAGCAGATATTTTGCTTGACGTTGTAAAAATGAAAAGTATCCACTATAATATTAAAATCTGTTTGCGTCTGTCTGTCTGAAGATCGATCTTCTCGAGAACCGCTGCGAATCGAGAATCAAACGAGATACCGATCAATTCGGAATTTTCCAAAGAAAACAATAGGACCAATCTCATAATTGTGCGACTTTAATTAGCGGAGATATTAATTAAAACGTTAATTGACACAACGCTATTCAGGAATTTTTATTTCTTTCCTGTTGCCATTTTGCATATGCGTGAGCGAGTAAAATTCTACTAATTGTTTTAAAAGAGATTTTTTTGGCTGCTGTCCAAATCTTAAAACAACGTTTCCATTTAGAATTTCATTTTAAATTAGTTTAAAATTGGTTGCCCTATTCGGACAACCTTTTATTTTATCGTCTGTCCTTTTTTTTTTTACATTCAACGTTCTTAACTTTTTTCAGCATATGAAAGTTGTTTCTTTAGCTATGCTTATTGATTGTAGTGTAAGTTTATCATTCACCGGCCTCATATTTTGGTACACTTAGGATGTGCGACTAATTATGTTTATTTTGTTGGACTTTTTCCCGTCACATGGGTGAGTTTTCAAATTGTAATAACTCTCTTTTTCCTTCCTGTTTCTATTTTTAAAATACAGTTTATATCATTAAAAGAACATGCTAAATTAAGATTGTTTGGATTTTTTGTGAAACTGATTTGAACAAAAAAGATTGTTTTTAAGGATTTTAACCAAAGCTAAATTGGAATCTGATGACTTGGTATTAAATTAATGCTTATTGGTAGTTATTTAGTCTTGGTGCTTTAGTATCACGTTATCAACCAAAAAGTGTGTGTCATTTTATGTAAAAGGCTGATTGTAATTGCACATAAATATTTCAGATATAGTCTATCAGATGTAATTCATTTAACGTGAGCACAGATTATAGTTGACAATGCATATATTTTCATCTTTTGTGCTAATTGAAAATACTCCTAACTTGTATCATTGATAACTATGATTAACGTTAAAGAGATTTTTGCCAAAAATATGCTCTACTGGTGTTTTGCAAACTTTGCATTACGTGTATTTATTTACTCTTTAGTGCTTTAGAAACTGATGTCAGAGTAATACAAAAACATCAATTGGACATCTCCTTCATTTTTTAAGTAGCCCGTGCAACGCCGGGCACACAGCTAGTATGTATATAAAATAGGAAATTGATTATAAATTGATTTCTAACTGAAGTGAGAGACAAAAAGAAATAAACACTCATTAAAAATAGATTAGTTTATTCCATTTGATAATGCAAACTTTGTTGACGTTTTTTTGCTGCACCCTGTATAATGCTCACTTCCCTTCCAAACAAATATGACAGCTATGAAACTGTCGAAAAATGAAAAAAAAAAAATGGGGAACACCATTTTAAAAAGGTGGTGGGGGGGGGATAGGGAAAAACAGTGGTCATGTTTGGATTTAGGAGGTCATTTCGCATAAGAATCAGAAAGAATGGTGTCAAAAGTATTTTGAAGTGTTTTTTGCTGTGCAGTGTTATTTATAATGTGCTAATTTTTACCAATTTATTGGCTGAAAAGGTATTTTAATAATCAAAATCACTTTGCCTAAAATAAGAAATTATGTTGAATGAATTTATTACACCTATCCAATAATTTTGAAACCTAGCTGACAGGCCTACATATAAAGCAAAATTTACAAATTATTGTGTAGGTAGTGTAAACAAAATACTCATATTCTTCTCGGGAAATAAAATGAAGAAGGATAAAAAATGTTACAGAGAAAATTAAAAACAGAACTGAAATCATAAAGGAAAAGGGGGAAAAAAGGGCTAGAATTTGAAAACATAGACTTTTAGGAACTTGAAATGAAAATGGCATTTTAGGGAAAAGGCATTCCAAGTAGGGCCTCAGGGATAGCATTACAGCTGCTGCATTATTGACTCGGAATCCCGTCTTGGAATTAATGTTCAAAGTTGCTCGGAAGAAATATTCAAGGGGATGTGTGATATGCTAATATCTGAATTAAAGCAGTGAGCTTTCTGATTGGTCAAGTTGCCTCACTTCTCCATCATAACTGCTGTCCTGACAAACTTTGCTCAGATCATATTACCTTATACAGAAAAATTAGCCCTTTGAATTAGTGCAAACGTTTTGCATAGTGCAAATATTTTTTCACTTCCAGATTTTCAAATGAACTTGAATTGCTCTTTTAATCAAATGCATCTCTTAATAAAAGCACCACAGAAACTAAACTGGGCGAATCATCCCAGGATCAGACAACACCCTTAAAGACCTCTTCTTATGGTTTTTGTAACATACACACACATACACAGAGAGAGATAACAGCAAGCTCATTACTAGGTAGTATAGCTCTGTCACCTTAAAGAGCGAGTTTAGCTAGGGATTTTTGAAACTTAAAAACAAATAGAGCTCCAGTTCTAATTGTCTTGGAATCTTCAAACAAGCATTATGTGTAAAAGAAGTAATTGATTCATAATCTTAAGATGGTCAAGATTATTTTTGTGAAAATTTATGTGAAAAACATAATTCACTAATTTGGATACGTAAAGAAAAAATAAGAGTTGAAATAAAGAATTTTGAACCAGCATTTAATATTCCCTGCTTCAGAAAAAAAGAAATTAAAGTAAAATTTCAGTCGAAAGAGAAACTTTCTTGTCTAAAACTAAGCCCTTTTGTACAATAATTGAAAATGCATTACAAATAAGGAATTGACAAATAAATGTTAGCAATTAATTTACAGAAAAATTACAAAGTATACATCTTTTACAACAAAAATATTTAGCACTGCCATCACATGATGGCTGAGAAAGTCTCAAGACTTACTATGTTTTGATCATGGCTTAAAGCCCCACTACTATATGTAGTAGTTAAAGTTGAGGAACATTCTTCTAAATACCATGGCTTTAATCCACTCTGTGTAGCACTGCTTACTGATATAGTATATATTGAATTAGTGTAACCATCACAATTGCAATTATCACTGTGTCGTCCACCATTTCCTGAAGCCCAAACATAAATTGATCCTAAGCCATTACGCCCCTAAAAAGTGTTACACATAAAATATAAACACATGAATCAATTTTGCAACAAATAAAAAAAAAACATAAATATATAAAACATAAAGTAATCATATGTTCTAAATCAGAGATTCTTCACCTTCAGGCTCTATGCCCTTGAATATTGATATGAAGTCAAACCACCTAAAACACCCTACCATATGTGGTCAATACAAGTAGCAAAAGTCAAAAATTGAAACTAAAGCTGAATTTTTAAATGAAAATATAGAAAAGTTTGTATACAAAATTTATTATTATAACAAATAACTTTAAATTTAATATATTATTATTAGAAAAAAACTCAAAGAATTAAAAAAAATAATAATACAAATTAATTTGACGTAATCTAGGATAAGGAGAGGTTGGCATATAATACCAGTCTCTTTCATAATATTGATGAAGGACTGCCACTGCTTGTCTCAAATAAGATTTTGAATATTATATAACTGTAAAAAAGTGCACCTCAGAATATTTTCAAATATACTGCTTGATATTTTGACTAAATGTATGCTAACAATGAAAGCCAGATTCATGGGGATATATAGATTACAACTACTTAAAATCTCCAAAAAAAAAAAAAAAGTGAGAATGTCGAAAATATTTAATGTGAACATAAAGTTGAGTAATTTGTAGATAATTTGGCCTTTTTATTTTATTTTTTCAAACATTCCCTTGAAGTTCTTTTACATTCCCCAGGATGAGGACCAATGTTTTAAATAATCAACATTTTATTTTTCAATATTCATGAGAAAGAATTAACAATTATTCGAGAGATTTTTGTGCAGCATAGCAGCAATGTACATGTTTTCCCTTCTTTCAGTATGTTATTATGTT
Source organism: Uloborus diversus (assembly GCF_026930045.1). Classification (NCBI taxonomy): domain Eukaryota; kingdom Metazoa; phylum Arthropoda; class Arachnida; order Araneae; family Uloboridae; genus Uloborus; species Uloborus diversus. Next base: position 178,127,769 of record NC_072733.1, on the reverse strand, counting down.
TTGTTAGAAACATTAGTCCATATCATATTCAATTTCAGTAAATATATTTAATTCTCAATAAGTCCTTTTATGCATTTCAATAAAAAAAGCATAAAAAGATTCAATGACTTATACATGAACAACGGTCACTTTAAAAAACTTGTTGCAAAAAAATTATACAAAAGATACAACTACCCATTATTCTTGAATCTTTTAGGAGAATGAAAAAAATATGAAGTTTTTGCTCTCAATATATGTTTAAGATATCAAGTGCAGCAAATTTTTATGAGCTCCCTAGCTAAAAATTATGATATCTTGGAAAAGTCAAAGAGTCTAATGGCACAAGAAGTGAATGATGTCTCAGAGCTATGTCCATAATGACGCCTAACCAGAGTGTCATCAACTGACATCAAAGTTTGTTATAGTACATTGAACGAATATCTCTCTCGACATCACTGTACATCAAGGGGTTAAAGGTTTTGTAAAGTAATTCTAAATATTAGTGATTTTTTTTGCTATTCCAAGGAGTTAAAGGCATTATAAAAATAGGACACAAAGTTCTCAGTGGTTTGTTATGCCAATTAACTGATGTAGAATGCAAGAAATTGATTAAGCAACTTCTTAAGCTTTATCGATATGGACTGCAAGAGCATAAAATTAGCATGTACTAATTACAAAACTTCAGCATTAATTTTCAACTATCAAAGATTAATGAAAAAATCCTCTTTCTCAGCAGTTTCATGCTTAAAATATTAAATTTTCTTATTCATTATTCTTCAGTAAAAAGAAAAATTATACTATGCAACAAAAAAGAGTTTTTTGTCGGCATCCTGGTGTTGAATAGTTAATTTCTACTAATTTTGGATCAACAAAAACAAATGTAGTAGTGGATTTCTTTTACTAGCTCTTATTTTCAACGTACATAAAAGCCCACCGGAGAAAGATGCACAACAACCAAACATTGATTTGAAGGTAAGGTTAAAAATGAAAAAAGAAAAAACTTCGGACAATGAATGTTATTAAATTGGTTTTGTTTCATTAAACTATGTTTATTTTTCTGAAAGCAGAGATTCCTCTTGGCCAGTTGCTGTAAACGTTTCATTTTTTTATTGCTTTTTGTACATCAAAGAAGGACTCTTGTAATAGTTCAGCAGCATTCTTGATGAGACCTTTCCTCATGCTCTATGAACTCCTGGTCCTTTTTTCCTCATGCTTAAGTGCATTGTTGTGCAGTTCTTGTGTAATAATTAGGGGAGATTAGGGATGGATGGGACAGTTCTCACAAAAATATTTCTTATTAATTATTTTCTACTGGTATAACACTGAAAGTTTCAGACATGAAAGTTGAAACATTTTAATATATTTAAAAAATATAAATTTCATGGTAATTATTAAAATGGTCATTTCTGAAGACAATTACAATAGCAGTAAAAATGTCCCATCCCTCCCTCATGTAAGGGAGGGATGGGACATTTTTGGAAGTTAAAATATATATACATAGTTTTCAAAAATATTATGAAAAATGACAAAGACAGTATGTCATTTATTTATGTAAGGTTTATTGAACATTGGGAACATCTATTTTATCTAACGTTATACTTTAATGAATCAGCATCAAATAAAAAATTTTTGTGCTCGACTAGTTCCACCAACCGTATTTGGTGGGGGGCAACTTGGCAATAATGTCTATTTTATCAATCACAGAACTATCTGTTCTTTGTGAAAAGATAAAATTTCCTTTTTCATTTTTCCTCATAAAGAGTACTTGAAAGGTATCATCATTATCCTTGCTTTCAACTCTTCCAACATAATTGAAATTCTTAGAGTTCTATTATCAGGGCCCGATTCAATTCATAAAATACATTCATCAATTATTTTTATTTATTAGTGTTTTAAAATGTCTAATCAGAAAAACAAAATTAATTAGTCTGAAACTTTAACACGAGTCATTAAAAAGGTACTTATTTTATGGTTTATATTTGAGTAACTGGATGTTATTTTCCAATATAAAATTTCATTTTACAAAAATACACTACATTTTGGTAAACAATATGTTTTTTCTTCGTATAATGTGCTTCATGAGAAAACAACCTGTAATGAAACCACTGTTATACTTCTTACAAAGAAGTACAGCTAACCAATTGATTGAATGTATATTATATAGTACATAAAAGTAATAATTACATTGATAAATATTACAGGAGTAAGCAAAACTTAGTCATACTACTGTAAACTTTCAATGTAAAGAAATTAGTTTCGAAAAAAATCATAGAAGTTGATAATATTCTTGTATATCAAGTTGATAATTTCAATGGCTTTTTATTCTGCAACTCAATTCCAAAACAAGATAGTATGCCAAAAATAAAATATTAAAAAATTTGGACAATCAGTATAATTATTTAGCTGCAGATATTAAAAGGGAAGGATGTCCCATCCCTCCCTAAACCATACTGTCCCATCCCTCCCTTTACACAACATTTCAGTAAAATATCTTGTTACTAGAAGCATGCTACTTTTAGGTTTAACTTAACTATTACTTTATAAAAGCTGTATTATTAGGTGTATAAAACAGCAAAAAGAATTATGTTAACATCAATAAATAAGATTGAAAACTTACCTTGAAAACAAAGTAGTTATTTACTTTTGGTGTTGTAAAATAGCTTTTTTCTGGTATACATTCATAGAACTCTGCAACTAAAATGATTTATAGCAACAAACATGGTTTTATGGTTGCTCCATTTAGTGGAAGAGTCGAAAATCGAAAACAATGTTTATTTTAAGAATAATTGAAGGAGTCCCATCCATCCCAGTGTCCCATCCATCCCTAATCTCCCCTACTCCAGAGCTCACTTTTTCTTTAAAACTTTTATTTATCGATACCTGGATTATTCATGGGATTTATATTACAATATGTACAGCTTTTTGAAATTACAAATCATCATTAAGCTCAGAGCCCCAGCTCAGACCACCGGTCTCTCTCGACTTCCAGCGTAAAATGCCTTTTTCATTATTCCACGGATAGCAGGTTCCCCGGCATTTCCTGCCTGACCAAATCAGTTCCATGTGTGGGACACCTGTCCCATCTGGCATTCATTACAGCACGTGCTGCCCTGGTCAGCCAAAGGGCTGAGACATGCTCATCGCTCATAGCTGCACAGTTTTAAAGTGACATATGTTGGAGGAAATGAACAAAATAGTTTCATCAAAGATCTCAGAATTTCCATAAGAGTTTTTTGACCAACTGTTTTTAGTTCTCATCTTCTCTGCTGCTTAGAAATATTTGTGATACACTTTTAAAGGCTTTCTATTTGTTTTTCAATTCGCTTTCAAATTTTTTTTCAAAAACAGTGATTTTTATAATTGCAAATATTTAAATAACCATTAAAAATTCTCTCCTTAACCTTAGCTTCAATATATCTTAGAAATTTCCCTGCAAGGTATTGGAAAACAATCTTTGTTCACAGTTTTCACAAAGTTCTTCATTATTTCCAGCAGGATGAGCATCGGTGGAAGCAGAAATGGATGGATCTACTAGTGGCTCCTTTTGGGCACTTCTCTTCCCAGAGTTAAAATTTCTTGAAGTCCAATTCTGTTTTATGTAGGGAGATTTTCTATCCGAATCAGGGGTTGAAGCATAGAAAACAATCTGTTTCATCTATTCCATTACGAGCATTAGTGAGGTTTCACTAACCTAGTTGGCTCTGTATCTTGAAAACTAGAGCTGATCTTAACTTTTTATGGTGATTTTTTGAGTCAGATGCATTTGTGGCATTGGGTAGTGTTATCAGTTACCTGCAGAAGAATTTTTACTATGAGAGGAATCACACCAACAGTAAAGTTCTTAAAATCTTAAAAGGAAAATACCATTTCTTTTATCTTGGGTCTCAATTTTCATCTTGAGTATGTGAATGTTAAGTTGTGTATGTAAATGTTAGCTTAAAAAAGTTTAATGCAGAAAAGTGATTTTGGCACTTACATCCCTTTGCTTCTGCCTCAAATTAGCTAATAAAACTTACTACTTTTTACATAATAAACTTTACTATCTGCAGCAGTGGTAGGCAACCCCTCGATCGCGATCGACCGGTCGATCTCGAGCCCATTTTCAGTCGATCCTTAGAGCATTCTGGAACTTTTTTTTTTCAGAGTACCATAAAAAAAACATTATTTTCTGCAAAAGAATTTGACAGAGTTTCTGAAACAAAAGTTATTCAAAACATATCCAGGACTTTTTATCATAGCTGGAAGCAGCTGGAAGTCCCCACCTTTTAATATTGAAGAGAAATATTTCTTACTTTTGCTATTGAAAACTGTCCGCAAAAGGAAAAACGAATTTACAGATCTAACTTGCTTCGAATGTTTTGCACATTTTTTAAGTAAGAAAGCATTGTTTTGAACAACATTTTACCAATGGCACAGAGAAGGGAGATTCCTCCCCCCCCCCCCCCCCCAAGTCGGTCTTATCCCTTGACAATTTTGGAAAGTAGATTGGCTCTGAATTTAGGTTGCCGATTGCTGATCTACAGTAAACTAACCACAGTAAAAAAATAATATAAATTGGTGTTGATTATTGTTACTTTGTTGCACGAAGGTATTCATTCATTTTAGATTTTAAGCCGTGATTATCACATTTTTTCTTCTTTTGGCAACTCTTGCCTTGGAAATCAGTAGTCTTTGCCAGCAGTTTGCAGTTAAAACTGCATATTCATAATTGCTTTTAATTTCCCTCACAATCGGTATTTACAAGAGAGTTAAAATTCAACAAATAAAATTAAATGCACAAGTTAAATATACCTTTTTTATGCCATCTTCAAATGCAGCTCTTGCCATTTGACCTGGACCATCTACAGTTTTTCCATTATCTTCAGGACCCCATGAGGCACTATAAATATGGATATGATTTGGTTTCAAGCTTAAAGCAGTAGCTTCAATATAATCAGTAACGGCTCCATCTAACATTCTAACACCTTCACAAAAGAAAAGAAACAAAAAATAAAATAAGAAAGGAAAGAATTATTTCAATTACAACTTATCAAAGTTGGTATACATAAAAAAATTCAAAAATATATTATCAGTTTCCCCAATATTTAAAAACTTTCAAAAAAAAAAAAAAAATGATAATGATTTTTAAGTATGCAAAGCCCCCTTAGTTATGAAATCACTCAAAAGACAGGACTATTTAGAATGTGAACATGTAGAACTGGCAAATAATTTAACTGCTAAGGAACTTAAAGAAAATTTCTCCTGAGAATGCTTACAATATGCTGATTTTAAAATAAAGACAATGTAAAAAATACTTTTCAAAGTGTGACAGTAATGAAGGAAATGTTACTTTTTCAAAAATTTATAAAACAACATTTTAATTTTCTGAAAATAAGAACAGACATAAATTCAATCTTTTCCCCCAGTTTTTCTAAAAGTAATTTGAATTGACTTACATAATAGTACTAGGGTTCACCCAACGGTCGAAATTCGACCATATTCATTACTGAATGTTTGAGAAAACTTATATGAATTTTCATGTTTCTAACAATTTGATTTTTATTCTTACACATTTGTTTCATGTTCTTCTGGGAACATACAATTTTTACATGTACTCACAATACCAAACAGTAATAATTTATTCCAATTTTGCTTTCTGTTTGTGGTGGAGCATAGCCTATTAATAAGGCTTTTGCGTTAAAAAAAAAAAAAAAAAAAAAAAAAACAATGGAACGAAAGCTTTTTGTATGTTAATCTCAAGATAAATGAATGAAAGGGGACATTTCGATTATTGGGAAATTGGTGTAGTCGTTGAATTCTTGGCATGAATAATTTTATTTTGGATATCATGTTCCCTTGTGATAAGCCTATGCAAATATATATTTCTCTACTCTTTGTGTATGTATGCAAAAGGAAAACATTTTCTGTGCTGGCATTGGTGCCAAAAAGTTGAAGCCAATGGATAAAGATTGCTGATTTCCCAATTATCGAAATCTTCTTGAATGAAATGTTACCGCAAAACTCAGTTTATACGTAAAATTTCTGTATAAAAAAACTTTTCATAAAAAGTGGACTATCTTTGATTAAGTTGCCTTGATATTTGGCATTAGAGGTATAAAATTTCAAACAGTCAAATCAAAGAACCCTAAATGCCATGTGCTGCATTAAAAGCTATCCATTCGAAAACACTGGATGTCACAATAATAGTGCAGTTTAAAAAATTTGTCTTTGTGATTTTTTTATGGTTAAGGGCTTTGTATAGCTGATGTCACTTTTTTCCCCGACATATTTCACGCCCTTCCCTCTTTGTCACAAAGTTTCACACTCCACCATACCTCTTCTCTCTTTCGTATATGTTACGCTGTTTTGCATAAACATTCTTATTAAAAAAACATGTCACATTCTCCTCACTGTATGTCTCACTTGTAGTTTCTCTCCTCCCTCGTGTCACAAACTGTTACAATTTCATGAATCCCACCTTAAAGCGTGACTTCATTCTTGGACAGCACCTTGCTTTGTGATAACCCTGTGCAAATAGATATTTCCCTACTATTTGTTTACGTATGCAAAAGAAAAACAATTTTCCCGTTGGCATTGCTGCAAAAAATTTGATGCCGATGGATAAAGATTGCCAATTTCCTAGAAAAATCAAAAGCTGACTGACTGAAATGATACCGGAAAACACAGTTAATACAGAAAACTCCTGTGTAAACAATATTCTTCGTAAAAAAAATTACTTACTGATGATAACTTATTCAATATTATTGAGTAAGTAGGCATGAACATTTCCGTTAGAAATATAAAATTTCCAACTATCAAATGAACAAACTGTACTTGCAAGAGCGTATAAATAATTTAATATTAGTCTTGAGAACGTAATCAAAAGGGTAAGATTTTAAATGCCCGTAGTTACTTACGAAGCCTTATTAACAAAAACGAATGCAAAAATTTCATTTCTTTATGCTCAAGCGAGAAATGGCAACACATAATTTAATTCATGTGAATAATACATGTGAATATAAGCTGTGAGACTTATTTTTTTAATATTTCATTAGGTTTCACTCACTTTCTATACTATTTATTTCGCTTTTACTCTGTACACTTTCATACTTTATTCTATAGTAATATTTGCAGGGAATTACATTTATTTATTGTTGATAAAGGTATTCATCACAGCTTCTTGTTAAAAGTGTGCTTAAAAAATTTATTTTGAAAATTATTTTTTCTGACGGTTAATCGGCAAAATTTGGCCAATTATAAATATTAGCCAAAGTGGTTGATTAATCTGTACTGCCCATTAATCGGCACATCTCTAATACATGTAAAATCAAGAAATACAGTAGAATCTCTACAACTCGAATATTCCATATCTTGAAGTTTCCCTCGGGCCCCGAACTCTTGAAACTGTTGTGGAAACTTTTCATACTTTGAACTACCTATAACTTGAACGGTTTAACCGGTCCCTTGGAACTTCGAGTTATCGAGAGTTGACTGTATGTTGATTTTCTACCTTATTCCAGTAAAAAAAAAAGGGAAATAAAAAATATAATAAGGATGATACAAACCTCCAATACTGGAATTATAAGCTACGCCAACCCCACAAAATTCATTATTAGCCACAGCAGAAACTTCTCCAGCACATCTTGTACCATGCCTATTATATTGTTTGATATAAAAAATCCATATCTCATACAAAAGTTTTATAACTATTCAATAAAGAAGAAATCATTTACTCTTCATCAAAATGGTGTATTTCTTTTATGAAAATTTCATGTTTATATAGTACATTCAGAAACATAATTTTTAAAAAAAAGGGATGACTTACCTGAAGCTTTTGCATGGCATATCATCAGAGATACTGGACTCAATTAATTACAAATCAACTGAGATAATGACTTGAAAATGCATAAGCTTTGATCGTTCTGTGTGCTTATTGGATGTATAAAGTTTCAAGAAATTATCTCAATTCTTTAACCCTTTTCAGCGCGGGTCATTAAGTTTTTTGAAATATAGGAAAATAACACAATGAGTGGGTGTAATTGATCATCCAGACATAAATTTTATAATGTAAAATTTCTTTCTTTTTTTTTTTTTGCAATCGGTAGTGTCCATTTGTTGACACCATGCACCTCTAGGGCAGGAAAAAATTGTGTTCATTCATTCAAAAATTAAATCAAATCTTTTACAATAATGTAAATGAACACTTGAAGAAAAATGAAGAAAAATGGTCGACTGGTTCCAAACAAATTAAAAAATTTAAAAATTTAATAAAACTCTGGTTTTAAAAATTAGAGAGATTTAAACAAGAAATTACGACATCAGAAAAATCCATTTTTGCAATGATGCCATTTATGATTGTTAATGAAAACAAAATATTACCTCTTTTTGTGGTTTTAAAAACAGAATAAATTTTTTGATTTTAAAAGGAATTTTTTTAATTGGTGTCCTTTTTTGTGACCTCCATTCCAGAAAGGGTTAAAAAGTTATTTTGTTTGAGAATATATATATATATATATATATATATATATATATATATAGCCTTACGTATCATAATTTAAATCTGAAAGTAGCCCCTTACTAGCCAAGTAACTCTACTTTAAATCTCTCTAATTAAGAAACCTTGCCCATGCTATCCTAATTTAAGGATCTACAGTAAAATAAATTTTGTTTTCCTCATTAATATTCAGTTAACTTGTAAACAAAAAAAAAATCCATTTCATTTTAAAATATTCTTGTCTTAAATTGGGCTTGCTCCACAACATTTGTACTCTTGGAGCAGTCCCCCATTCATTAGTGTTCCCGCTAGGCCGTTTTTGAAGGGCGCAGCACCCTGCCCTTTTCTATATCGGTAGAATGTGCCCTGCCCTTCTTTTAGATCGCAAAATGCGCCCCGCCCTTTTCACAAATAACAATATGCGCCCTGTGTTTTTTAAAAACATGTCTCAAGCATCGTTTGGACCCCCAGCGATATCAGGGCAATTTAATTTGTCCAGCGATCGTCAGCAAAACTGCTCACGTGTTGCCATTGTCCCCAGAATTTCACCCAAAAAACGGCCCCATGAATAAAAGGAGATGCAAACACCTAGGCAAAGAGGGGATGAGATTCTCGGAATTCTAGCAGACTTATCAGTTGGAAACAAAAGATAAATTTCTTTCCTTCTACTAAGGATGGGTTTGAAAGGGTGAGGGAAGGTGTTCGGTGGCGGGGGGGGGGGGAGAGATTATTATTTAATTCCTCCTCATCTTCCAGTTTCTGAGAATCAACAATGAGAGAGAGAGGGTAGTAAGGTGGTCCTTAAAAATTAACTTTTGAAATTTGAACGGGCCACCCTCTCATTTTTGTTTACGACCTAAAATAAGATTTTCACAAAAATTTCATACAAAAAAATGTGTTTTAGTGGTCACAACCAAGCTTCAAAGTTGTGAAAATTCAGCATTTTTTCCCAAAAATCAAATGAACTTTACTGTAAAGTAAAAAATGCACAAATAAAAATCAGTACCACCTGCTGTTTATACTAGAAGTCTACCTTCTCCCTCGTACAAGGTAGAAGGGAGTCAAATTTAAATTTAATGCTTTGTTACGCAATTTTACGACCATATGTCCAGAGAGTAAGACTGGTGAATTTTCTTTTCTTTCATTGGGGAATAATACTAATAATGGCACCGCTGGTTTGGTAAAATGGGTAAAATAGATGCAAAATTGTTGAAGAAGCAATGTTCATTTAAAAAAGGATTAGTTTCGAAAAAATGAAGCAATGCGAGATAGAAAACTGTTTGAACGAGAACCAACTCCTTTAGAAGAAAATGTAGGTAAATGTGACTTGTTTGCAAGTTACAGCTGTTCTTTAAATGCAGACCAAAGTTTATCGTGTAATGTACCCCCTTGTAATGTAAAAGAAAAAAAGGTAGGAAGAACGTTCTAAATAATGATGTATCTGCGAGTCTTGATGCAGCAAAGTTGAGGGATAGAAAAGCAGCTGTTGTCTTGACAACGCTTAAAAGTGTAGGTTTATGATCCATCGGAATACAACTTAAACAAATCCTCTACTCAACGTTTCAGGATGAAAAGCAGAAAGTACGCAACCCAATATTTGAAAAGTAAATTCTCAGTGGATGTTCCTTTAACCGTTCACTTTGAAGCAAATTTTTTAGAAGACATTGCAGGCAGCAAAAGGCAGTTTCAGGAAAAGCTATTGAGCAATTACTTTCAGTGCCAAAATTCCAATCGGGAACTGGAGAAGCAATAGCTTCGGTTGTTAGCAAAACGCTAGAATCCTGGGAAATCAGTGACCAAGTGAAATGCCTGTGTTTTGATACAGCTTCGATAAACACAGGACTATGAAAAGGAGCACATGTCCTCATTGAGAAAAACTGAACAGAGAATTACTCTGGCTGGCTTGTCGCTATCATGTTCTTGAAATAATGCTTGAGGATGTTGTAGTTCAATCTATAGGATCATCAACGGGGCATGAAATACTGATATTCAAACGATTTAAACATTTTTGGAGTTCCATCAATCACAGTATAGTTTTCAAACTGCCATATCTGATGTTTTTATCCACGAGAAAGTAATCCAAAATGCACCAGGTATCGTCGAGTTTTCCAAGAATTAACTTGACTAGTTCCAACCTCAAGACGACTACAAGTAACTTTCAGATTTGACCATCATACTTCTTTTAGGAACTCCCAAAAGGAAAGCTCCAGAGGGGTTACATCGTGCTAGCTGGATGGCAGAGGTAATTTACGATCTTAAAAATTTATTTATTTAGAGATCATTTTAAGCTCTCCGAACAAGAAAAAGCTGGCATTTGTGACATATGCTCGTTTGTAGTAAAACTCTATGTAAGGAGCTGGTTTCAAGCAGCTACTGCTTGTTTTGCACCAAAAAATGATTTGCAACTCTTAAAAAGCCTAAAAAAGTATGAAATAATTCATTATGAGGTGTTTTTAAAGTGCACAATGAACAAGTTTGTTCTCCATTTGTGGTATCTATCAGAGGAGCTCGTCGCTTTTAAGTTTTTTGACGATTATGTTACTCAAGAAATAAAAGGGATGATGGTGGATGTTTTAAAAAGAAAAGGAGATGATAAACCCTTAAAGAGACCCCGAATAGATCCAGATGCAGTGCTTAAAAAGGGTTTGAATGAATTTGCATCCAGCAAAACAATGAGGTTTTTTTAAAACCTAGAGTATATATTCAGAATTTCAACAAAAAGATGTGATAGAATGGAAAGACGAATCCTGAAAGCAAAGTAAAAAAATTGTTAGTTCATTAAAATTTGTAAATATATATAATGTATCGGAATGTGGAGTTGCACTAATGGAAGAATAGAATAAACTTCTTACAAAAGATGAAGAACAAAACGGTACTTGTTGCTGTTAGTGAAACAGTTCAGAAGCAAATATCCGTCCTCTAAAAAAAACCACCTTATTGTCTTAAAAGGCAATATGTCGTGATTTGGTTTTTTATTTATATTAATTGAAAGAGTTTTTAAAATCTTAATAGATGTATTCAATTATAAATTGTAAGAAATCTTCAATGTATATACTGTTGTTTTTACTGAAAATGCAAAATTTCGAAATTGTTTCTAAAGATTCTAAAGTTTCAGTTGCAGTAGCGACCCCTATAATTTGTCTTAAAAATCTCAAAAAATTACAGTAATTATTTTTTATATATTAGATCAAAACTAGGGGGTGGCCCGTTGAAAATGAGCAACTTTATTTTTTAACCTCATATAAGGACCACCCTAGTAGGTAGTCTTCCTATATTATTTTCATCTGTAAGACCAGGGGACGCCAGTTCCAGGAAAAGTAGAAGGGGAACTATTTCTCAGACAAGAACAGATGCAGATGAACTGCTCCATTTCTTGTCCAAAAAGTTTGAGTGCAAACGCAAACGGTTCTTGATTTGAAAATACACCGTTCTTCACGATGATGCCGGCCAACAAAATATGAAGTTTACTGAAATATTTCATGCTGTTCTTCTTTTTCTTTTTTCCTGAAAAACAGAACAGAAGCAGAGGGTTCGTAAGCTCTTGATAATCCTTGTAAAGGGCTTGGAAAAAGCGTTTATTTTGAAGTGATTGATGAAGTTTTGAAAGCTAACATAGTGCTTGAATTCCTTAGAGTCTAAGGAATGCACAACCTATGGACCGCAAGTTGAAATAACCTGCGAAAAATTCAAAAAAATAAATAATAAAAAAAATTGAAAAAAAAAAAAAATAGTTTGCGAAATTATTGTTTCAAAACTCATTTACTGTTCTAGTTAATAATTTTAAGGTCCAATACAGGTCCAGTTTACCCCATTTATAACTATCACTTCCCCAAAATCGCACTTGCAAAATCGGAAGATTAATGAAAATAATGTAACAAAAATGGCACCTTCACCAAAATGAAAATTATTTTTGAAATAGAATGTTGAATTGAGCAATAAACATCGTATGAATAGGTCATTTTCGTAGCGTTTCAGCCTTTTGTGCCCGTTTTTCGTTTGCACGTGGAAATTAGGCTTGGCTAATTTTGGCGCATTGCTAGTGATTGTGAAGCAATCTTTTCGCATCTGTTTCTGATTGGTGAACTTTCTAATTGTTTTCTAAGTAGTACACAGTACAAAGCCTACTTAACAAAAAAATACCCTTGTATTTTGGTTATCTTGAATTTTTTGCTCCCCTCCCCCCCCAAAAAAAGAACGTTTGAAATGGATACATATTGTTCTGTGCGAAATTTGCTAGGGAAATTTTCTGCTGCGAAATATTCATTCATTCATTTTTGCTGAGTATTTGTATTATCTTTGAATACGATTTGTATACTAACAGATAATTAAAAAAAAAACTTATTGACATAATTAAAAACATACTTTTGACATACTTGCGCTTTTTCCAACTAAAATGATCTTTCACTGTTTCTTTTTTTTATATGGAAGAAATTATAATATTGCTTTTAAAAAATCACAAAAATAAAATGCTGATGTATTAAATTTTCATAAAAATTATCAGTGAAATTAAAATCTTGGATTGGCCCCAGCTGGTTGGGTAGCGCATACATCTGCAAATACATTTGTGTCAAGTCCAACACTAGGCATTCAAATAAAGCCTTTCTTGTTTTGCACCTTGCTACGACTGCATTTTTGAAGCACTGCACACAGTATTTTAATAATTATTCTGTTTGAAGTATAATATTTTTTTAAAAGTTGAATTTACATTCTTCATGATTTTGATGTCTACTAAAATACTTAATGGCATAATGCACATTATTAGGCAGTTTTTAGATATGAAGGGGGGGGGATCCATAATTAAATTAAATACTGTTCATCTTACATTGAAATTCAAAGGATTTTGAAATGCCTAGCATTTTTTATTCTTATAAGAAAAGTAGTCACAATTATGGCCTGAAAAGTGTTGAAACACACCCAAAGCAAAAATTCAGCATTAGCTAAATGTTCCAATGGAGTTTGGAAAATGCTTAGTGGGCATTTGGGGAGGGGAGGGGGGGGGTAATCTAACCCTAAAGACAAGTGCATTTTCTGGAAGAAATGATATTCAATACGGAAGTTAATGGTAGTGAACGGGGGGGGCGTACAGAAATTTTGGGGCCCATCACAAATGACTTTTCCAGGTCCCCCTCCATGTTGTTTGTCTCTATATTTCACCCCTAGTTTAAAAAATATTGGACCTCCTTTGAGAATCAGGCCCAGGCCAACAGGTATCTCTTCTCTCCCCCCCCCCTGTGCATGCCCCTGAGGGGATGATGTGCTCCTGGTACAGAGGAATGGATGAAATTTTCGCAAGGTGTTTTAAGATGTAATTTTTCTTCTTTTTTTTGGGGGGGGGGCTCAGTACTTTTTGAGAGGTGCATCATTGGTCTTGGATAGGGGAAGACCACGTTGAAATAGTGACCTTTTTATAATAAAAAGTGCCTCTTTCAAAGACCAGCACCCTGCCCCTTTTTTTTTCTAGAGTGAACACTACCATTCATTCTTTCATGTAGCACCACTGTTGATGGATAACTATTACCACTTGAAAATTTTGGTGCCCATTTTTGCTTCAGATAGAGGCACCTGTGGTCTGATGTGATTTAAACTTCCCCGGTTATTTAACCAAGAACATTTAAGCCATATAATTTTTTTAGGGATTATTACCATGCAGCATAGTCATACGACTTATTGACAATGTTTTGCATCTTGAAAGTTTACTGAATGAGTTTGAACCCATAACCTGAGACCAAGGGCCTGCAGGGGGCGGGAGACACCTGTTGACCAGGGCCTGAGCCTGAAGGGGGTTAAATATAGGGGTAAACAATATGGAGGAGACCCAGAAAAGTCATTTGTGACGGATCCCAAAATTTCTGTACACGCCCCTGCCTGAGGCCAATGCACAATAAGCAAATTTAAAAACTGAAGCATGTAATACATATTTTATCATCCATGTAAGTCCAAAACGTGGTGGAATTCCATGTCATAACATTGAAGTCAACTGCTTAAATGCAGCCATTTATATGTCACTTCTTTTATGAATCTTTCTTAATTATGTATCAATTTTCAAAAGTTGAAAAGTTTTCACCATAGAACTAAATCACCCAGTACACATCATTCAATAGTATAAATAGAGGAGGATCTTTTAGTAAAATTTACAGTTACTTTTGGTTTGCTTATAAATTTATTTCTACCTTGTTTTTTCCAACTGAGTCATAATTTACTTTTTAACGTGTTTTGTTTGCATATTGAACTTTTAGCTTTTATTGGAAAGATTTTTTTTCTTTTTTGAATCAAATTCATTCAAAAAAGTGATTTTAAAAATAACCTAATAGCTTTATGCATTAAATTGTCAAGAAAAAAGAAAATAAGACAATATTCAGACTAAAGTATGTTCAATGCAGTTTTTGTTTAAGTTCCTTTTGAAGAGATAGTTAAAATACAGCCAATAACAAAGCAAATAACAAAGATAGTTAAAATACAACCAAACCTTGATATTATGAACCGTCATATTGCAAAACCCATGATGTCTTGAAAACAAACTTTCCCTTGCATTTTCCATAAAAACTTCAATGTATTTTACATAGTTTTCTTAAAATTTATATTTCAAAATCCTTAATATGTTGAAATTTTTGCACAGAAGCAAGTTTCAATTGCTGTTTTCCTTGGCGATTTTTGTTTAAAAAACCAGCTACGTAGACATTTACTGGATTTTTTCATCCTTTTTCTAGGAAAATTTAAGAATAGTGGATTGGGGGGAGATAATAGAGGGGAGTGTAGGTATGAGGGCAGAGTACTACTGTAGTCTTTCTTACCTCAGTGTTTTTCCCAGAGTTTAGATTCTTTGTGCAATTTTTCCCAGCATGTTGCCCATTTTGAAGTCAGGGGGTCGATTTTTAGTCAGTTTTCGAGTAAAAATGGAAAATGCATGAAACAATAAAACCTGACTTTTTAAGTTTGTAGATAGAAGAAAAAAGTTGAAATTCCTGTTCATTTCAAAATCCCTTCCAGTGCACTTTCTACTATAATATATAAACCAGCAAATTATTGATAAAAACTATGAAAGAAATTGTGGACAAATGAAAATTAGGAAGTCTGCCTATTTAAAAGCAGCTTAACAATACAGCTTAACAATAGCTAGAAACCAGTCAAAAAAATGAACACTATACTCGATTGCAAGCTTACTTGACTATGGAGAAATGAGCTGCCGCCAAGCGAAGGAAATAGTTCCTGGCGCTTTGTCCAATACTCGGGGGAAATTACGCTCTTTGCTTTAGAAATCCAATTAGTTAAGCCCACGCATACGTAACATTTTTTTTTGTCATAATTTCTGTCAATCATTAAATATTTTTAATTTTACCAGTGAAGCAGCATGGAGTGTTTTATCCATTTGAATCAAACGTGCCAGCCAATAGCAGTTAACAGACAGGTGGCGACATTCTCTTATTCGCTAGTAAGCCTGACATTTTATCTGTTAACTCGTTTTTTCTTCCGCACATCATGACGTCATAGTCAAATTAAGTTGCAAGCAAGTACAGATATTTTTACATTGAAACAGGGATGTCAATAAATTTCAAGTCTAGTAAAACGTTGAAGAACAACTTGTTAATCATTATGAAAGGTGGTTACATAGTACATATATAAACATAAAAATGTCAATGTGTGTAATTGTGAGAGCTACTAGTGCTAAGTTTTAAAAAAAATTAATAACTCAAAAACTTGATATCTCGAAATATTTTCTCTTCCCGAGAGATTCAAGGTATTGAGGTTGTAGTGTATATGCATTTGTATAAAAAAACTGAGAAAAAAAATAGTAGTCTGTTCATATGCTTCAAACAGAAATCCCTTTTCAAAATTAAAATCTGTCAATCAGTAAGTTAGTATTTGATGGAGTATGATCAGTTTTTCTTTTAATGGAAAAAAGTTCTAAGTACTGTTTTCATGTGTCTACAACCTTGCTTACTTACACTAAATCATTAAATATCTAACCCACTTTAAACCAAATTTGTTTTCTAAATTTTTCTTAAAAATGATTATGTTTCTCCAATAAAAATTAACAAAGAGCTGCAGTAAAACTTTTTGTTGATCAGTAAATATAACACAAATGAGTTCAAGTTTACTAAGCCGTGCACATTCTACAGGCCATTTTGTCAGTATCCATCCCATTTGCAAAAAGTTAAGCAGCATTTTCTAAATTTAAATATAAAGTGTAGTAAAAGTGAGTGACTGAAATGTTCAAATCAGTATCATCAACTGCTAACAGTTACCATTTTTTTTATAGGTCAATCTCTCTCATTAAAGAGACAAGTTGCCATATGAGCCTGAACAGTATCACATAATCAACAAATATAAAAGGAAATACATACAGTCCGCATGTGTTGAATAATTACATGTCGCACACTACAGCAATTTAACATGCACAGGTAAAATATTGGCATACCATTAACAAATCCCCCACTATTCACCTCTGCAATTTATTCTTCAAGGCAGTGAGAAGTAAAGGTATGTAAACATTAAAATTAAAACTTAGGAGGCAACCAGGTACAAATGGTAGAACCTCTCCTCAGTTTTGGGGCAAGGGCTAGAACTAGTAGGTCAGGTAGGTGCTACTATACAGTAAAATTTACTTTTAAAAAATCAGTGAAAGCATTTAAACCATATGAATTTTAAATGTGTTTTACTCATAGCTTTAAAACGTCCCGTTACATCCTTTTGCATCTCACTGTTTCATTTGGCTCTGCCATTACTTTTTGAACGATATTAAGAAGAGAAAACTGTAATAGTAATATTTCATTTTTCAAAAATATACTAAATTTAATAGTGAAACAGCTCTACTTTTTCTACTATACCCTTAAACAGTTAAGATTGCTGAGCGTGTTATTTTCCCACTTTATTGCAGTAAGAAACACATACTTATTGTCATCATCATCCTTTGGAGTGGGATCATCATCAGAATCATTTATGTCCCAACTGGCATCTTTGTCCTAGAAGAAATAAGATACTTTTTAAAGATCATTAAGTCTAAAATAAATTTGTAGGAAAATGAAGTACATTGTACTATTGTATTCAAAAATCAAATCATATATCTAGGCAGGCCTGTCATTTCAATTTTTTTCTGGGAGGATCAAATGTGTATGCACAATGCAAATTTTATTGAAAAACATAAATCAGACCCACTTATGCTTAAAAAACTCTTGAATCTTTCACAGCCAGGGGAGGGGTGGGGGAGGTTAATTCATCCCTAAATGATGGGTCTGAATCTAGAGCATAATAAGACAGCAAAAATATCTTGATTTGTTACATTTTTTAAAAGAAAATATGCATAACATAACAATGTACAAAATTAAATAATCTCAAATTGAAAAGTATAACTTTTGTGCAATGTAACAATCTCTTACTTGCTATTGGCAAAAGTTAATGAATTGACAAAATCACCCATGTATATATGTTTTTTTGTAATAGAAGAAAATCAAAATTTATAACGTATGAGTTTTTTTTTAAATTTTCCTTATACATTCAACCTGTAGTGCCTATTTTGAATAAAAACAAAATAAAGAAAAGTGAATTACATAGTTTTGTGCTAAATCAGGATGATTCCCTTGAATTCCATCATCTAAAATGCTTATTACTACACCTTTTCCTGTAAAGCCTTCTCTCCAAGCAGGGATAACATTCATGTCATATCCTCCAAAGCCACCTTTGTGCTTAAAAAAAAAAAAAAAAAAATTATAATTCAACAAAATTTACTGTTTATTTGATTGTTTTATATTTATTTATTTTTAATTTTATCTGTTATTACTATTGCAGACATAAGATGCAGATATTACATATTGCATGTATGAAGAAAAGAAGGAGTCTTCGGCCCCCTTCTGCTACTTGTATACAGTTAGGCATGCATATGTTTCAAAGCATAAAAGCAAAGTTATTTGTTAGAAATATTTTATAAGAATGCATCATACCCAGAAACTATTTTTCTATGTTAGTAAGGGGTAATCATTCTCAGTAGACAGATGTTTTAAGTGATGTTCTAGAAGGATCAGAATTAGAGATGCCAAAACATTAATTTTAACAAGGCAAATTGTAGTAAAATATTTTTAAAATATTTAAAAAAATGGATACATCGATTTCAATTTATTTTGTTGTTGTGTTACGCATTCCTTTAGTGTTGAACATCCCGAGATTGTGGAAAATTAGCTCATTTGGTAAGAATATCATGATAATAATGCTAAGGTCATAGGATTGATTCTCTCACAGGCCAGAAAGTAGTTTTTGAATGACTATCTTTCCTCAGCTGAATTCTAATCCAAATTTCTATGAATATCGGACTAATCGGAGGCAAGATTCTTAACTACAGTTGTGTTACTACGTAATATTAAAACCAGAAAAGAAAATATTTATTTTACTATGCTAAATTCTAGTACCATATATATTATTTCTCAAGGCTATTTTTTTGTAGGTACGCCATAACTTTCAAAATATCTCATCAAACTTCATAAGTAAGGCAACATTTACAGTGTTTTGCATGGTTATGAGCAAAAAATAAACAAACAAGTAACATTTTGACATTTTTTGTCAAACTGGCATTTTAAGCCTCAATATCTTTAAAATAAAAGGTGTTTTTTGTACTTTAGTAATTTAACAAAATAAATATCTTGTCTTTCTTAAAAAAGGCCATATGTGAAATTTTGAAAAGTTTGGGACACAAAATAACTTTTCTGAAGAATTGCTTTGAAACCAATGTTTTCGCTTTATTTAGAGCCAATATCACGTGCACGTGGGAATCTCATGAACGTTTTAAAAATGACTCCCATGACCAGAAAACAAAGTTATTTTCAGGAAATTCTGCATAAGCAAGTCTTTAAACCGTTTTGTTCACTAGTACACATGTGACTTGCACATCGATATTCATCATAGTATACATGCAGTGGCGTAGCTAGGGAGGGACGTAGGGGGCAATTCACCCCGGGCTGCATAATTTTGGGGGCAGCAATTAAACACCTTTGATGTGGAAAAAAAGTCCTCCGCGACAAAAAAAAAAAAAAAAAAACATCCTCGAAATGTAAGGTTTTGGTATGAGAAGAAAAGTACTACGGCACAAAATATGGCACATTTATATACATAATGTTAGCACAATTGTTTATTTTTCTCTCCTTTCATCTAAAGTTACAGACTGAAGGGACGGCAAGGGACTAAGGCATTTTTAATGAGGAGGTTAGCCAAGAGATCCATATTGGATTGTAAATCAGTGCCGATCCAGGAAGGGTGGCAAAATGGACACCGGTTTCTAGCTGCAACTTCCAAATGCATCAAATCTAAGTGCAAAGCCAAAAGGGGCTCGTGACTCTCCTAGAAATTACCTAAAATTTTGTGCTTTTTGGTCTTTAATTTTGGAAAACTTTCGGGGGTAGCCAGAGATCCTCACACTCCTTCTTAATGTCACCATGTCACCAAAGATAAGTAAAAATTGCAGTTTCAGGACTTAAATTTTTAATGTTTGCGGGACAGAGAGCCACCTACCCACCTCTTCAACCTTATCTAGGTCAACATGGCCCAAAAGAGCAGTTTTGGGAGAGGAGTTTAATTTCAAACAATTTCCCGCTAGAAACTTTCCCTTTTCCTTCGTTAATCGGCACCAATGATAGATTTAAATTCTTTTTAGATGAGAGAACTTTTGAATTTCCAACTTCTTTCCCTATTACCAATGAAAACAGTTTTAAAATGCCTTTTTAGATTACGAAAAATTTCCAGGTGGAGTTCCCAAATCTTCCTTTCTTTAATGTTTCCAAACGTAATTGTACATTTTTAGACTTTGAATTTCTTAAAATTTAACAAGAGACAGCATCCATAACCCTCCGCTAACGTTTCGCCATAAAGCGTAAATTGCATATTTGTAATTTCAACGTTAACAAATTTCTAAGGAGAGTATTTGAACCCTAAACCCTATCCCCTAAAATATGATCAAATATAGCCTAAGATGTGTTTTTAAAACTTCAATTTTGAAACATTTTTGAGAAAGACTCTTAAAACCCATAACTCACCTAACTTGTTAAAATTTCGCTTTTAAAACATTAATTTTTAAAATTTTCCAAGAAAGATCTCTAAAACTCTCATTGCATCTAATGTTTCCAAAGGAGGTCCAATACTGCATTTTTAAAACTTCAATTTTAGAAAATCTCCTGCGAATGACATTCTCCTCCCCCCCAACCCCTATCCCTTTCTCAAGCATCACCACAGATACCTGAGGTTGGTAAACAAATCCTAAAGTCGTCTTTCCAGGACATGACTTTTGAAAAAGTTTCAGACCCGACTTCACAACATTTTTAGTGACATTATGGTACCCTACCTCCCTACAATCCATGAAAATATCCTACAATTGCGTTTTTGAGCCTCTCCCCCTCTACAGTGTTAAAATATATTCAAATAGAGGTCCGAAGCGTCACTATTTCCTTAACAAAGCCAAAAAGGTAGCCTGAAGTTGATTTCCCTTTTAAAAATATTTCGAATGGGAACCCCGAGCCCTCCTTCCTCCTTTAACACCATCAAAGAGAGTCTTCAACTACGCTTCTCAGAGTTAAACATTGAAATGCTTCCATAGAGAGTCCTTGAACCTTCCTCACTCTCTTAACGTCCCCTAAGATAGACTAAAATTGTTATTTTAAAAGCTTTGATGGTGGAAAATATAGTAGAGAAACTCCTGACCTCCTAACACCACCCAAAGACTAAAACATCCTTCAGTTTTGAAGAAGATTCTGGAAAAAACACCAACCCCCCTTCAACTGCGATTTTTGACACATATTTAGAAAATTGTGAACGCTGTTACATTTACCCCAATATGAAAATGTTTACATGCTTCTGTTGTTGCAGAAAATAAACAAAACAGGGTTTAGGCTGGGTTCAAAAGTCTTTAGCATAAAAGCTAAAATTTTGGGAAAAGTTTTAGCAAAATGCTGAAATGTTATGCATTCTTATATCTTTCTTAATGCCTCAGTGTGTTTCATCTCCAGTTGAAAATAAAATTTTTATTTCATCTATGAGATCTTTAAACAAATTAGTACAGCAATTTTCTTTTAAACTTAAAATAAAAAAGAAACTACATGTTTGATATTTAGAAAGTTGCACTCCCCTCCTCCTAATAATGCGGGTATTGAGGGGGACATAATGCCGGAAGACTAAGTATTGTGGAACTTAATAGTAATTTCCAAATCTTGGTTTAAGATTTAAAAAAGATTAAGTTGACTATTGCCATGCTGCTTCTTTTCATGGATCATACATTGTTTTTTTCCTTTTTAAATTAATTTATTTTTTGTTTCAGCAAAAAGGCAAAAATGCTTTGCCTTATTTTCGCAACTGAGATAGTGTTTTTGCATTTTGCGAAAAATACGACCGTAGCAGAAACCCTGAAACAAAGCTTGTTAAATTAAGTCGATATCCTTGTATGTACAGAAAATGATGCATTTTCTGTCACTATTATTGACATTGTTGCTGTTCTACCATTTCATGTCAAAACGTACAAGAACTGAGGAATAACATATTTTTCATGGATTTGTGGCTGTAAATGAACAATAAGGCTACGTTTCAAGTCTCATAAACATATGAAACATTTTATTCGAGTTATTAACAAACCTAAGTGGTATATTTGCTAAAAAAAGTGTCTGAGTTTACAATTTAAATCTGTATTTTCTTTAAATCTATAAAATATGCCATTTTTAGTTTGTTTTACACATCTATTACAAATTTTTTTGTTATTATTTCCCACTTGTTATCCTTAAATAATTTGAGAAATTTGTTATCAGTGTTATACAAGGGGTAATTGCAAACACTAAAAATGAAGGTATCATTTCCAAAGTGAGATAAAAGTGAACATCTTGAATAGAGCTTTATTCACACCAACCACAATTCTAATATAAAACATTTTAAATGGCATATCTGATCCTATTCACAATCGCCCCAAAAATCATATGATTCACAAATTCGTTCCGGGTAATTGTGAACGCCTCATAAATGTTTTATTTTTGTAAAGAATTTGTTAAACATTTGTGTGGTACATCGTGACTGATATAGAAGTTTGAAAATAAATTCTAAAATGTGATATTTTTAAACACATTTTTTTTAACTAATGATTTTTCTTGAAAACATCAAAAACCATTCAGTATTACCCAGGTCAACCCTAAGCGAATATTATATTTAGGGGCTTTGTTCTTTGTTGGTTCTTAAAATCATTTCTTGACAAACCTTCATAAAATTATCGGCATAAAAATTGGTACTTAAATATAGTAACATTTAATTTTCAACACTTAAATAGATACTACAAATTGGTACTTCTACTCATGGGCATGTCCAGAGGGGGGCAAAGGAGGACAGCTGCATCCCTCCCATTTGTTAATAACAAAAATGTTAAAAATAAAAATGAAACAAAAAATTTGGTCAATTCACAAGTGCTTCAATTTCTAAACTTGGTGATGAGTTCGTCTCTAGTAGCTTTGCGCTTGATTCTGAAAGTGTAATATTTGTTTTTTGGGATTTCACCGAATAGGGAAAGATCTTGGTGTTTAGTTGAATTACCGTCGCAATACTATTATGAAAGTAATATGAGGAAATACAGCAGCAATAATATTTCACGTTCTACAAACTTCCGACAAAAAGTATTCTTTCTTTTGAAAAAGATTTTTATTATGCTTCACTCCCTCCCCATACACAGTGAAAAAGTGCAGATTTAAAAAGTACCTTCCACAGGCCTGTCATTTCAGAATTTTTCAGGCGAGGAGGGGGGGGGGAGAGGATATACAATCAATGCATTTTATAGTGAAAACAACAAAACAATACACAAATGCATTATTACATTGTTTTCAAAATTGCTTATTTGAGCCCCCCCCCCTCCCCCGCAATCACCCAAATGACAAGTCAGCCTCACCTTCCATTTTGAGCTGGATACACCCTTGCTTCTGCTATAAATTTGATTTCAGTTAACCTGTTTGGTCAGTTATGTGATTAAAGAGAAATGTAAGACAACTTCCAAATTCATTTTGAATTTACAAAAAAAAAGGGGGGGGGGGGTTAGGTTGTCAAAAGACAGAAAAAAAGCTGGATGCTTGAGAAAAGTATATGATAACTGAACCAACTTCCATCCTCTAGGGCCCCTCTCTCCCATCTACTGATTTTCAATAATTAAACTGGGAATCAAAAAACAGAATATATAGCAATGTCAATAAAAAGCACTACACAAACTAAAAACATGTAGCATAAAAGTTAAAATTTTAAAATAAAGTGAATCAATAAATAATAAACAAATAAATCTACTAACAAGAAACCATTGATCAGAATAAAGTGGATCTTGAAAATCAGGAAAACTGCTTTCTACGCTTCTCTTGACTCGTTTCTTCACTTCTTGTTGCTCAACCCATATCACCTAAAAAGATAAAAATCACAAAACTGTACTGAAGTTTCTTTTGCATCAGAACTGATTGGTTTATGTAAGAGTGTGTGTACAAATGAAAAATTTAAAAGTCTTTTAATTCTACACCCTGAGTTAGGGAAATGAAACACTACTAACAGAAATAAAGAAAAACAAAATGATACTCTTACATACTAAATAGGGATTTTTTTTTAAAGTGTGTGATTTTTAAAGAAAACGGTGGTCATATTTGAATTTAGGGAGTCATTTTACACAAGAACAAGCAGGAATTATGTCAGAAGCACTTTTCATGCCTCTCAATGTAGTTAATTTGTTCATAATTAAAATTTTAACTTTAAATTAACTTTTAAAAATTCCTTATTTTGAGTGCTATGAGGGAGATCTAAATATTGCAGAAGAGCAAAAGCTTTTTTTTTTTTTTTTCTGCAATAATGTTCCACTTTATTGTTCATATCTGTCAACTTGGAATACTTTTAAAAAATTTTGTAGCCTCGTGTGGTTTGAAAATAGTTTTCAAGTTCGTGGATAGCAGAAAAAAAAAGAGAAAAAGAAAAAATCATCTCTTTTACTGAATTAAAATGCACAATAAACCAAACCAAAAGTGATTTCTGTTAAACTGGCAACTATTTTCAAAATTGGTCAGAGCGAATCAAATTAGCTGTATCTACGGATTGCGATACTGGACCAAAAACGAAAGTACCAGTATTTGATATTTTTAAAAATGTGATACTGGGATACCGGTATTAATACTAGTACTAGAAATTTCTCAAAAAATGATTGAAAAGATATTGTTCCGTTGCCGTATTTTAAAATTTTGCACAAAAAGTGCATTACATATTAAAAATTATTGTGAACAAATATAAAATGAAGGAGCACATGTCATAACAAAAAAATGAATAATAACAGTAAGAAACATAATTCATTTGTTGAATTGCCACTAAGCCTTGAACTCATTTTAGTGGACAAATCTTCTACAGTTAAAAATACTCTTTCTGAATTCAGGCAGGTTGGTGGTGCTGTTAACAATGTGCTATACATGTCCTCCAATTGTCTCGAAGTCTTGAATCTTCAAATAATCTCTTGCGTGTAGGGTTTGGATGAATAGTTTTTATGTGTGTGTGTGTTTCTTTCATATTGTGTATAATTTGTTGTTGTTTTTTTATTTATAGCTGGTTGTAATTTCTCTTTGAGAGACAATTCTTTTCCAATATTAACCTCATCTTCAATGATTTCCTCTTAATCAGGATAGGTTTCTTTTTATTAAACCTATGGTGTAAAAGTTACAATGAACGTAGCTAAATTTGATCTTGCTATTTTTTTTTTTTAAATTCATTTTCATTTTACTTTCTCCCCCAGTGTTTTTCAAGAAAATATTACTGAAAATTTTCCAACCTATCACCCTCCTTTTTTGCACTAAATTGCTGGATCTCTGTCAGCCAAGAAGATGCTTCGGATATTTCATAATGCAATAAAAAATTTAAAATAATCATGATTTTTTTTTATTGCTTCATATTTATGCATTTTTAAAACTAGTTTTTTAATTAAAAACTTTTTCAAAAAAGCAGTTTATTTTTTAAATTTAGTTTAAATTTATTATTTTTCACTAAAATACTTACAGATGGCTCTTTTTGAAGCAGTTTGAAGTGTGGTATACTGGGCGATAATGAGCGCTTTTGAACTTCATGATGCTCAAAAAGATAATATCCCTTGAGATTTCCAACCTGTTAAAAGTGAAAATTTATTTATGTCATTAAAAGTGCTTTTAGAAATTTCACAAATCACTGACTATATAACTATTTTCAAAGTTTCTTTCAAGTCTTGAATAATCCAAAAATTAAAATTGTATCTTAATCCAATGCTCATAACTTTTTTGTGTGTATGTGTGTCCTTTTTTAGTATCCCACTTAGATTTACCCATCAATATTTTATATATCCTACAATAATCAGTGGATTAACCAGGATTTCATTTTGGAAGGGCATTGTGTCCCTGTTTAACCAGCAAAACCTCTATTTTTGCAACCATTAGTTTCAGATGCATGATTTCAGTTGCAAAATTGCTCAGAATAAGAGGCCGAGTTAAGATATGAAAAGTTTGAAGTGAAAAAAAGAATTTAGTGAAAAAATATGAAGTTCAACTTTTTATATGGTTCCCAAAAGCATGAATAAACAATTCAAATATAATAAGCAGTGGCGCCGACTCCATGGGGCCTGAGGGGGCCCGAGCCCCATCAAAAAAAATTTTGAGGGGGCAGAGCCCCCCCAATAATTTAAGAAAATTATTAGCTATTTAATGCTTTCTAAACTCAAATTTGTCTTAGTATTTTTTATTTTCCTAGTTTGGAGATAGTTACCTTGTAAAATACATTCCTTAATGAGTTAAAACAATTATTACAGTAAAAGGCAGGTTAGCTGAAAAGCAGAAACGATTAAACAACTTGGCTGTTCTTTATAACCACCAAGATATTTTGGATGAATTAAATATTTGACAAGTCGTCAACGACTTCAAATTCAGTAATCTAGTCAGGCGGTCGACATTTGCACCTTTCTAAAGAGAGCCCTAATATTGGTGTTCAGAGCAATTTTAAAAATCTCTGTAAAATAGAGGATTAACTACATACACAATGTTAGATTAAAATTTCGAAATATTAGTACTATTATTTTATTACCGTACTACTATAGTACTGCATTAGTTTTTTCGAATACTTAAATATTTTTAGGGTATAAGACAATAAAAACTGGCTATTTTAAATACTGTATTAACTTTATTAACTAATATTAAACAAATTAATTTGGGATATTATTTTTGTTTAATGAACTCTGAGCCTTATTCAAAGCAAGTTTAAATTAGCTATTTCACTTATAAATCAAAGTGCGACAGCAGTATTTTATGATTTATTTTTTAATGATAGTTTAAGATTTATTTAAATATAATTTCAATCTTTATATATATATATATATATATATATATATATATATATATATTAGATTAACTTTTTACGAAAATACCGTACAAGTGGCTTTTTTTTTGTTTTTCAAAGCCAAAACGTGTGTCGAGTTAGCGAGAGTAGTTTTCGGGATTCTAATGTTGATAATATATTGTTCTAAAATGCTTAAAAAACTGTAAAACTTACTTTTTCCATCTCCAATTTAGAAAATTTCTCAGAGTTAGACTCGCAGTATGTCCCCCACCCTACCAATTTTTTGTGGGTAGGCGCCACTGGGAGTGCCCTTCCATGAAAGTCAAGTGCCCTACTTTATATCAATCCCTAGCCAACGCACTGCACGAGGACTTCCCCCAAAATAGAATTGTAAAAATGTCCCTCACTGAAGACAAGTGATATGATCTAATTGAACCAGAAAATTTGCATACCAATTCTTAGATTGACTTTGAAAACGCTATGCCACATATTGTTTGTTTGTATAAATCAGAAAATATGTAAATTGGCAAGTTCAAAAATCTGAACTTTTATATATTTTTTGAAAAAGGGCGGGGGGGGGGGGGGGGTCCGTGGATTTACATACCCCCTGGATCACCGGTGACGTTTAGCCCCCCCCAATAATTTTTGCAAGTCAGCGCCCCTGATAATAAGTTTGACATTAGTATGACCAATACTCACAGAGATGTAAAAAGCAGCATTTTGTGACTTATACCACTTTACACCGGCAGTCAATAGCAGATTTAAGGAGGGAAATATAGTGGCTAACACAAGTTTAAAACTATATGTGCATAGAGCATGTTTTTTTTTAATTGCACAATATTTTGTGGTGCGTTTTTACGTTTCATAGAATAGCATTTGCATTTATTTTTCAATAGCAATGAAAAATATATAAATATTTTGTATTTTTTTTCTTCAACAACCTGTCATTATTCTGAAAGGGAGAAAAGTTCCAATCTCATTTTCTGTGCAGTCTCTTAAAATTTTGAGGTCTAATATCTCCTTGAGTTTTTGCCGTAAATGCTTGAATTTTTTGTGTTGAAATTACTTTTCAATGGAGATTATTTCCCTAAATATTAGGGCTTGCCCGATGCCTAGCTTTGGCAAATTATTTTTTGTTTCAAATAACCAACAGTTGATGGCAACACCTAACTAAGGGACTGCTGAAATGTAGGTTTCAAAATTTTTTTAAGGAACAAAAAGTATTCAGTACATTGTAGAGGCCAATGGCAAATAATATTTTCAAAAAATGAATGAGTAAATAAATATAACTAGATAAAAGCCTACGACATATTTACAGTTCTTATTTTTTGAATAAAAATATTATTTCAAAAATCAGTCGAGTAGAGAAAAAATACATGGGTTACAGAAATATGTTTTTAACAAAAGAAGAGGAAAGAGAACGATTTAAAGGCTTCTAACTAAAAGTCACCAGTACACCAGTATTTAAATGCTCAAAGGTAAAAACGGAAGTAAATCAAAACTTTAACGAAATGTTTATTGTATTTCAACAAATAAACAAAATTAAGGATAGAAATCTAAAATATTACTATAGGATTACTTTGCTGGAAAGAAAAACTTTAGGATGTTTTTCCACTAAATTTTTATTTAAAATAAATAAAAATTGGGATATAGCCAAAGAGGGGAAATAGAAGCGGTCCTTGAAAACATGATTGTAGGCAATCAACCAACGATGGCCAGCAATCGTGTTTTCAAGATTTCAAGAAATTGCTGGGGCAATGCCCCATAACATTCTCAAGGCAACACTTCAGAAAATTGTCTAAAATTGCGTTTTTGGGACTTGAATTTCCAAAACTGGCATTGGAGAGTCTCTGAACTCTAATTTCTCACTGAATGCCTACCAAAAGATGGCCTGTAATCACGTTTATAAGATTTCAATTTGAAAAAAACTCCGGGGAACTGTTCCTCTCAACAACATTAAAGTTCTTCTAAAATTATTTTAAGATTTCAATTTTGCAAAATTAATGGCCAAGAGCCCCCCACCCCCTTTTTAACATCTTCAGATACCATCTAAAATTGTGTTTTGAAGCTTTCAATTTGAAAGATTTCTACGAGGGACTCATTGTTCCTCAATCCCTTCCTTTAACTTTGCCAAAATAGCTTACAGTCGTGCTTTTAAAACTTCACTTTTGTAAATTTTCCTGTGGACAGCTTTACTAATATCATCGAAGATCCTCTAAAACTAGTTTTAGAACATGAATTTCCGAAAATTGCTCCGGAGTACTTGAACTCCATCCCCTCTACTTGCGTCTACTGAAACTGGGGCCTACAATTGTACTTTTAAGCCTTCCATTTCAAAGGATTTTCGGAGGAGAGGTACCCCCCGAACCTCTCCTGCCAGCAACAGCTGAAGATTTTCTTAAACTTCTTTTTAGGACCTCAATTTTTTTTTTTAAATTGCGTATTTGGAATTTCACTATCAAAAAAT
This sequence comes from Uloborus diversus, assembly GCF_026930045.1. Taxonomy (NCBI): domain Eukaryota; kingdom Metazoa; phylum Arthropoda; class Arachnida; order Araneae; family Uloboridae; genus Uloborus; species Uloborus diversus. Next base: position 178,098,544 of record NC_072733.1, on the reverse strand, counting down.
GTCTGCAGAAGAGTGCCTAGATCCTATCTCTTTTCCTAACACTTCCGAAGATGATTTGGAATTGTGTTTTAAAGACAAACTGGATTAAAAAAAACAATAATAATTACAAACAAAAGGTTCAATTTACATTTTTACTTACGAATATCTCAATAACTAATATTCATTACGACAGAACAGTGGTGCCCACCTAAGGGGGGGGGGGGGTCATGGCGCAAACTGCGCCACTGAAATTTTTAGTGGGGTTGTTTTAAGGGGTATTTTTCCTTTTTCTGGGGGCTCTTGCTTCTGGGGGGTTTTTACGATATTTAGGGGGACACCATTGATCTTAGGGGGAATGGGCATCCCTATAGTAAAAAACCAGTTCTATAAACACAAAGTAACACAATAGCTGTAACACCAAGTGCAGAGCTTTTTTAGCAGTATACTGAAAGTAACAACCAGACCCTACTGAGTAGGGTCTGGTGGGGGAAAGGGTCAATGCGTTAAAGTGGTCATATGTCAAATAAATGGCTATAGCTTGGAAATAAATGTTCGAATGAATGTGAAAATTTTATTTTACAGTAGGGCAGTTAGAAACTACTTCCTTAATACAAAATTTTATTTGGTAAAATATCATATATATATATATATATATATATATATATATATATATATATATATATATATATATATATATATATATATATATATATATATTAGGGTGGTCCTTATTTTTGAAGTTGCAGATATTTTACGCGACGCCCCCTCAATTTGTTCCATTATACAAATAAATGATCCCTGCAAAATTTTAAGACAATCCATGAATATTAACAAGTGCCCCTAGGGCCCCTTTTTTGAGTTTTGAAGAAAAAATTGCGGATTTTCTCATTTTTATGTAAAAATAATTCTAACGTTTTATATTTAAAGTAATTTTGAACCTCAATAGGTGCTGCTACTTCCAGACCAACCATTCTCTCACCTTCATTCTGTAAAATTTAACATGTTACAGAGGGTACATGTACACAAATGGCCTTGGATCAAGCATACTGCTCTTCTGCGCTTGTTCCAACCAAGCAGCAGGGGAACGTTTCTTCCCACCAAGATGGACACAAGGGATTCTATAGGCCATTAATGAATGGCCTAGACCATTAATGAATGATCTTTTACAGCAACAAATTGCCTCCTCCAGGCTTTGGGGGTGTTGATTTACAAAATTCCCTGTGTATGTAATAGGTGTGGCAAATAGAGTCGCACGGTTTCAATGCTACAAATATAAGCACATTGCAATTATATTTTAATTTGCTGTTCTTTAGTTATAAACATACCTAAATGCTTATACAGTTTTTAATTTTTAAAATATAAATTTCGAAAAATTCTCGATTACTCCTAACATAAAAATTTACTTTATTTTCCATAGCTAAAATATAAATTTTAAAAAAATATCCAGATCAGAACAATGTAGAAATCTTTACTTTAAATTAATTTTCTTTTACTTCAGTACATAGTCCTTTATTATCATCAAATTATTGCTATTCACAAGATTTAGAAACCGAAATGGATATCTATCCTAAACTGTTTACTTTTGTTTTCTACAGCTGGTTTACCTCAATGCAAAAAAGCTTGACAACTATTGATATCTGCTCGCCTATCATCACTGTTAGACAAATGCCATTAGGAATCAAGATGTTGTTCATTTATTTACTGCCTATGTAGATGCAGTAAATTTAAATCCAAATGACCTAGTAATCAATCATACATTCCTTAAGAGAGCAAAAGAAAATCTTCGAGAGGTAAAATTAAATTTCATGAAATTAAATATAGATTTTGTAGTTATTCACTGGGATACAAAGCTACATCAAGATGTAACTGGAAAAAGAACGTCGACAGGATTACCGTGATAGCTTCAGGTCCTAAGATTGAACAGCTACTCGGAACTCCTTAGATATTTCTTCAGTTGTATATGATATCTTAGAGGATAGCTCTTTATTGCTAACTGTTCCAGCTGTAGTGTCTAAAAGACGAAGTGGATGACATATTATTGTTCGTAAAAAGCGGAATTGAGAAATATTACAGAGAATTCTCATAGCTTGTAATAATATTTCCTGGTGAATTTCCTCCTGCAGGGACATGTTTTCGGCAACCTGGAGCTTATCCCTGAGCCACATGGGTGGCAAAAAGAATTTTTGTTTGAAAATTTTTATATTTAGGAAACAATTTAAATTGACCTTACATGAAAAGAAAGCCCTTCAATGCCATTTTACAAAGCTGTTTTACAATTAAATGCTGTATGAAGATATGGTTTTTCGCAGCAACCCAATCGAGGCTCCTTTGAATAATTTATCTGAAAAACTAGCAGCGTACAAAATGACGACAAACATAGAGCAGAAGCAGTGACTGGAAAATTCATTAATCACTTATGGTATTTAGGGGATAAACTAGTAGCTTTGTCCGTAATGGATGAAGGAATTAACTTTGAAGATTGGAAAAGACTAGTCCAAAATATGCTTGTGATAAGGAAGACGTGTCTGATGACTGTTTAACAAATTTCAGATAACAGTATAGGTGATATAGAATACTTTCTTAGTAAAGATCTTCCTCTTTATAGAATCAATTACGAGTCAATAAAATTAATTGATAAGTTGCAAATACTAAAAGATTTTTTCCTATTTGATCCTGATTCACGGCAAAATGTTTAAGCTATTTAAAGGGAAGATTGTCAAAATACTGAAAATTGTGAATGATACAACTGAAAGAAGAGCATAATTAATCGAAGAAATTCACAACTAATTTACCAAATATGAGTCACAAAGCAATTTATTTTATAGACCGTCCAAGACTATCAGGAAAAAATACACACTAACGAGATACATTGAGAAAAGCGTACGATTAAGGAAAGTTTCTAAAGCATTATTTCATTCTTATTCAAAGTAAAATCTTTAAATGATATAAAGTAATTAAAAAGGTTAATTTTCGTGCTACCTCACTTAAAAATATTTTGAAAACCTAAGAGAAACGACGTACTTGGTCTGAAGTAAAAACTCGGAAGATTTGTGGGAAAATTATCAAAAGTGTTAAAGTTCAATGGCCTAGGGGCACGTGTTATTATTGACCGATCGAGTTCAAATTTTGAACACGTTACTTTTTATTATAGTGTCACAAAACTAGGGGGCGTCACTTGTTGAATTCCGAATTTTTTTTCCCCATATAAATAAGGACCACCCTAATATATATATATATATATATATATATATATATATATATATATATATATATATATATATATATATATATATATATTAATATATATATATATTGTGTGAAGGTGAAAAATTTTAAGATCTAAGCACCTCTTTTTTCTTTCTTGGGAAATACTTGTTTGTTAGAATTATGAACAGATTGACTGCACAGGAAGCTTTCTACATGTCTCAAGAACTCTTAGTGATTAGCAGTTAGATGAATCTATTTTAGATAATTTTTTAGAACAATTTAAGTAAGATGGGGTAAAGTGGTCGTAATATTAGGCTTAACGAATACTGTTCTTCTAATGTCACTTAATCTTTAAGTATAAGGCAGATAAAATTAAATAATTTTACTTAATATGTATTGTTTTTACAGTAATGGTTTTACAGTATACGAGTACATGCGTAAGCATACGCATATACTTGTGTTGGCTCGTGTATAAACATATTCACATAAATGCACCAATAAATACTATATAGGTATCAGCAAGCATTTTTAACCTATACAGATATACATTTCACTGTACACGTATATACTCGCTTATACTTGTATATATACAAACACTTATATACTCAGGTAAACACATATATACGCGTACGTACTCGAGTCGACACTTGCATACAAGCATATGATATACAAGTATAAAGGGTAAGTTTAAACTCTTGAGCAAATTATTAAAAGGTGTTAGACGGGAGGATAAGAGCAAGAATCATAAGGAACATATGGTCACAAACACAATGCTGACTCGCTACATGCACACAAAGCCAGAAACTGATGGACACAAAACAGGTCACAAATTCACACACACACACACACATTACACAAAGACAATTTTACGCAATATTTTAGGTCTCAAGAAAGTTTTAAAGCGATTAATGAAATTTGAGGCCTGCAGCTGTAATACATATGCATCGCAATCACAAAACACTCTCTGTTGCAATAACGAGACTTTTGAAAAACTTTCATCAGTCACTGGGCCTTTGTTGCGATGTGTGTATTAAAGTTACAGCAGGTCGTACTTTTAACAACTGCTCTAAATATTTCTTAAAAACTAAATATAGGGTAAAGTCATCTTTGTGCAACAAATTTGTGACCTGTTTCGCATCCATTAGTCCTGTTTTGCATCCATTAGGCTTTGTGTGCATGTAGTGCATCAGCAACTATAAGTTCCTTATGATTCTTTCCTTCTTATCCTCCCCTCGCACACCCCTTAGATTTTTGCCCAAGAGCTTGCATTCACTCTGTAGGCATACATGTATAGAAGCCTTATATACTCGTGTATACATATACTGGTGTATACACGTAAATGTACATTAGGGTAGTCCTTATTTATATGGGAAATTTTTTTTTTTTGGAATTCAACAAGTGACGTCCCCTAGTTTTGTGACACTATAATAAAAAGTAACATGTGCAAAATTTGAACTCGATCGGTCAATAATAACACATGCCCCTAGGCCGTTTAACTTTAACACTTTTGATAATTTTCCCACAAATCTTCCAAGTTTTTACTTCAGACCCAGTATATCGTTTCTCCTAGGTTTGCAAAGTATTTTTACAGTGAAGTAGCACTAAAATTAACCTTTTTAATTACTTTATATCATCTAAAGATTTTACTTTGAATAAGAATGAAATAATGCTTTAGAAACTTTCCTTAATCGTACGCTTTTCTCATTGTATCTCGATAATGTGTATCTTTTCCTGATAGTCTTGGACGGTTTGTAAAACAAATTGCTTTGTGACTCATATTTGGTAAATTAGTTGTGAAATTCTTCGATTAATTGTGCACCTCTTTCAGTTGTATCATTCACAATTTTCAGTATTTTAACAATCTCTCTTCTCTTTAAATAGCTTAAACATTTTGCCGTGAATCAGGATCAAATAGGAAAAAATCTTTTAGTATTTGCAATTTATCAATTAATTTTATTGACTCGTAATTGATTCTATAAAGAGGAAGATCTTTACTAAGAAAGTATTCTAAATCATCTACTGTTATCTGAAATTTGTTCAACAGTCCTCAGACACGTCTTCCTTATCACAAGCATTTTTTGAACTAGTCTTTTCCTATCTTCAAAGTTAATTCCTTCATCCAATATGGGTAAAGCTATTAGTTTATCCCCTAAATACCCTAAGTGATTTATGAATTTTCCCATCACTGCTTCTGCTGCAGGTTTGTCGACATTTTGTACGCTGCTAGTTTTTCTGACATATTATATTATTCAAAGGAACCTCGATTGGGTTGCTGCGAAAAACCATATATTCATACAGCATTTAATTGCTAAACAGCTTAGTAAAACAGCATTGAAGGGCTTTCTTTTCATGTAAGGTCAATCTAAATTGTTTCCTAAATACAAAAATTTTCAAACAAAAATTCCTTTTGGCACCCATGTGGCTCAGGGATAAGCTCCAGGTTGCCGAAAACATATCCCTGTAGGAGGAAATTCACAAGGAAATATTATTACAAGCTATGAGAATTCTCTGTAATCTTTCTCAATTCCACTTTTTACGAACAATAATATGTCATTCACTTCGTCTTTTAGAATTTAAGTGGTATGTGTACTTGATTGAAATGTTATAAGTTCTGAATGATGGAGATCTTTAAACAAAATTTTGAAGCACTTAAATAATTGAATATCTGATCTAGAACTAAGAAAGGCAAGAACTTCTTTACAAACACACTCTGCAGTACGATTTCAAGTGCATGATGATGGCAATCTAAATGTAATATATCACCGTTCAATTTTTGCTCCAAAAAATTGAATGCACAATTTATATGGTTGGTATTGCACGTCGTTGTATCAAACACTACAGCTAGAACAGTTAGCAATAAAGAGCTATCATGTAAGATATCATATACAACTGAAGAAATATCTAAGGAATTCCGAGTAGCTGTTCAATATTAGGACCTGAAGTTAATACGGTAATCCTGTCGGCGTTCTTTTTCCAGATACCAAAGCTACATCTGGATGTAGCTTTGTATCCCAGTGAATAACTACAAAATCTAAATTTAAATTCATGAAATTGAATTTTACCTCTCGAAGATTTTCTCTTGCTCTCTTAAGGAATGCACGATTGATCACTAGGTCATTTGGATTTAAATTTACTGCATCTACATAGGCTGTAAATAAATGAACAACATCTTTATCCCTAATATGGCATTTGTCTAACAGTGATGAAAGGCGAGATGATATCAATAGTTGGCAAGCTTTTTTGCATTATGGTAGACCAGCTGTAGAAAACAAAACAGGTTAGGATAGATACCAATTTCAGTTTCTAAATCTTGTAAATCGCAAGAATTTGATGATAATAAAGGACTATGTACCGAATTAGAATAAAATTAATTTAAAGTATAGATTTCTACATTGTTCCGATCTGGATATTTTTTTAACTTTTTTTTTAGCTATGGGAAATACAGTATATTTTTATGTTAGAAGTAATCGATGATTTTTCGAAATTTATATTTTAAAAATTAAAAATTGCATAAGCATTTAGGTATGTTTATAACTAAACGACAGCGAATTAAAATATAATTTCAATTACTTATATTTATAGCACTGAAACCTTGCTATTTGACACACCTATTACATACACAGGGAATTTTGTAAATCAACACCCCCAAAGCCTGGAGGAGGCAATTTGTTGTTGTCAAAGATCGTTCATTAATGGCCTAGGTCATTCATTAATAGATTATAGTATTCCTTGTGTCCATCTTGATGGGAAGAAACGTTCCCCTGCCGCTTGTTTGGAACAAGCGCAGAAGAGCAGTACGCTTGACCCAAGTCTATTAGTGTACATTTTATTCTCTGTAACATGTTAAATTTTACAGAATGAAAGTGAGAAAATGGTCGGTCTGGAAGTAGCAGCACCTATTGAGGTTCAAAATTACTTTAAATATAAAACTTTAGAATATTTTTACATAAAAATGAGAAAATCTGCCATTTTTTTTCTTCGAAACTCAAAGAAGGGGGCCCTAGGGGCACGTGTTAATATTCATGGATTGACTTTAAATTTTGCAAGGATCATTTATTTGTACACTGGAACAAATTGAGGCGGCGTCGCGTAACATATCTGCAACTTCAAAAAAATAAGGACCACCCTAATGTACATATATACGTCTATACAGGTATGTAATCGTATTTACACATATGCTCGTACTTCCAAATACATGAGTAGACACATACAAACTTATATATGCGTATATACGTCTCCTATACAAATATATACTCAAGTGTGCACGTACATACTTGAGATACAAGTGCATACACACATATGATATTCGTTTACATGCGTATGTACTCATATACATGTATGACAGGTGATACGTGACACGTATATACTCCTGTAGCGAATCACGTATACATGCTTACATAATCGTGTCTATACGTATATACTTCAGTAGGCACGTGCATGCATGCAGCGCCGTGTCCAAGGGGAGGGTTTCAGGGGTTAAACCCCTCCCTTGGGGAAAAAATAAGCAAAATGAAGAAAATGTGTATTTGACTTAAATTTACTTTAATGAGAAAGTTTGCGTTCAGCGTTTTTATTTTATTTTAATTTTCTCTCTGAAGTTTTTTGCGATTTACAACTGCTAAAGCCTTACAAACTGATGTAATGTTTCGGAAAAAGTATGGCGGACGAAACGCTGAATGATCTACCAATGCAAAGAAAGGATATTGCTTATTGTAAGGAGCTTATGGTGAATTTGGCATATGTTACATCTATGAAGATGCATTAGTGATTGTGCTTGGCTATGTAATTTGCATCTGCAAAGAGCTCTTTCTTGTTTAGTTTATTAAGCATTATTTCAGAACATAACAACTTGATATACATTCTACATTATAAAAGAATTTGTGAAGAGTTTCTAATACTCATTGCAATATACTACATAGTAAACAGATTTAATTAAAAAGAAGCAAGCAAAGTTTGATTAAAGCGAATCTGTGAAACGAAGGAATACTTTGGTAACTTGTACAGCTAGAGGTATCCTTCAAGAATACAGCAGTCCTTACATGTGAATAAACGCCATACTGGGATCGGCAATTTGTCGTAAAACTAAAAGCTGTAAGGGGGTTGAATTCTCCCCCCCCCCCGCTACTGGTAAGATTAAAACCCCTCCCTTTATGAAAATCTGGACACGGGCCTGCATGCATGTATCTGATGTATACATGTATCTACTCATATATGAATGTGTTTACTCATGTTTACACGACAGGTATACACTTGTGTATACTCACATATACTTGTAACGATAGAAATAACTGAAATATACAAATATTACTGTTATTTATATTGGTTTTACATCTATTTTTAACTATGACCACTTCCCCCACCCCATGGGGTAAAGTGGCCATACATACATAGGGAAATGAAAGTATTATAAAGCTACTTAAATTATTTTTTTCCTGAATTTCAATGTACCGTGTTCTTTAACAATGCAATGTAAAATAACAACAAAAAAAGTTGAAGTGTTTAAAGAATTTATTGTATTTATTATCCACCTAAGTTGAAAATCTACGATTTTATGGCCACTTTACCCCACCAGACCCTATGCTACTTACTGTAAACATCATTAATGAAGGATAACTATTTTTTGGCTAAATGAGGTAGAGTTATCAGAAAGATATAATTGGCTTGAAACAATAAAAGCATTCATATAGTTTTTTGAACTTTTTTTCAACATTTAATACTATCAAAATTCCTTAAATTAAATTTCTTGATTTAGCTTTCTTTAGTCGATCACCTTAATAGCTGCGGAGAAACGATTTTCTAAATCAGTTCATACCAATATGATTGAGGAGGAAGTTGAATATAGAACTTAAGGAAATGTAATTTTTTTTTCCTCTTTCATTTCTAAATAACAAATTTAATGTGAAAGTTACAGCATGCACCTTTTCTTAAGGCGACGAACTATAAAACTATAAATATTGATTGCAGTGAAAAATCTTGTTTTCTGTGTTAAAAGAAAAATATGATTTTTGGAGGGTTTTAATGAGTATAAAAACCCTGAATTCACCGTTTCTGGCCCTGTGCTTATGATTGAGCTTTTACTACAGTTTAAGTCTTCAACAGTTAAGAGCCAGATTATATGTCAAACTATGCAAGTTTAGTGTAAAGTTAAAAGGGGAGGCTACAATCGGGAAAATATTGAGGCTTTCAATTTCTTTTTGGAAGAAAATTTTTTGCAAATTTATCCAGAGATATTGGTCGCTTCCCCCCCCCCCTCCAATTTGAGTCTCGTTTTTCATAACTGTTGAACAAACATCCTAATACAGAGTTATTATATCGATTTAAGAGCATAAAATTCTTAAAACTCTCACCAAAGTCAGTGTTTGATAAGTTTCAGCAATGCTGTGAAAATTTTGGTAGTGATCCAAAACTCAGTATTTTTTCAAAGGTCCAAAACTGGTGTTGGTTCCGTTGCTGCCCTATTTCAGGCCCTGTGCTGTACTTTAATTATGCAGTAAAATATAGATAAATAATAGTTATACTTGCTTTTCCCTTTTTTTCTCGAAAAACATCGGCGATATATCGGCACTTAGATGTCTTTCAAGGCTAATTTTTTCTTCAAGTTAGCATCAACGACCGATGCCAAAGGATTAATTTTTGAACCATCGGAGCCGATGCATCGGTCAAGTCCTACTAAACATAAGTAAGGGAACCTGAGGTCTGTCTAATAGATTTCAATTATATTTTCATTTCAAATAGGAATGCCCAACTTTTTATAGTGAAGAGCTGCATGCTGTTGCATCATTTGAAGGGTTTGGGAGGGGCAATTGCCTTCCCCCCTACGCTTGAAAATTAATGTATTTTACGCATAGGTGGGTGCATGGTTTTTTTTTTCTTATTTTTCCATATAATTTGCATAGAGTACATAGAGGAGACCGGGGTTAGTTGGCATAAGGAGCTAGTTGGATTTGTGATTTTAAAAAACTCCATGGTTGATTCAGAGCGCAACTGAGCCTGTCACGTGATCATCATGGATATATCTATCTTGCATGAGAACGCCAGCTGGATCCAGCCATTGCTTTGAGTGGAAGCATTGAAAACATGATTTTCGTATCAGCAAGTAAAATTTTGATTATTCAGTATTTGTCGTTTTGTACAGTACACACAGAGGCAATATTAACAAGTTTTTAGTATCTTTGGACATTTAGCTAAAAGGTTATAAGTCCATTTCTGCTGTAGCTGATGAACATTTGTTTTGGTCACCATGTTTATTTCACTTGCATGGGGGTTAGTTGGCATACGTACTTGGGAGTTAGTTGACATAAGCTGACTGGGTACGCCAACTAACAACGCAAAAACGGATAAGTTAAGATATTTCAACATTCAAAGGAAAGAAAATGAAATGTGTACTTAGCTCCACTGATGAAGAGGAGGATTTAGAGATTAAAGATGTAGAGAGTGAGAATAGAGTTTGGGTGGACTTGGATTGAGTTTGAGCAGTGATAATGATGAAGATGGAAGTTTGCCTTTGCAAAGTGAGGTTGGTGTGAAAAACTCAAATGAGAAAAAGGTAGTAAGGACTCAGAGTCATAAGATTGATGTTGGGGGTCTCATTGTGGGGACTATGTAGCTGTGAAATACATTTACAGGGTATACCCTAGAAAAAGTACGGAAATTGGAAGTAGCGAATTTAAAGTATATACCAGGAGAAATAAAAGGGAAACTTACAATGAATACGAGAAAACTCCCAGCTAATTATTTCAATGCCAGATTGTGCCATGCCCCCCCCCCCCAATGCACTTCTTGTTGTTTATAAATTTTTAAATTTTGTTTTTACAAAATATTTTATTAAAAAAAAAGAAAAGAAATATGATCTTTTACAAAAATTCTTGATTTTTCACAAAATTATTTTTTTTTTACAAAATTATTTTATTTTTTACAAAAAACAGACCCTGCAAAAACCCTGGACAGATCCCTGGTATAACAGCTTGGACTAATGTACTCTGAGCCTGGGGTATGTTGGTTCTCTTCTAAGTTCTGTTAAAAAATTAATACAAAAAAAAAATTGATGAATAAAACCAAGGGCGCCCATATGCAAAATTTTAAGCGGGGAGGGGGGGGGGGCACTCAAAAATTTTCCCCATGGTTTAGCAGAATATTTTCCCCATGGAAACCAATTTCAGTACAATTTAGAGATATTAAAATTTAACATTTTTAACAACGTATTCATTAATGGATGGAAAAGAAATTTGTAAACATTTTTGCCAAGAAAAAAGCACTAAAAACAAGGAAACTCTCACTTCTAAGGGGGGCTTGAGCCCCCACTTACCCCCCTATACGGGCGCCCTTGAATAAAAGTTTCAAAAAAAAATTTAAATGATGAGATGTTTAATGAAACTTATGGTAGGAAATCAAACTGCTCATTTAATTTTTTGACGAGATCAAAAATGAAAAGCAGAAAAGTTAACCAACGTGACCCAACTCCTCTATGAAGTTGGAGGTACAACCTATAATTTTTTTCTTTGGATCAGAAATTAATGAGGGAAGCATGAAAAGTCGCATTGGGGTACCATCCAAAAAGGTTACAAAATGCATTGATTTTTTAATTGAAAATTTTCGTCTCTCCACATCAATACCAAATATCCAGCCGTAAAACTGTCGAATATCCAATTTGAAGTAGTGTGGCTGGATTGGATTCTGGATAAGTAAAAATCAGTAGGATACCGGATATCTGGTGCATCCATAATTTTCTCATTCCCACAAATATGTAATTTGTAGGGCTCGACCGAAACCATTTTTTGGCCGATGGGCCGATGCCGATTGTTGGCCGATGGCCGATTGTTTTCCTCCAAATGGTCGATTGCCGATGGCAAAAAAAAAAAAAAAATCAAACAGAAATAAATTGATAAGATTGTCAGGGATTTAAAGGATCATTGATTCATTTCACTTTACTTCCTTTCTACGAATAAGGAATTGTAATCACAAAAAAAAAAAATCAGATTTCGACCTAAATTTCTATTTTACGATCACCCAATTTATACTTCGCAAGTTCACATCTGTGCATATATATGTACCTAAGAACATATAAATAACCGAACTATCCATTTTGAACGCCTCCTCAGTTAATTATCGCAAATTCTCTAGTAATGTCTTCATGCGCGTAAATTTGTGTCACTCAAAAACGTTATGAAATAGTAAGTTATGAAATATAAGTACTCATACGTACGTAGTATGATTTAAAAGTTGGAGGACAAGTTGTATAAAACCTTACCCTGAATAGTTCCCTTTACCGAAGCACATCTATCTACAAAATAGTCACCTTAAACGACTATGCACTTCTGCCAACGTTCGTATAGCTTTTAGAAGCACTTCTGGAAGACATTTTTCGCAACCACCTGTATGGCTTCTTGCGCTGCTGCTTTAACTTCATCGTGGGGAAGAAGGCGACTTTTATATTGAGGATGCACGGTTCGAGTTCGATTGGTCAATATTCTGACAAGACAAACAAATAACAAAACGTTTCGTTGGACTTAGCTCCGTGCGACTTTTACCTGTTCCCAGCAAAGAAAAAAAACATTTGCATGGACGCCGCTTTCTTCTGTCAGGAGAAGATAAAGCTGCATCATAGAAGGTAGTGAAAAATGGCTTCCAGGAGTGTTTCCAAAAGTTATATGAACACTGGCAGAAGTATATAGTCCCTCAAGGTGACCTTTTGAAAGTGGATGTGCTTCGGTAATGTGAACTATTCTGGGTAAGGTTTTATGCAGCTTGTTCACGAACTTTTGGATCGTACTACGTACCATCTGTATAGGGTATAGTTATGTTTCTCCTTTTTTGACTGCTGTATGATGAAAGAGAAAGAACAACAACCAAAAAACAAAAAAGAAAGAAAGAAAGAAAATGGAAGAAAAACAAGGAGCCTGTTTGATAACCAATTGATTTGTTTTTTTTTTTAATTGAACATATAACTAAGATTTCAGTAATATTGTAATAATGTATGGATTTAGATACATTAAACATAGTTAAAAAACATTAAATTATGTTGTTTAATCATTCAAAAAAAATTAAGAATAAAACTATGAAATTGTCAACAAATTTCGCAATTAAAGTGGAAAGATTGGACGTAGACATTTTTTAGTCATCAAATAAAACAAAAAAGGTAACAGATAAATTACAATATTAAATCAAAATAGGAATATTTTTATACTTGTTTAAAATTTATGAATAGAAAAGTTTGCCTTTTTCATAAAAGCTATAACAGTGACATAAATTTTGCTGAAAAAAGAAATAGCCATGAAAAGAGCGAGGTTCTTAAAACGCAGCTACAATAAACAAATTCAATATTTACACCAAGTTAATAACTGAATACATATACTACTTGATCTGATGTTTGCACACATAATATTAAACAATTTGATTGTTTAACCTTTTATGAAGCTTTACAAACAAGTTCAAATTAAATTTTTGAATTTAACAATAATTTTCTGAGATTAAAAAAAATTGCAGAATAGAAAATCCTTGAATTTTTTCTATAAAAAAGGAAAATAACTTATTCATTGATTTTATATAAATATATAAAAATAGTTACTTACAACAGAAAAAAAAATCGAACGCTATTAATGATGCAAAAGAGATGGCGCATTTCGGAACGAGGGTGAGAAATATGCAAAATGAAATTTCTTGACCAAAATAAATAATCGCTAAATATTTAAGAAATGATTGAAACGACGAGGTAGGGTAGGGGGGGGGGTCACCCTCTGATTTTAGAGTAACTCACACTTTGGCCCCAACCTCAGCCTCATTTTTTTAGTACAGAACCGCTACCACCAACGCCTCGGAAGAGTTTCTGAATCTACTTCAGTACTTACGAAAAACAAATTCAAAAGTCCCTTTGATTTCCGAATTATGTTACCATTCAAAACGTCTTTAATCAATTTCTTAAATTAATGCTCTAAATTCTTTCTAAACAATAGATAAAGTTTGAAAAAAATCTCCAATTTTATGAATGGTGTTACTTTAAACAACCCAGACGTACAACTAGAGTTTAATTTCAGAAATTGAGGGAGTGGGAGGAGGGGCACGCAAGTGAAAATTCAAAAAATAGTTGTAAAAATAGAGTTTAAAATAATCATAAACATTGAGCAGAAAAACCCTTTCAAAACTTCCACCCGAGTTTGTTTTGACGTGTAGTGGCGGATTTAAAATGTAGCATATGTCGCAATTGTGCGAGAGGGCCCATAACCATAGGGGCACTGTAGGAGTTACAAAAATGCTTATGATAAATATTTTAAAACTTCTGTGGTAGAGAAATAAGGTCCCAAAATGTATTTCGACGGGCCCCAAACTTGTAGCTCCGCCGAAGCGATACTGAAAAGACTGCATTACTGTGATTCATATTACAAATATCGAAAAATTAAAAATTACCGTCGGTTCAGCGGGAATCTAACAAAATGAAACAAAACCGGTTTCGCCATGTCATATTTGTTTCCATGGTCTCCAATTCGGCAATATATCACCAAATGATCGTCAGTCTGAGACGCTATATTAGTTTTGCATTGAAATAAGTAATTAATAGCCACAAAAAATGAGTAAACAGCCTTTTCAGAACACCCGATTGAAAACAAAAAGGGAAGTGCACAACTGGAACGTACGCACACTTCACATGCGAAAATTTATCCTCCCTTAGCTTACCATTTTTGAGTTATGACTTATGAGAGATACATACGTACATCCAGCGGCGAGAAACAACGCAATAATTAACTTGTATGGTACCTGAATGCAGTATTAAAACCTCTTTTAGGGGGGACTGAAATAGAAATTCATACTGAAATTTAAGTAAACAATTTTATATGAAAACAATAACTCCCTTTACCTTGTATTGAAAAGTAAAACAGCCAAGGTCCTTTTTTTTTTCAAAAACATCGGCCAATTCCATCGGCTTTTTGATGTTTTTTAAGGCCGATGGGCCGATGTTTCCCGCAAGTTAGCATCGGTCGCCGATGCCGATGGCTAAATTGTTGAACCATCGGCGCCAATGCATCGGTCGAGTCCTAGTAATTTGACCTTAAAAAATTAATATCTGAATAGCTACAATATTTTGGAATTAGGTCATTCCTTTGAAAATGCTCTGGATTTCATTAACAAATATTACCTTTTCTTGTTATGAAATTTCTTAACGTAAAAGAACGTAAATGACCGAAAGCACTTTTTTCTTGTTAATTTTGCTTAAAATTAGAATTCTTGTTAATTTTGCATTTAGAATGTATGCAGAATCAATTACCTGGCCACGGTTAATGAATCCAAGCTTATTTGCTACATCACTTGCAATATCGTCACCTCCATCTATACGAACAGCAAATTCATTAGTGTGAAGACTGTCTGCGACTTGAAACACACACACAAATATTTTAAAAACTAGCAACGAAAAGCAGATTTTACTCATTGGTGAAGCTTGAAATATCAAGATGCAATTGTTTTGCGAGTGATCCGTTCTATCACAGAAGAAAATTCGCATCTTTCTAACTCATTACTCGAATTTTTTTTAAAAAATCATTCGTCCAAAGGGATTTTTCTTCTTTTTACATCATTTTGAAGTCTGCAAAACTAAACGATCAAATATTTCTGGAAATCATCAAAGTGATGACACTTTAATTAAATAATAGCGATCTGAAAACTTTATAGCAGAACATTTTTAAATCGAGAACCAGATGTCAACGCTTTATCACGCACCGTACGATCATTATTATGTATTTTACTGAAGAAAAGAAGTAATTATTTTTCAAAGATTATCCAAACAGAAAATTAGAATTCCTTTACCAGACAGTCTATTTATTTTTATAGAAATCAGAAATCGTGGTTTCATAATCGCAACATAGCAAAAGCATTGAACAAGCAAGTGACAGACGGTTCAGGTACGGTGACAGTTACTCAAAAGTAAGCAGAAAGGCATGTTTAACAGGATATGTCCGAATAAAGCAACCGATTAAACTAAGCTTATAGATGACTAGAGTCTCCACGAAAATACTCCATGGACACTCACCACGTGACCAGGGGCGGACTGGATCCCTGAAGAGGGCGCCAACCTTGACTACCATAGGGCGTAGAAAAGAAACCGAATATGCGAAAAATATAAATAAATAAATAAAATAAAGTAATAATAATAAAATTGAAAATTAACTTGAATTCAGAATTTTTTTATTCAAATTATGTTTTCGCAATCACGAGTTGCGCCAGGATCCTGCTCATTGGTAGCTATTGTTTCTAGAAACGGCTCCTGTCCCCCCAAGCCTGCCCTTCCTCTTGGGCTGTTACGTGTGTATAGTTGTGTGTGTGTGTGTACAGGCGTGTGTGTGTAGGCGAGTGTGCGTGCATGTGTAGGCTTGTGTGTGTACGTAGACCTGCGTGTATGAACGTAGTTGTGTGTGTATGTGTTTAAAGGCTTGCGTATGGGCGTGTGTGGGTGGGTGTGTATGAGCGTACGTGTGTGTAGGACATGGACGCCACCGACCAGGAGAAACTGATTCCAGGAGGCAGTGCTCGGAACCGATTAATTTCTTTTAATTCAGTATTGATTCAATGTATTTTAATTCGTAAATATACTTCAGTTTGATTCTTCTGTATGTTGAAGTTATGCATAATTCAAATTGCAGACGATATTCCTTTTATATTTTCCGAAAAATATGAAAATGCATTTTACTTATGAGTTAAAAACTAGTTGGGTTGTGGAACAGTCAAAAAATATTAAGAATTGCAATTTCTACCTCACAATTTAAAGGGGCGGCTCTGTTTACATTTTACTCGGGGTTGCTTCAATGTATCCAGGTTACCATGCTGTTTAATAGAACGCGCTCGTTTTTATTTCTCGTTTCGCCATTGTAATGTAATTGGTTTTGTTCGACGATCCTAACCGGTCGACCACTGAGTAACCGGTAGCTAACCGCTGCGTTCTATCATCAACCGGTTACCGTATTAATCTGTTGATTAGTTGATTGAAGCACGTGATTATTAGATCTCACGTCATCGGTTAACCAGTAGCTACCGGTTGAACTCGTCGAACGCAGGCATTGGGAGCGTTTCAAAATTCGCCATCGGGAACATTTGGCGCCGAGTATTTTGGACGCCGGAAACATTGGGCGCCGAGCATTTTGGGCCCCAGGAATATTTGGCACAATATGCTCGGCGCCCAAAGTTCCCGACGCCCAAAGTTCCGGGCGCCCAATCTTCCCATTTCGCCCTGGTCCAAGCTGAAAAAGGCACGGACATCAAAAACGGTTAAATGAGAACAATAAACAATGGTGATTGCTCAAAAAAATCTTAAAGCCGCTTAAATTAATTAATAAAAATGAAAATAATAAAAAGAATCAATACAATAAAATAAAACAAAATATAAATAAACAGAAAAGAAGTAACAAAAATAAAATTTAAAAAAATAAAATAAAATAACTGAAGGCGCAAAAAAAAAAAAAAAAAAAAAGCGAACTGAAATAAAAGTAATAAAAACAACCGAGGGAAGGGGAAAAAACCGAAAGCGCACAGGTTTAAGGGCGCATAAAAAAACAAAAGGTGCACAGGTTCGAGGGCAAAAAAAAAAAAAAAAAAAAAACACCGGAGATGCTCAAGTTTGAGAGCGCAAGAAAAAAACATAGTACAAGTTTGAGGGCGCAAAGGGGGGGGGAGGGAGAGCAAAGGTGCAAAAAAACACAAAGGCGAGCAGAAAGCGTTCGAGGGCGCATTGGCCGGCAGGTCGATGGTCCGGCGGGCCAGTCCGCCCCTGCTCGTGACTTAGCAGAAGCGTACTAACAATTGATGTCATCAAACGCCATGAAATCAACTGAACGATTCCTATCTACTCCTTCTTCATTAATAAGCTAAAGGCAAGTAGGTAGAGTTAGTAGGTGCAGTGGCAGGTTATCTAAAAGAATCAGCCCTAGCATAAAAGGGTTACCTAAATGTTCCTTTCATTTTCTCACTGTAAGAAAATGTTTATTTTCTGTGAATTAGTTTGGAGATTGACGATTGAATGTCTTTGCTTGAGTCCAAGCCCGAAACCTATTTTCGGTTCTAGATCCCGAGTTCGCTTCGGGCCCGGGCTGAGCCTGTCTCATCTCTATTATCAACCTCTAACAATACTAAAATTTATAAAGCTCAAAAAGAACATGTAACAGTTGTTTTTGTAACCATTGAAAATCATTTAGTCATGCTGGTAAAGAATTTTTAGAAGTATTTTCTAGCTGTCGACAAAGTGACAGAAAGTTACGAGTGGGTAAGAGATCCTATTCATAAGATTCCCGAAGGACTCTTTAGTGATGACAAAGAAAAATTCAGACTTTACGACCAAAAGAACGAAACCAAAAGACAATTTAATAATAAATCACTATTTGAATTTCGGTCAGGAGTAGAGAATTCTTTTTCCGCACTATACACAAGGCGGGCCTTTTGCATTATATTACCATTTTCAACATCCTACCTTTGTGAAACTGGGTTTTCTGCTGTGGCTTCTTTGAAGACAAAATATATCTCGGCTTAATATAGAAACAGAGCTGAGAGTGGCTATTTCTATTATTAAGCTTTCCTTCGAAAAATATGTTTTCAAGACAAGCCCAAGGAAGTCAAAATCAATAAAAATTATGAAATTTTTTTAAAATTGGGTATGTTTTTATTAGGTAAGTGTTGATTCAGAAATTGTTTACTTTAATAAGATCATTATTAAATATGTTGAAATGCATTTTCTCTTCTATTTGTATGTCTGCTTTTCCTTTCAGACAGTTAATCAATCCTTTTAAATAATATTTTCTCTTGAATAAGTTTCGCGTCCTCCTCCCTTCTCCCCTCCTTTGAGTGTGCTCGTGCCTCCTAGGAGGGAGGGGGGGCGCCCCACAGGTAGAGAATCACTGCATTACAGCAAGGAAAGCTCTTTAGTGCGAGTTGATATACACTGGTGTGCAAAAATTAAGGACGAAGTCGAAAAATTAGCATATCAGCTGAAGGAAGAGGCAGAGAGGACAGAAAGATCAGTCAGGAGATTAAGTAAGGTGATGTACGGTAACACATGCGCAGATATGCAGGCAGACGTAATGGGGGAGTGTCGCAGTAGTATAAAGCATGTTGTCGGTGCAAGATCAGTATATCTGGCAAAGAGATTGCACGCCGTATAGCAGTTAAAATCACACCGAGTTGCTGACTCAGCGAGAAATGGCGAATAATCAATCTGTTAGACGACATCAGGATGCTTTTACCCGAGGTCGAATCATTGGTAAGTTGGAGGAAGGCCGCAGTGTGCCAACTGTGGTTGCAGAGTTCGGAATTGCTCACAGCATCGTTTCACGACTTTGGAGACAATTTCAAACTGCAGGAACAGCTATCCGGGGGTTCAGTAGTGGTCGTCCACGAGTAACCACACCCGCAGATGACCGATATATTGTCTTACAGGCCAGAAGAAACAGGCGGCAGACAGCGGGAGAAATCACTAGACACACGACACAGGCGACTGGACGACCGATATCGCGTTTTCCGTGTCCAGAAGACTGCACGGTGGTGGTCTGTTTGCACGACGCCCTATACGGTATGTACCTCTAACGCCTGCCCATCGGAGAATTCGTTCTCTGTGGTGCCGGGAACACCGGAATTGGAGAGACAATGAATGGGGACGAGTACTCTTTACAGATGAGAGCAGATTCAGTCTGAGTAGCGATTCTCGTTGCATATTCATCTGGAGAGAGCGGGGAAGCCGCAATCATCCCTCGAACATCATTGAAAGGGACAGGTATGGAGGTTGCAGTGTCCTCGTTTGGGGTGGCATCATGCTTGGTAGTCGTACAGACCTTCACATCTTCGACGCAAGTTCAGTCAACGGGACCCGTTATTGTAACGAGATTCTTCTTCCATATGTGCGTTTTTTTTAGAGGCGCTATGGGTCCGCAGTTGCTTTTCATGGACGACAATGCACCATGTCATCGCACCGTAGCTGCCGAACAGCTCTTAGAGAGTGAGGATATTGAAAGTATGGATTGGCCGGCACGATCTCCGGATCTCAATCCCATCGAGCATGTATGGGATTTTCTAGGCAGACGCTTGGCAGCTCGTACTTTACCACCAGTAACGATTCGGGAGCTTCGATTGGCGCTGCAAGACAAATGGGCAGCAATGCCTCAACAACTCATTGACACCCTCATTCTCAGCATGGGCAGACGCTGTGAAACCTGCCTAGCAGTCGGGGGAGATCATATCCGCTTTTAAAGACCGGATGTATCTTGCTGGACACCCATCACAGGGATGTTTCGGCCTTCAGTCGCATTGCGCTCCATGCTACTTTTTCAATAAAGCTTCTTTTTATCCCTCTGATTTCTCTTTTAGTAAGTGTTGCTTACATTACACATGTCCTTACGTATTGGGGATCTTACGGTATTAAATGTGTTGATTTGGAAAGCTTTTGTACAAAGTTATCTTGAAAAAACCGTCTCGTCCTTAATTTTTGCACACCAGTGTAGTTTCAGCCGATTAAATAAGTCGCCAAACGACTTGCTGCCGAGGAGCGATGATGTCACAATCAGTGTAATGACATCAAAGTCGCTTAAATTTATTTTTGGGGCTAAAACTTTCAAACAAGCTCGAAATTTTAGTGGAAACTTAGTTCCAGAATTATTATTCTGAAATTAAAATAGAGTAATTTATACCCCTTTGATATTAAGACATTTTTTTCTGAGTTGTATTTCGTAAGATTTTTTTACGATTAACTTTATAGTGCCGAAAGTCGAAAAGGAACAACTTGTCCCTTCTTGGGTGCAAGTTGGTTCTGATATTTTACACGACGATGTATAACGATGAATTCGAGATTAACAGTGTTTCGACTTTCGAGACGAGTAGTTTGTTAAAATTATAATTTGTGATTTAAAAAAAATAATTGTTGATGCATACAAGTGTTTATTTAAGGACAAATAAGCAATATCGTCCGAATAATCAGATGTTCCTCTTAAACTTAAAACAAATTTCCCTTATTTTACTTTTTAGCAATTGTATTTGAAGGTTCAATTATTACCCTAAGTAAAAATACATATATTAGGGCACAGTTATTAGTAACATAATAATATACGAACGTAGTAAAAATACAGTAAGAATAGAATAATAAAATTAAATTAAATGATTAACAGCCTCGGTAGATATTAAAGACATTAAGCTATGATAACTAGTTCAGTCTGTAATCATAAAAGAAAACCATATTTGACTATAAAATGATAAGATACTTCACAGAGGATTAAAAAAAAAAAGAACTTAGTGCGAATGATTACAATTATTACCCGCGGGCGGATATTGTTATTGAGGATTTGTTTATTTATTTTTGTGCTTATGAATTACTGATGAAATATAGAAAATCCTCGTTTCAACTTAACCGTCAAATCTACTTTAAGACATTTCAATTTCTTTCGTCTCCTTTCTTCCCAACGACATCCAACTTTCCTCGGTCCTCGAAACCCGACTCGATTGAAATCCGATTTTTACATTTACACTCTTTATGTAAACGAGTGCCCAAACTAGTTTAGCTCGGAAAAGTACCCCTGCTTTACACGCTTTTGGCGTAACCTAACTTGATTTGGTTGATCTAGTTGCATGATTTTCTGTGTATGTAAATGAGCTATTGTTTATTTTTTTTTGCATCTACATACATTTTCTATATAGTAGAGTTATTACTTTTGGTGTTACTTATTTAATCGTTAGTCTTTAGTATCGTTACTTAAGAGTTTGAATGTATGTCAGTGTTCTTGATTTTCTTTTGCTTCTGTATGCACTAGTATTGTTTTTTTTAACTACTGTGCAAAATCAAAAATCCGCAAAATTCGTTTATCCGCGGTTACCGTGACACACTATATTCCACGGATAACCTGGAGTTTATTGTACATGCATGATATTCTAATTACCATTTTTAGCGACTGTAGAAACTACCTCTCTGCGGATTACGAAAAGTAAGGTTACTTGCGTTTTTAGTTTACACCTCTGATAATGAAAGTTCAACACAGATTTCACCAGAATAAACTGAAGCTGCAGTCTCTGGCTAGTGACGGTTAAAAAGATAAAGATTAGACAGACCCACTTGAGCAGGATATGATCTGTCCAGACATTTGCCTTGTCTGAGTAACATCACTTTGTTTTACCTCTTTAGAACAAAAATATTTCGATATCTTAATATTTTCATCTCTAAGTATGAAAGTTATTGATTCATATTTTGATCTTTGAAAATTTCATATTTTTTTATCTGCCAATTGGAGAAAGAACCAAATATTTCAGGAGAATCATTAGTGAGAGTCGACATCCTCCAATTTCTATGTTTCACGGAAACAAATACTGTACAGGGTGTTCCGTTTTAACATGCAAGACCTCTATTTTCGCAACCGTTAGTCCTAGATGCATACTTCCAGTTGCAAAAATACCCAAAATCAGATGCGGTGTTAAGATATTGAAAGTTTGAAGCAAAAATAAAAATGAGTCAAAAAATAAAAAATTTAACTTTTTATACGGGCCCTAGGTCCCCTAACTTATATTTAGAGAAATAATCTCCATTGAAAACTATTACTGACACAAAAAACTTGACATTTGTGAGACCAAACTTCAACGAGATATTCTAGTTCAAAGTTTTAAGGGACCATACAGAAGATGAGATTGGAACTTATCGCCCTTTCAGAAGAATGACAGGTTGTTAAAGTAAAAAAGAACAAAGTATTATATTTTTCATTGCTATTCAAAAATTCATGCAAATGTTATGCCGTGATGGGAGGGGGAAGCAAGAGGGGTGGTGGGATTTACTTTGTGTTTTTTAGAGTATACTTTGTATACTAACACCTTAAAAAAATCAGCTTTCCTCTTGTTAGTTCCGATACGAAAAGCGTATAATCATACTACTTCTTGAAATGTTTCGGAAGGGGTGGGGGACAGGACTTAGTCTTATTTTAGTGTATACTTTGTACAATAACGTCTTGAAAAAAATCGGCTTTCCCATAGCGACACGAAAAGCGTTTAATCACAGTACTGCTCTTACAATGTTTCGGTGGGAGGGGGGGGGGGGACTTTTTAGTGTAAACTTTATATACTAACATCTTGCAAAATTTAGCTTTCCCTAAATTAGTTGCGACACGAAACTTTAATTGACTGGGCTATGAGTTTCGGTCGCACAAATGTCAAGCTTTTTGTGTTAGTAATATTTTTCAATGGAGATTATTTCCCCAAATATAATTTCGGGGACCTAGGAGCCGTATAAAAAGTATTGTATTTTTTGACTCATTTTTATTTTCGCTTCAAACTTTCATACCTTAACTCGGTAGCTGATTTTGAATCATCTAGGACGGTTGCGAAAATAGAGGTCTTGCAGGTTAAAAACGGAAAACCCTGTATGAAGAAAGAACATTGTATTTTATCATTAAACTTGCATTAAAATAGTAATTTTATTTTTGTCAATAAATGTTTGCTTTAAAAAAAAGTGGAATAATTTTTCACTTTTTTTTCATGAGGTAAAGTGAAAAATGAAGCATTTATGTAATGAAATATTTTCTATTCGATAAAAAAATATTTTTGATCAAATGAAACAGTAAATAAAAGGTTGAATGAATAAATTAAAGGATACTGAAAAAAAAAAAGAAAAAAAAAAACGAATGATTTAATTGATTAATGTATGAGGACAAATAAATGAGTGAGTAAAAGAGTGAATGACTAAGAAAATAAGTAAAAGAATGAATAAATAAGAGACTTACTAAATTTAGGTGAGTTAATAAAATAATAACGAAAGCGTGAGAGATTTAGTAAATGATTGAATAACTAAACGAAATTAACTACTTTCCTTTGCTCCATCCACTTTGCCCCGCATGTACTTATCTAACTATGCAAAATATTTAAAATACAAACAAGCTTAATATTAACTAAATAAACACTCCACCGAACATTAGAAGGTCTCAATATTTCAATTGCTATAATTACAAGAACTTTTTCATTATTAAATGATAACATGACCACCAACCCTAAATCTGTAAATCAACCAGAATTTGTGGGTCTGGGGTCTAACTTTTAGTTAGTCCTCCCCCCCCCCCCCCCCCAATGGCAGATTATGAATAGTTACAACATGATAACAGGAAGCAAAACAGAAAAGAGGAACAGAGAACAAAAAATGCTGCAACAAAGTTCATTAATCCATATTGTCTCTAGCCTTCCTATAGCGATCAGCGAAGGAGGTCTTGCAAAGCGCGGTACAGAGCAGTAGGCGGGCGCGGTCCTCCCCAGAGCCACACAGATTACATGATGGGGAAGGAACAACTCCGATTCTGAGAAGGTGTTTTCGAAGGCAGTCATGGCGGGTGGCCAGTAGCGTTGAGACGGGCTCAGCCCGGGCTCTAGAACCGAAAATAGGTTTGGGGTTCAGACTCAAGCAAAGATATTCAATCGTCAATCTCCAAACAAATTCACAGAAAATAAACATTTTCCTACCGTGAGAAAATGAAAGGATAAATTATGAAGGAATGATTTAAATCAGTTCAATCATTGTGAAAATTTAACCCCCTCCCCTTGCCCAAAAAAAATAACGCTTATTTATAGTGTTTTTTTTTTTTTTTTTGTTTTTTTTTTTTTTTTTTTTTTGAGATTACTATTGCAGTATGTCATAGAGTAATTAATGCATTTGAAGTGGAGCATTTAAAAAAAATTAGAAACTTCTGCTTATGAAGAACATTTGACTTCATTACATTACATTTTTCATTAACAGAGAGATCATGTCAGATAGTAGAAGGCTCGGGGCCGGCTCGGATTTTGGTCCGAGATAATATCACCCGGGCTCATTCGGGCTCGGTTACAATTTTCGGGCTCTCAAAAATGAGCCCGAACTCATCTCTAGTGGCCAGTCAGAATTCCGCAACTGCTCTGCGTCTTGGGCCATTACGTAACATCAGAACAGCACCTCGCCAGCTTTTATGGAGTACACGGGTATTAAGTTCGTCTCGTTGAACCTAACTGCATCCTTAACAAGTTTTTTTGATACCACAAAAAGGCATTGGTCTGGGAATACTCTGTGTGACCAGAGCACCCTTTTTGGCCAGGTACCCAACAGTGGGCAGGAACCCACTGGAGGACGATAGATTTCTTGAGACTTTTAGTTAGTCGAGCCCTGGAATTAAAACACTTTACTGAGAAAACACAGGTATACTACAAACAAATATTATAAAGTATAACTATAGCTAAGGTGTGATACCTCGTACCTCAATATTAAAGAGTATACGTTACGAGGTATCACACCTTAGCAATCGATAAGTAATAATATGAAGACAGTTGGACATTATATACAACTGCTCAGGCACTCGCTTGGGCCACCGCACGTGCCTGAAAGACATCCCCTTAGCCTGAAAGTCTAACCTTTGGTAAAACTAAATGAACAGAACAAATTCCATCTTTGCGCTTTCAAAGTCACCGAGAAATGTGGAAACATTTCTCGGTGCTTGAAAACAACTTCCTAAGTTCATTGCAAATAATGTGGATGTTTGTGTGTTAACTTGCTGGAATCCCGGCCAGCAAATTTTTAACGTTCCGTCCTCAATCCAATACGGGGACTTGAATAGAACTTCCAAATCAAACTTGTTGGAAAATAGTATTAACATTCCTTTTTCGAAAAAGGTAATAACCATTTCGCACATTAAAGTTCCAGCATACGTCACAAAACGATGTCAGAGCAAAGGTAATCTTAAAGTTTAAGATGGATCAACTTCAAACTATTTCCTTAATTCTTGGATGAATTAAAATGACGGTAGATGCTAACACATAATAAACATCTGACATCACTCTAGTTGGCGTAAGACATCATGCAGTTCAGATTTTTTTCTGTAAAAAAAAGTGCATTAATAAACATCTTAAAATACATCAGGTATAATATATATTTGAGTGGCGTCCCCAATTGAAATGGTTTTGAATGAAGAATAGATGCATTAGGTTTGGGTCTTACAGGCTTTTTTTATATATATATATTTTTTAAGCTTTTGCAAAAAAACTGAAGAATGATCACCCAATCTATTCACATAAACTAAAGCTGCGACATCGATACTAGAACTTTAAATGTATTCATTGGAGTCGAAATTTTGACTTCAGTGGTCTTGTAGTGCTGAGTACATAATTTCAAATTAAAACACCATTAAAAAATTGTAATAATTATGTTACTGGAAATTCAGTACAATCAAAGCAACACAAATGTATTTATCAGTGATGGCGGCACATAATTGCACAGCTTAATGCTGTATTCAAAGCCCACACTCAGTCAGACATATGTAGCAGTTTTTGGAGCAGTGAAAAATCAAGTTTTGCGGCAGGAAAGGCCACTTATGGAGCAGGGAAAAAGTTTCGGATAAGAAAAGATCACTTTTGTAGCAATGCAGGTTTTGAAATCAAGTTCTAAAGCAGAATAAAAAAAAAAAGAACTTTTTGCGCAGGTAAAATCAAGCTTCGCAACAGAAAAAAAAGTAGCAGAAGTTGTTTGATATTTGAAAAACTTATAAAACAGAAGAAAAGAAAAATGAAAAAGTTACAAGTTTTTATAGCTGATCCGGAAAACAGCTGGTTAACATAAAATCTCTAATTAACAATTCCTTTTTCAATTTCGGTTTTTCAACGATTTTGTAATACTCATTATACATTTTTTACTCATTTAGTTAAAAACTTATTGGTGTAAAATAAATGAAGTATAGCAAAGATTTTATGTAATGCAATGTGCGGCAATCAGAACCTTACAGGGGGAAATTGCAAAAGTTCAGAAAAGAATGCTTTCATATCAAGATTTGAAATCGTCTTCATCGGGAAAAAATATTTTAAAAAGTAATTTTAAAATATAATACATACAAACTCCATTCAATATGTTAAACACATAAAAAAAAAAGAATTGTTAACAAAAATAAAAGCCGTATTAGTAGAAAACAATACACACAAATATGCAAAATAATTCCACAAGCTAGTTTCTCAACTGCTGTCGAAAATTGAACATCGTCCATTGCAAGTTTAAAAATATCTAAGTTCTTTACAAGAAAAAAAAGGTACTACGTATATTAATAATAAAGATAAAATGTTTCACGCATCTATAACAAGATCGCTAAAACTCTGAGCCAGGCTAAACATAATCCCTGCATTGGGTAACTCAACAGTTCCAGATTAAACTTTTTTTCCGGGACCCGTCGACGGGACGAGAAGTCAGATATCTGACGTCTCTGACGTCCGTAGAGTTGGGAGTCGCATTTCATTGGTCTCCACGAGATGAGCGCTCTCTCTGTTGGGTGAGAGAACTGACATGTGCTTTTTTAGCGTTTGCAATGTATGAATGCTTCTCCCTTTCCGGAGACCGTAAGTCTGTCTGCTTTACGTGGCGAACGTGATGTGAGGACGCTGTCTGAATTACGCTTTAGTATGGTTATTCTGACTTCTCACCTATGTGAACTTGAATTTCAGGCATGTAAATTAATGTAAAAAAAATGAACATGTTTTCATATGCTTAACATGTGCAGATTGTAGCAACGAAGAAAAAAAATCCCTGAAAAATGTATCTATTAGGCCTATATTAATGAAAAATTCCTCACCTCCGTGACAGACTTTATCAATGTCATTATTTCTGAGGTGAAAATAAATGAAGGAGGAGAAATGCATCAATAATAGGCATTCTAGCAAAATTATAAATTGCCAGTTTTTCCACAAATTTACAAAATACTATTTTTTAATATTCGTTTGAAACTACTAATTAAGTCGCACTTTAATTAAAAGAGCTTAATATTATATTACCACTAATAATTAAAATAGCTGATTGTTTGCACAATTAAGAAAATTACTACTTTGATTGGCCTCGATTTTTAAATAGTAAAAGTTTTTTTTCTTCTTTTTATTTCTATGAACAAGACATTTTTTTATTATTTTTATTTATGAGTTTAATTGGAACTTAGCTGGGCAATAGGGAAGTTGCAACCTATTAAATGTTCATATTTTGGCTATTAGATATTATTAATTGACCCTCAAAACTAAAAAATTCACCATCGCCGAATTTTAAAACACCGTGGTTGATTTTTAATGAATTTTTAAAAATCCACGCGCAAAAGTGCGCGCTTCTGAAATGTCACGAGCCTACGTCGCAGGACGCGAATGGGCAGCCTTCCGCCGAAGATCCCTTGTTTTCGCTAGGGACATTTTGAGCGCGCTGATATTTTTATTTTTTAGAAATTCAATAATCCTTTTGAACACACTATGGAGGCAGGATTCGCTAAAGCACAATCTGAATAATCTTCCTCATGTAACATCAATGATGATATTCGAATATTTCCGAGAGGATGAGAGGTTTAATGTTCCAGAAACGCGAGGAGTTAAATGCGAGGAGATAAGCCTTTTACGTTTCGTCTTCGAAGTCGAATGCGTGATCTTCTGCTTTTCCCCAATCGGAAGAGCGCATGACGTCACTTCCTATGCCGTTTGACGTCACAAGCGCTTCAACTTTAAAAATTAATTTAAAAAAACTACTAATCGTATCGCAAATTTTTTTTCACCCATGATATTTATACATGTTACTCTATCATATAAAAACAAAATTGAAAAATCGAAAACTTCCCTATTGTTTATGGTTACTTCTAGTAGGTAACACTTTCATGTTAGAACGAAAAAAAAAAAAAGAAGAAAACGAAAGGTTTCGAAATTTAAAAAATATTTGCGTTCGAAAGTTACGTTTTCTGGAGAATGACCCATATTGTCTAGCTCCAACAGCTGTATTTCCAGGCGCTATGTCCCCCCCCCCTCCCACACAGACAAGAAAAGGGCGCTTTAGAAAAAATTGTAAAAAGAAAAACTAGTGCAATATTTTGAGCAGATTATTTCGATTTTGTTGCAGCAATCAGGAAAACCCTTCTTCACTTTTACTTTTTAAATTTTGATATCATTAAATGGGCCGCCTCGTAAATTCTACCGCTAGAGGAAGTGACACGGGAACGGGTTGCCTACCCAGGGCTGCGGAGTCGGAAGGAAAATGGCTGACTCCGCCCCGACTCCGACTGCGGATTTTTTTTATTGTGTCTTTTCAATTCCCTCTCCCACTTTAAGGGAAGGGGAGAAAACCTCTAAACAGAGACTGAAATATTAATTCTTTATTATGAATCTTTCGCATTTTGTATTTTATTGTAAACCTAAGATGCATACAACGTTAGAAATTCAATTTAAAAATCAAATATTCCAATAGTTACGCGTTTAAAAGTGAGATGATTTAAAAATCTCATTTTTTTAAAAAAATTGAAAAGGATTACTTGAAATTTGCCCGCTTTTATTGTTTAACAAACAGTTATTGATCAAATCGTGTGCTTTCAATTTTTGAGAGCTGTAACTTGAGAGAAAAAAAAAAAAGGCGTTTTTTCTAAGTTCTTGAGAGGGGGAGGTTTGCCCCGTGTGACACCCATCTGGTAGGTAGCGCCCCAAGTTGTTTTCTGGGTTTATAAAAAATATAAATACTTTAATTCTGAAAATTTTCCCGAATATACTTTTAGAGTTGACGCGAGCGAATTCCTCGTCCACAACACGAATTTCTTTAGAAAGAAGTATCGACTTCGTTATTGACAACTAAATATATATTTTGTGAATGTTATTACATCCCATTAGCATCACACTGACCATTGAAAGTTCCCACATCAAACTAGTCTAGGCATCACGTTGTAAGTGCATAAAAAAAAACGCTCAACATTTTTTTTTTCATTCTAAACATTAAAGTTGATGAAATATAAAGCACCTTAGTGAGCTGTTTCATCTAAAGTTTATGAAGATGGGGGAAAAAATAAAGTTTCTAACAGTAAAAAGAAGATTAAGATTCTCGATATGCTTGAACAACTACCAAACGTTGACGGTAGCAACGCAATAAGTATGAGTGAATCCAGTGTTATATATGTTTTTATTTTGGAGGGGGCCATATAACCAAGATTAGCTCCCCCTCCACTTTTTTGTAATTTCAATTTTTTTGAAAGGGGGGGGGAGCCCTGATCTTTTTTTCGAGGTGAGCAAGGACTTCATATTGTCACCGATTGGCGCAACCAAAAAAAATAGTGTTAGGAGAGCACTCTTAAAAACTTCTTGCTTTCGGTGGGAGGGCGTGGAGGGAGGTCCGAGGGTTCTCCCCCGAAAATTTTTTTAGAATTACAGTCCTAAGAACGCAGTTTTAGACGGTTTTTGGTAATGGTACGGAGAGGAAAAAGTCGGGAGGGGGGGGGGCTTCTGCGGAAATGTTTAGAAATTGAACATTTAAATGCCATTATAGACTATATTTTTTGACGTTAGTGTAATGAAAGGAATGGGGCTTTTTGAAGTTGCCCTCGATTGATTTTTTTAAAAATAGAGCGAACTCCACCACCCCTCCGCTCAACTTTTCGAAATTGAAGTTCTAAAAACGCAGTTTCGGAATAACTTCATTGATGTTACGGGCAGGGCGGTTCTGGGACTCTCCCCAAAAACTATTTTGAAATTTAAGTTTTACAAAACGAAGTTTTAAAGAGATATTCAGTGATACTGGATGGAGGGATTTAAACGCTTTCCACCTTAAATTTTTCGAAATTAGTTTTTTTTTTTTTTTTTTTCGCTTTCAGATATCATACGGGAGCAGTCGGACCCTCAGTCAGAAATTATTTTGTAATTGAAGTCTTAAAACCGCAACTGTGGACCATATTTGGTAACGTTATAGGGGTTCGGCCATTTTTCGAAATTGAAGCTCCATAAAAGCAATCTGAAGCGACTTTCGATGCTTGCAGAAGGCAAAGCGTTTGGTATTGTCCCCTGAAAAATTTTTGACACTGAAGCCCTAAAAACGAGGTTTGAGAAGCTCTTTAATGGTTTTAGTGGATGGAGGGGTCTTGCAAAGTGTAGCATTTTGAAGACTTTCCTATTTTTAGACCGACTAGGAAAAAGAAAAAAAAATGGGGCGAGTGGGGGGGGGTGAAAGAAATATGAGGTGTTGGACGAAATAACCTGATAAATAGTCAGTAACTTTTAATTATTTTTATTTTCAGGTTATTTTCAAAAGCAATTCAAACTTTTTCCCTAACATTAGGCATCTTTGTGGAAAGGAAGAATTCAAGAATCCTACTCTGAAAGGTAAAACGCAATTTCAGGTCATCTTTGGAGACGTTTAGACGAAAGGAGAGATTTCAGGTATCTTCCTCCGAAGTTTTTCAAAATTGAAGTCTTAAAGGCACAATTTCAGACTATTTTTTGCAGTAACCTTAGTGAAGGTGTGTTGGTTCGGGGACCCTCTTCCGGAAATGTTTTGAAATTGATGTCTGAAAAACGCCTAAATAAATGCGTCTTTGTGACGTCAATTTCTATCATTACTCCGGCCGAACAACTAAAAATTATTTTAAATGTCTTGCAAGGGACGCGAGTTAAGGATAAAGAAACATTTTGAAGACCCTTCTTTTCAGACAGACTACGAAGGAAAAAAAAAAGAAGAGGGGGGGAGGTGAACTTAATTTGCTAAGCAATAAGCTGCATCTGTTTAAAAAAAATTAAATTTAAAGATATATTTTTGGAAGAATTGAGATCTTTTTCCCAACTTGATTTGCTTTTCTTTTTGTTGAAATAACCTCGCTTTCCCAAGACACGTTCTTTTCTTGAGTAAGGGGTACAGATCCCCTGACCCCTTTTGAACACCATTGCCTAGTACGAGCCCAGCTAACGCAAGGTTCCCAAACTTTAATGATTCGCGCGGCACCCTTTGAAGAATTAGAATTTTCTCACAGCATCCTATAGTCCCTTCGCGGCACCCCTCACCTCCACCTGCGGCACCCAGTTTGAAAATCTCTGATCTAACTTTTTATAATTTTTACTATCATTATCATAGTTATTTATTTATTTATTTATTTTTTTTTTGTAGCTAAAAGTTTGGAAATTCTTTGTGAGCAACTAAAACCAAAAATAACTAACTACCTTTAGCAAAAAAAATTCCAGATTTTGGAGGGGACCCGGGTCCCTCAGCCCCTCCCTTATATACGCCCTTTAGTGAATCTTCCAAACATACAGTTAAAAGTCGAAACAAAATGATATCTGTATAAGTTCAGAACTTAGTTTCAATGTTAAAGCCTGCAGAGTCTGAGTAAAGTATATGAAAATGGAAGCTGCTCTCTTGCAGTGTGGATTAAAGAGATGAAGAAGAGGGGCTTGTTGCCATAAATGAAAACGTTATAAAAGAAAAGGTGAAGCAACCGTATTTTGAAATGCATTTAATAAAAAATAACGATCTGATCATGCAGCATAAATCTTCATCATCTTCATTTTTTAACTCATAAATATTATTACTGTATCTACTGTACAGTACTATTATAGTGCAGCATTTTATAATTACTACATACTGTACGTACCGTGTTGTTTTATTTTATCAATCATTCTTTTTGTGCATTTTAACTATTTTATGTTGAATAAAACAGCTCTTTTATTTTTTAAATACAGTAAAAGTTGAGTTCTTTATGTATGAAACTGTAATATATAGTTGAGGAATGCTTTAAAGCAGTTTGAGGGGTGCTTACAAATATCTAAAAAATTTGGTATGTTTCTAAAAAAAATGTTTATGCATACATTTTTTCACAACGCGAAATTTCGACTTGCGCGAGGAGTCTTGGAACGCATCCCTCGCGTAAGTCGAGACTTGACTGTATACCTATATTTCTTCTTTGCTAAATTTTTAATTTAAATTTTATTCGCTGCTTTAGAATTAACCTTAATATGAAGATTTTTAGATTAACTGCAATTATTGAGTGTTGTAACCAAGAAACCATTTACATTTATTTTGTTCCATACATTTTAGTGAGAACCAAGCTTATAGAAATAGTCTTTATAAAAAAAAAAAAAAATAGATATTTCATTGGATCTTTTAGATTCGTGCTTTCGCGCTAGAACTTATTTGAATTAGCCGAACACTCTCAAAAGTTTCCACCCGAGCTACGGGCCTCGACTTACTGAATTGTTACATTCCTTTTACTATTTTGTAACTGAGAACAAACAAAACACTATACTTCTATTTTTATTTGAAAATGATTACTTGAAAATGTTAGGCAACAAAACCGTTTGCTGACAGTTGCTATTAGTTAAGTTAAAAAGCAAGCAAACTAGGGGACGGCTACAGAAAGTTCGGTAAACACTCAAGCCAGCTGATTGCCATAATGGCAGTTATTTTCTCATTAGTAGCTTTTTATACATGTAATCAAACCAACTGGTAGTCAGTTTTTAAAAAATGCAAGGAGAGTCAGGGAAAATGAAAGAAAAAAAGAAGCCTGGAGTCGGAGTCGGCATGTTTTCTAACGATTCCGACTCTTTTACTCCAAAATCAGTCCGACTTCGACTCTACAGCCCTGATCCCATAAGTCGGACGATGAATGAAACAATATTTAAAAAATAAATCATTATTTCATTTTTTTTTTCCAGAAAACTCTTTAAGTCGCTTTTACACGTGTTCAAGTCAAGGGTCGATCCATTCAGGTTTTGGAGGGGGTCATAAGCATAACTATCACTTTTAGGAAGAAATAGGGGACCTTGGGCGAAGTTTTCGAAATATCAATCCCCAAAATTCAGCTTTGGGCTATTTCTTGTCAGTCGCCCCCTTCCCCCATTGATCTACGTCTGATTTCAGTTAAATGCAGATACGATTTCTTACTTATCTCTCTTTGTCTGTGTACAAAGCCGTTTGCTGTCCTATTCTGCCTCCCCCTGGTGTAGAATTGATGACTGTTAATAAAAGAACGATTCTCTTAATTTTAATTGGCAACAAAATAGCAATTCAATGATAAAATCGGAGTCCCCAACAAATTTTTATCCTCTTTTTTCAAGTTTTTTTTTTTAATTTATTGAAATAATGTTTGCATAGTTTATTTGTTTTTATTAATAAACTACGCAAAAATTATTTCAATAAATTTTCAACCAATTTCAATAAATTATTCTTATTAAATATCAAGTTCTATACTTTAATGCCTGATATTAAGTGTACCTTCAAAAATTTCTCCATCAATTTACCTTACCAGCAGAACCACTTAAATTTACCGTCCTGCTTGCCTCTTTCCTCCGGACCAGGAATTGCTTCAAATATAACTGCTTAGCTGCAGTACACTCCAAAACATCAAAATCATAATTTTTACTTAAAGGGTGACTTGATAGGAGACACGCAGTAAAAAACTAACAAGACATTTGCATATAAAATAAGACGAATTTGAAACTAATAAATGCATATTGAATTTATGCCCAAATACAAATTTAATTGTGCAAAAACAACGCTTCACTGTTTTCTTTGGCTCTATTTGCCTCCGATGAAAACATTGCATTTAGGGGACATTCATTAATTACGTAAGGTTCCTGAGGGGAAGGGGGGTGTTGGAATAATCTCTTCGTATCCTCACTGGCATGGGGGGAAGGGTGCAGACCCATTCTAACGTAATATTTTCCAAGTCGATATTTTCTATTAGAATTAGCGCGGTCAAATAGTTTCGCAGGGATCGTATTTCATTTGCTTCTGGAAGGTAAAAAACGCATTAGGATGAGCTGTGTACTTGTTTTCCCAAAGAAGGAATAGTGTAAAATATAATAAAAGAATCGCACTGTGTATGACATGTCTTTTTTTAATTAGTATCGCATCATATACAAAAAATATTTGTCGAAAAAACATTCAGTCTAGATTCTTTTTAGTAAATATTTCTTTGCACAAAAAGGTTTTTAAATAAATTTAATAGTGAATTTAATAACGATTCCAGAAATGTAAGATTTGTTTACTATTTTTAAAAACGAAATGGAATCTTGGGTAAGATACGGGAAGGGGGAAGAATTAGAGAAATCTTACTTACCATTACATGGGGGATCAAAATTGTCAAAATCATCCTTACGTAATTAATGAATGGCCCTTATAATTCATATGCATATACAGCAACCCCATGCAAGCAGCTCCAGCTCTTACTTAGGTCAAGCACTAAGCACACCCCATCTATTATTCTTAACCTTAGAAATATCCATTATATAGATAGCCATTTTGGGGATTTATTAATTTTAAAATTATACATGGGTATTAAGCTATCAAAAACATAAAATGTCGTGAAAAAATTCGCGTAGCGGTAGTTGTTTTAAATTATGAAAATGAGAGTAAAAAAGGGAAAAAAAATGCAAGTCACTCCATTGTCAAGATAGTTTACTTTTCATAACAAGCAGGGGGGGGGGGGTTGTTAAGAAGAAAGTTGGAGCACTGACTCCCCCTCTCCAACAAAAACAATAACTTTAAAAACATATACATTTTTTTAAGAGAGATGTCATTTGTATGTTTTTGTAATTGTTCACCAATTTAGAAAATTGTAGAGCACAATTAAAGTACAGTTGAACTCGGTTAATACGAAATGTCGAAAATCCACGAAATTGTTCGTATTAGCCATTATTCGTAACAACCGTAAATGAGTGATACTGAGAAAAATCGAAATGCTTAATTATATTTAAAAAATTTTACTATTAATACATACATTGTAATTTAACTATTAATACATCCAGAAAAAATCACTTATTTCCTTTTAAGAACGTGTTTGGAACATATCGAAAAAGGAAGATCATAATCGACAATCGCGGAATAGGTTGTAATCCACAATGGAACATGAACAGTTTTATCTCCAAGTAAATTGCAATGCCCACGGGTAAACAAATGTACGGGCTTTATTTTCCATGCAAATTATTTAATATTTTCTTCTCAATACACAATAGGACTTCTACTACCTGACAAAATGATGAAAAATTTCTAAAAAAGAGAATTACAGTATTCAACTCCGAACATTTTAAGTAAAGAGGACAGACATTTTTGTTCGTCATAACCGATACTTTCAATTTAATGTACGTATTATACGAGACATTTTTATTGTAATTAGACAGCAAACCAAACTTGACGAACAAAATGTACGTTTTATCCATGATTTCGTATTAAAAGTGATCGAATTAAGCGAGTTCAACTGTATCACAAATCTACCCTTTCATGACTTACTCCTTAGGAAGAAAAAAGAAAAGTAAGAACAAGAGTCGACAAGCAAAATATTTAAAAAAATAAATAAATAAATAAAAATAAATAAGAAGCTCCCTGCATATTAGTAGCACACGATTGAGCCGACATCGAGAAAATATCTGATATACGTACTGTGACACCTACCAAATATATATTCTATCGTTGTCATTACAATATTCTATTATATACTTTAAATGCACTAAAGTTTCGTGAAAAATTAAATGCAAATATATGACTTCACTAAATAGATCAGAAAAAATATAAATAATTTTTATTTTTTGGAATTATCTGACCAAATGTAGTTATACTTTGCTAAATTGTAGTAGTGAAACAGAAAGAGTACCGTTTATAAAATATACAAATGATGAAAACATAGTAAAATGATATCATCGCTGAATTTGCTAGATTTTCTTCAACCCATAGCTTACTTCTTTTACACTGAAAAAGGAGTTCCTTGCAACCTCGAAACACGCAATTATTTGCAAATGTTGCGCTTTCTTAAAGTTATTTTTGTCTTTTTTTTTAAACACCAAGGAACTGTTAATTCTTACTTTTTATGTTTTTTAATACTCGTCGCTTTATTACTTAAAAAATAAAAATAATAAACAAACTTACAACGGATGTGAATACTGTTAATTTCAATTAAACATTTGTAGTTGGTTTAAGTTTTTCAAAAATATATCCATCGTAAAATTTATGTTATAGTAAACAATGAAATTTTTAAACTGATTTGATCAAATCTCATCTATTATCGATTTCACAACTTCTTGGTCCCTTTCATGAAAAGATTCAAGCATAAAAACGCAAATGACGAAAAAGATTTTTTTTTTTTTTTTCAAAACGCAATGATTCTTAAAACATATTTAACATAAACAGAACTACACGCGCTATTCCTTTGTTTACATATTGGCTGAAGCAGTTGGCCTCCGGGGAAAAGAAAAAAATTACCGAATTTCATTTTTTCAGAATATTGCAATTCTAAAAACTGAAATCATAAAAATGATGATTTCAGTTTTACAGAGAATTATACAATGTAAAACTAATTTAAATTTTGCATATTCCTGGAATCCGATAAGTGCAAAAGAAAACTTATTTCAATGATGTAAAATCAAAGACAAAGTGCATAAAGATCATATTTAAATTGACTTCCACTTCCACTTTCAATAAATTTTATATATAGATCGGATCAAATAGCGGGAAGATTAGACGTTATAGTTGAACCCTACTATTGTCTTGAGTCTTTATTGAGGTGAGTAATGTTCTCTTCGCTAAAGTTTTTTATTCTCTTTATTTAGGGTATTGGTGAGCGGTTCTGCACAAAATTGACAGTAATATCTCAAAATCTGACACAAATATTGTTGCTTTTGAGTTACTTTGACGAAAAAAAAAATAACTCGACCCGTGACTTGATTAAGCTTGGCATAAAAACGAAAGTATTGACTGCATGCTTTTAGTTATTTTTTACTTAATTAGATTATCCTAATAATAAAGTTAAAGCTAAGATTTCGAAATTCAAACAGAAATTTGAGATTTTTCATGTAATCTAATGCATATTTTTTTATATATTATATTTTATACGCAGTGCCGGATCTACGATTTTTCCGAACCGAGGCAAAAATCTTGAAATTGCCGCTCGGGGCAACGGCCCGACTTGCCCCCTAGATCCGCCACTATATATATGGGTAAAAGCAAGGTATGCATAGTATATTTACTTAGCGTACTATGTAAGTTTTTAAACAGAAATATGTCAGAATTTGGAGCTTTTCGAGAGGGGGGAAATTCTCGAACTCTGAAAGTGCACATTCCTACAATGAATGAGAGGCATTACTTATCAATAAAAGATCGAAATAGTGCAATACTGTCCCCAAATTTTTCGAATTATCAAACTTCCCCAAATAAGAAAATTTTGGGAGGTCACAGAGACTTCCCATTGGGGCGTCCCTGGTCCGATAAATGCCACGACATTTTGTCTAAAAACTATTATGACAGTCAGAGAAAAAAATGAGAAACAAATATTGACATTTATTTCATAAGATCAAAATGAAGACCAGAGGGATAATGAAAACGGGGAGGAGGAAGAGAAAAAGAAACTATAATCAACAGAACCACCCACGCTTTTTTTTTTTTGGTAGAAAAGTAGGTTTATAAATTGGGTTTTAAATCTTAATTATTTAATATTGTGGAAGCCTTTTATTGTTCCGACTTAATCATTGATTGGTCCTCGGCTCTGTTAATCGCTGACTTTCGCCGTATCTCGAGCTATCAACACTAGAATGTGTCAAAAGTCATTATAGGACAGTTAATTGTTGTGACAAGTAGTTCTTTCCTTTTAAAATCCAATTACTTTTTGTAGTGACGAATGCTGATATTTCAAATTCTTGTAAATGATGAATAATATGGGTGTGGGTCATAGTCAGGGCAGGTATTACTCGGGATCAGGGGGCACCGTAGGGGTGGGGGGCTCAACCCTTCAGAACACTGTTTTTGGAACTTTGGCTTTAGAACTACTGTCAAACCTACTATAGTAATTTATATGCATACAAGGACCACTGTGACCAAACTCAACCCCCACCACCCAGAAAAGTTCTGGCAGCGCGGGTAATCGAAAATATGAAAAAATACCCCATTAGCCACTTTATAAAATTACATAGTTATATCAAGCTTTTTAAAATGGAGTGTCAAAAGTTATTTTTAATGGTTTTGATTTCATTACTGCACTCCTTTGTGGGTCCTTTCCTGAATTTTAAAATATTATTTTTTTTAAATAAAAACGTTCCTATTATCATACATAACCAAACTCCAAAATATCTCCCCAATACATATGAAATCATTTTTGAAAACTTTTAAGCATTTGTGTGTGTGCTCAGCATTACACATGTAACATTTTACAAAATTTGTTGATCTATCTGAAGCTAATTATGTAACTAAGTGTAAAGCTAGTTATAATTCTGCATTAGAAGCATTATGCTTAACCTTCTTGCCCCCCCCCTCCCCCCAAAAAAAAAACAACCTTAACTCTGCATACATACATGCACATAATACTTGGGAGAAATATTGTTGCATTTAATCTTGAATTATCTTGAGATAACTAGTTTGCTTAGTTTGAATCTGAAAAAGCTTTTTTTGAAAGTGAAATATGATTATTTTACCCCTAACAGTAACATAATTATGATATATTCATTAATAAGGCTGATAAATTGTAACATTTTTAGTAATCAAAATTTAATGGGAGTGTCATCTGGTACTGTAACAAAAAATTATCTATAACCCTGTAGTTGAAAAAAATGCCTGAGGAAACTCACCTTGGGGTTTGGGGGAACTTACCATGAACAAATCGTGGTATGAAACCAATTTACATAACATTTGCATTATCTTTAGAATAAAGAACCAACTATTTCATAGGAGTACATTTAGTAAAAATTACAGCAAAGCAAACCCAGTTCATGAAGTAAGTTGACTTGAATACAGTACTGATTATGGATTATAAAAACGTGAATATTTGTAACAATTTGAGACTCGAGGGTTATTCCTCCGTATAAAAAAAACATCAAAAACTATATTTTTTTAGGGGTCTGTTTTACAATTTTTTTTGTGTAAAACACAGAACATCGGACTCAATAAGCCTCTGAAAAAATGTTCACATCGTAATTTTTTTTTAAACCTTGGAAGCACCATGTGCTGCACCGCAGATCTTAAAGAAACTCTCTGTATTAATTACAGTATTAGAGATAAACAATGAGGATGGCGCATCCCCAGAAATTATGCTATATTGTAAGCATAATTAGTTTCATTTTAAATCTTAAATATAGCTGTGAATGTAACTAGAATAAATATAAAATAATAAAAGAAGTTTTTTTTACTGGCGATCAGTGGTGTGACTCGTATATACCACAAAGTACTACCAAGATCTTTTGCTTTTTTTTTTTTTTTGCAATGTGAAAATATTTTCAGACATGGGGCTCATAGGAGTGAATCCGATTCTTTAATTTTACACTGAGAAATAAGTGAAAAAATTGTAAAACAAACCCCCTAGAAAAAAAATTGCTTTTGATGACTTAAAAGAACACTTCAGGGGGTAATACTTCCATGACTCCCCTAACTTGTTCAAAGTGGTCTTGCTTTTCAACTTTTCACCTCTCCAGCCCCTTGGAAGAATATTAATAGTTAGCATAAATACTTCCCTTCCCCTCCCCAAAAAATTAAAGGCTATGAAACTATTGAAAACTGGCAAAAATAGAGGGTGAAGATGCCATTTCCAAAAAAAGGGGGGGGGGGAGGATGGGGAAAACAGTGGTTATGTTTGAATTCAGGGGGTCATTTTAAAAAAGAACAAACAAGAGTGGCGTCTGAAGCATTTTGAAGGTTTTTTTTTTATTTTTGCCATGCAGTGTTATTAGAAACACATTTTATTTGTAGATCTTCACTTTTTACTGCAAAATGCTGATAATTTTTTTACATAAAGAAGACTCAATTTTTAGTAACTTAATGTTCTATTTTCGTGCTTTTCATTTCTACTTTTTATTATTTAATAAGCTATATTTTTTGAGTCTTATTTATAGAAGATTCTTAAACTCTTAATGCTTAACGGTATAATATTAATTATAAATCATACATAGGAAAATGATTTTGAAGTAGAAAATGTTTTATTCCAGCAATTTCATCATTAAAGTCATGCAAAACTACACTCTTTAGTTATATTTAAGAGTTTTCAATGTCTTCAACAGTTATATGATTTAACCTGGTTTTATAATTGTTTATCTCATTAAAAATATTACTGAAGCTATTATTTTAAATCTTTATATTTCACTCTTCAGGACTTAACAAAAGTGACCTTATAAGCAGGGTCTCCTTATATGCATTTACTTCATATGCATTTGTTAATAAATAAGCATGTATATAAATAGCAAAATTCTTTTTGAAATCTAAAATGCTCCATATTATCAGTTTATTAAGTTGTAGTTTTTCAGCAAATGTCTTGGCCCATTTATTAAATGACGAAAGGTTTGTCAAATCCTAAAAGACAGAGGCTTTGATTCAATTTTAGGGCTTTTGACAACTAAATATGGCCTTTAGAGGGGCCCCTACAAAAAATACTTGAAAATAGGGCCTTTATAGGAGCTTTTGAGAGCCCATGGGCACCCTGTATGAGTAGACCTTAAGTAATCAATCAATTTAATTGTTTTCAAACTGGCCGCCGTTTGCAATTTTACAGAAACCCAAATGCTTATTGAACTTTTCACTTGAAAATAAGGGTTTTTGAAGGCCCGTGGGAGCCCTGAATAAAAATAGTTATCTAAAATCATTAAGTGCACTGCATTAACATTTAGTTTCTTTAAATTTTCAAAAATATTTTTTTTTTTTGCATCACAAAATTTTCGATATAAAAAATCTTTCATACCTTTTAAATCGCAAACTGATGCAATACCGCCTATTTCCTATACCCTAATTTGTTCATAGAAAAAAGACTTTAGTTGCAAACTTCAATATCCTCGGGAAATGTAGCTA
Source organism: Uloborus diversus (assembly GCF_026930045.1). Taxonomy (NCBI): domain Eukaryota; kingdom Metazoa; phylum Arthropoda; class Arachnida; order Araneae; family Uloboridae; genus Uloborus; species Uloborus diversus. Next base: position 178,056,858 of record NC_072733.1, on the reverse strand, counting down.
ACTTGCATATATAACACTTCATGATTCTCAAATTAAAAAAATTTTGCAAACCTTTGTTCAGGAAACATAGGCAAAATGCAATATATCTGAAAAAACACTGCAATGGAATAAAGAGTTATTATATAGGGTATTAATGATCAATTTGAAACTATATATATTTGAAAAGTTTCACAGGAGAAATGAATCGATTGTCTGAAAATTCTCGGGAATAAAAAGGGAACCTTTTTTCTTGTAGAAAGTAAGAGCTAGGTCGCATAATAACACAATTTTGATAAAGGATGGAGAGTATTTTTTTGAACAATAGTGGAGTTTCCTTACTTTTAAGTTCACAGCATGGTAGTTAAATAATTTTTAACTGTAATAATGAAAGCAAAGATATAATCTCAAAATTCGATTCCTTCAATAGGGCGTAACAGCCAATAACTCAACTGGTACAGAGGCTAAAGCATTAATATGGCTAGTAACAGCACTTCCCGACCTGGTATGAGAGCAAAAGTTCTGGATCAGGCCGCTAGAGATAGAAGAATCATCCAACAATTACAACGCTTACAGGATGATAACTATCGGGAAATGAGCGACGCTTCAGATGATGAAATTTTTGCCCCATCTTTTAAAAAAAAGCAGAAAAAGTTGAAGATTAGAAGACAAGCTGGGAAGTACAAAAAGAACTTCACAGCATTATTAGAGGAAGAATTGGCCAACTGCCCTCCAGGAGAACCCAACTACGTAACAGCTGTGGTGCCTCCTGCGAAGTACCCAAAGAGGCATTTCTGTTCAGTTTGTGGGTTAATGTCGAGTTACACCTGTGTTCAATGCGGTGCCTATTTCTGTTGCATTAGATGTGATGGCATACATAAGGAAACTCGTTGTTTGAAATATTGCCTGTAACCTTTTAAGTTTCCCTTCTACTTGGCTCATTCTTGTGCATTTTTTGCTAAATTTGAAGTAGATTGAAACTGTCAAAAATCAAAAATATTTTTCTTATTTTTAAAGTAAATCATATGTTGCACATTTAAGCACATATATCATTCTTGAAGTTTGAATTGCATGTAAACCTTCACAATGTATTTTTTTCAAACAAAAATCTTTTTTAAATTGACTAGTTTTTAAATACACCATTCTCTAAAGGTTGAAAGATTCTTAAGTAACCGGGGAAAAGGAGGTAAGTGTGGACATTTTGAGCAAGAAACTAAACTTAAAATGCTATTTTTAACAGATTTAGGGGTTTTTTTCTTTTTTTTTTAATAATAATAATTTGCATCTTTACACTTACTTTCATTTATATGTAAAAAAAAATTTGTCAAAGTCATGTTTTTATAATTTTTTCTTTTCAAAAAATAAAAAGTAATTTCAATTTTAAAATTAAATGCAATTTCTTACAAAATAAACAACACTAACAAAAATTGGAGATTGAATAAAATGAAGTGAATTCAAAGCATGAGAAAGCTATAAATGATTAGTTTTCATATTTTTTAAATTCAAATAAATGTATTTTTATTTCCACAATGAATGCTAAAATTGCTATTCATTTTTTTTTTAGCAACAATTAAAAGTATAAAAGTAAAATTCAAGTATCATTCTAATAGAATTGCTAAATTTTTTTGTATACAAAAGTAACTTCTTCCATAAGATTTTAAAATTCATAGTGTATATAATAAATTAACAATTGCCCACGTTAAAAACAGCCATGTCAAATATACCTGCATAAGATCGTAGAGTGCATGTTTTACATTTAAATATATAGGGGAAGGTGGGGCATCTTGGGACACTTTTTAGAAATTTTATTTTCAAACCAATTTTTACCAAACTTAGCTAAACATGCAATTTAGACATTTTTGCTCCAATTAAAATTTATTTCACTCCTTTATTTCATCAAATAAAATTTTCATAAGGAAAATTAAAAAGTAATTTATCGCCCCACCAGGTGGGGCACTTTGGGACACCAGCAATAATCCTGATAATTGTCATCTTAAATAACTGAAATCTTATTACTAATAACATTTTTTGCTGCTGTTTCAACAACAGACACATCAACAGCTGGGAATTTCCTATTTTCTCTTTTAGATCTCATCATTTCTGTTATTTTAATACTTTACCTGGAAAGAAAAATCAATTTTTTGTAATACGGTAGCTATTTTTTCAATTTTAGTTCATTTAAACTCATTAGATTTATTAAGTACAATGAAATAGGCTCTTTCTGTACTGTACATTGGTGGGGAGTGTCTCAACCTGCCTCACCACTGTGTGTCCCAACCTGCCCCACTTAGATTGTTATTATGTATCAACTTTTTAAAAGTAAGACTTCACAGCACAATACAGTTTTTAACCTTTAAATTATTTCATTTCCTACTTAAAAATTTTAATAATGAAACCATCTGTTAATGCAACTCCGAACCTTTCAAAAGAAAGAAATTTAGATCAGTCTTTTCCTGTTCATGTGAGAAATTCCAAAGTACACTGACGAGCAAATACTGTTGTCATTGATGAATTCCTAAGAGAACTAATTTCTGCTTGCAAAATTAAAGCTGACATTATGGTGTCCTAAGGTCCCCACCTTCCCCTATAAAATTTAATCATGCAGTACATAGTAAATGATGTGCGATTAATCCTCATTTTAGAAGTGTTTAATTTATTTTCCTACTTTTGTTTCAAAACAAAGAAGGGTGAAACATAACAGCATGATGGACATAACAGTAATTTTTGAACGCTATACCGGTAAAAATATAAAATTTAAATTAAAAAATAAAAAAAAAAACAAGAAAGAAAGACATTTTTAAATTTCATTCTATGATTACATTTTATTGTGGTATAAGGGAATTCTGTTCCTACACAATATTTTGTGTTTGTGTGTGTTTCAATTGCTAATTGGCAATGGAAACAATTTTCTGAACCTGTTATGTGCTCTGCTAAATTACGAAAAATGTTATCAAACTTTCTTTTGAACAAAGTAGTTTCTCTTCATTTTTTTTTATCACAAGTTTTGAAAGCTTTTTAAATCTAGAAACATGTTGACTCATTTGCACACTAACAAATTTAGTGTGTGTTTTTCTTTCTTTTTCCGAATTTAAAAATGAACTGAGCTGAATGTATAATTTATTGGTATTTTCCCTCAAATTTCCCCGATTTCAAACATATTTTAAGTTATTATTCAATATAATGTGGTTGATAATGAAAAACTCCCCCCCCCCCCCTTTTTTTGTCATGCTTTGAACACTTGCAAAATATTTGTAATTAATGTATTTTCCTTTTTTGCAGTAAAAGTTGATTATACTTATCATATTGTAATCATATAAGTTAAACTTACAAGCTTAAAAATTTCAATCAAATTTCCCAGATTAGGTTTGCATTAAGTTAAGCACTACCTTGTATTACAAAATAAATAAATAAATAAATAATTAGCATCCATTTTACAAAGCGTGATTTTGCAAAAAAAAAAAAAAAAAAAAATTGGTCAGTATTTTATAATTTTTTGTCGGTAAAATCTGTGTTTTTGGCCTCTTAAACAGTTTTAACCTTTCGATATGTTTTAATATCTTTCTAAACCTTTTTATTATAAGCTGTTATTTTGGACAAGCAATGAGGCTACTCCCATGACTAATCTAATGCCCAGCAATCGACTTTCCCCCAACGATTGACGACCACCTATAACATGCCATATGGGAAAAGCATTATGACAGCCGTAAGGCATCATGCTAAGAGGTAGGGCTATGTGGAAAAAAGAGAAGCTATGGGGTTAGTAAGGACAATCTAAAACAACTATTAGTCAGCTTAATGCATCTTTTAAAAACATATATAAAATTATAAGGAAATTAATTTGTAATGTAAACAACCCATTCTTTAATAAATATTACCCTCAACAAGTAAGGTTGCAGCAGTTAAAATCAGTTGATTAAAAGCATGATTTAAATTATCAGAATTTTATTTCATAATCACTGATTGCAATCACTTTATGTTAGTTACTAAAAAATTGTGCTTTAATGAAACAAAATTGAAATGAAAAAAATCATTGAAGAAAAAAAGTCTTGATTTAAATCAAAAAAGTTTGAAAGCTGAGATATTAAAAAAAAAAAACTTTTCAACGTCAAATAAACTGCTTCAAAGACAAATCATTGCATTTCAACTTTCTTTTTTCATAACTTTTATCTAACTGCAAAGAAATACTTCAATACAAGAGTACTTTTTTTGTCTATATATAACTATTTGACAGATCAACAATATTGTCTGAGGTGAAGTGTGGTACCAGCACTAGCAATCAGGGCGTAAAATTTGTTAGTAAAAGTGGATATTCTTCAATTTGGTCAGTCTTTTCAGAATTTACTCAGTATTTTTTTTTTTTTTTTTTTTTGCAAATTTACAAAATAATTTATTTTTAGAAAAAAAAATCAACACCATTATTTTCCCCATTTTCCTTATAAACCTTGTAAAAAAAAAACGTAAGAAACTGCTAATATTCTAAAGACTGCATTACTTGGCGAGATATTTTTTTATTCTTTTATTGGATAGGAATAAAAACCTATTTTATGGCAAACCTAGATTTATTTTGGTTAATTTTCTATATTAGTATTTTCCCTCATGGAAGAACATTGAGATGGGGAAATGTGTGTCTGTAGGTGAGTCTGATCTTAAACTTAAAATTAGTGTGAATCGTCTGATTTAAACTTCTTTTATTCTGTGTATTTTTTTTGTACACTAAAGAAACTTCCCTCACAAGATTTTTAAACTTATAGTGTATATGATAAATAAACATCCTGTTACATTATATACTAGCCTCAGTTTATAAGGTCATTATCACTGCAAAAAAACATAAAGCGGATGTTTTATATTTAAATACACAGAAAACTTAATCCTGCAATACAAAGTAAATAATGTGCAACTGATCCTCATTTTAGAAGTGTTTAATTTCTTTCCCTATTTTTGTTTCAAAATGAAGAAGGGTGAAACATAAAAGCATGATGGACATAACAGTAATTTTTGAGCGCTATACGGGTAAAAATATAAAAATTTAAATTAAAAATTCAAAAAAAAATCAAGAAAGAAAGACATTTTTAAATTTCATTCTATGGTTACATTTTATTGTGGCATAAGGGAATTCTGTTCCTACACAATATTTTGTGTTTGTGTGTGTTTCAGTTGCTAATTGGCAACGAAAACAATTTTCTAAACCTGTTATGTGCTCTGCTAAATTACTAAAAAGTTATCAAACTTTCTTTTAGCAAAGTAGTTTCTCTTCATTTTTTTATCGCAAGTTTTGAAGTTTTTTAAATCTAGAAACATGTTTATATGAAATCATTGATTATTTTTCCTATTTTTGTCTCAAAGGCAAGAAAGGGGTAACATAAAAGTTTGATAGACATGACAGTAATTTTTGTGCACTAGGTAGCTAAAAATTAAAAATAAAAAAAAAATAAATTTCATTCTACGAATACATTTTATTGTGACGTGAGGAATTTCTGTTCCTACACACTATTTTGTATTTGTGTGTGTTTTAATTGCTAATTGCAATTGAAACAATTTTCTGAACCTGTCATGTGCTTGCTGTTACTAAAAATTTATCAAACTCTTTTAAGTTGTTTAGTTTTTCTTCAACTTCAAAACTTAAGTCCTGAAAGCTTTTTAAAATATGGAAACTTTACACACTAACAAATCCAGTGCTTTTTTTTTTTCGATTTAAAACATGTGAACTGAGCCAAATGTACTATTTATATAATTTTCCTTTTTTATTTCCAGATTTCAGAAATGTCAAAAAAAAAGTTATTTTTCAACCATTTTTTAAAAAACGCGTAATGTGGTTGATAATGAAAGCTTTTTCTCGATAATTAAGGATTGTTTTGAACTTTTTGCAAGATCTTTTTAGTTAATGTGTCTTCCTATTTGGGGAAAAGTTTATCTTACTTATCATATTGTAATCATATAAATTAACCTTAAAACTTTCACTCAAATTTTTGCTGGATTAAGTTTGCGTTACCTTGTGTTACAAAAAATAGCATCGAATTTACAAAGTGTTATAATGTTTATGCTGAAGTTTGCCAGCATGTTTAAAGTTTAGTCACTATCATTTTTGTCAGTAAAATCAGTATTTTGGATCTTTTAAACAGCTTTAACTTCTATACCAGTAATCTCGGGTAAAGAAAGAATAAAAGTCTAAAATTTACAAAAAGACATAAAATCATTTCTAGATGAATTCCTCACCACATGAAAAACAATCTTGTGATGTAAGTAAAGTCAAAAATTTTAAAAATCAATAAATTAAGAAAATAATTTGTAATTATACCCTAAACTTTACAAAAGCAATCTTACAGAGAACACTGAAACTTTAAATGTCTGAACAATGCTCAGAATTCTTTATATGAACACACTTTTCAAAAATCAATCTATTTCTGCAAATAATCAGCTTAAAATATATTTTTACGAACTCTTTTTGCAAACTGAAAGCTGAGTAATAGTAGATATGTCCACAGCGCCTCCTCATTATGCGTTCACAATAATCCCATAAAGTCATTTAAGCCTACTACTTAGTTCTTCCCCAGACTTTTTAAGAGGGTGCAGCGCCCTGCCTCTTTTAAGTTAAGTTCCGATGAGCTCTGCTTTGCTCTTCAAGTTCTTATAAATCTTCACCAACATTTTTTTTCTTTTGAAAGGTACTGATTTATGCAATTCTGGATTTGAAATTTAACTCTTATTTTGCTTATCCACTGGAATTTCATTTGAATATAAATCTGAATGTTTTAAATGCTTTTTGATGATTAAACTGAAGATTTAAAAATTTTTTCACTATTTGAAAACATAATTCCTGTTCAAAAATACTTGTGTTCTGTATGAGTATAGCATACAAAGCAGTTAAAGAAAAAGAAAAAAAAAAGCATACAATTACAGAATTTCTATTAAGAACTTACTATTTTATTGCCCTGCCCCCTTTTTTTGGTTTGGGGAAACACAACTACTGATTAATTAAAAACATGTGCTGTAAAACTGAATATCAAAATATACATTGTGTTCATTTTATTAGAAATTATAAATTAAAATATAGCAAAATAAATTTTTAAAAACTTAAATTACTAATTTTAAATTTAAAAATTAAATAGTTCAAAAAAATTTGGAATTTACATTTTGACCATCAAAACTTTCTTTTGTTAAATTATACTGAACTCTCAAGTTAATAGTAATAGAACTACTACACATGGAAGTGTATCTTCGTGTTACAATTCCTCAAAATTCACTTTGAGATTTTGAGTTATAAATAACAGAATTGTTCCAGGTGTCCACATTCCTTCCACTTTCCCCTATACCTTATAAGAATAAGTTTATAAATTCATTTTTTGCAATTTTAATGTCAAAGTATGTAAGCTTTTTTTATTAAACAATCCATTTGTATCATATGTATGTGTTGTTATAAAATCAACATTGAAACTTAGTAGAATTTTGAAAATACAAGTTGTAAGAATCTCTCTTGAATCAATTTATACATGTTAAAATATAATATGTTGATGTAGAAGTACTTTTATACACATGCAATGAAAACTTGTTTTGTACTATTTCATAATAAAGTTTTTCTTAATGATATGGTTTTGCTGTGAATGTCTTATGATTTCAGATTTTACTAGAAGATTTAAAAATCATCTTACAAATTACTTATAATTTTCCATGGTGTTTCAACGCATGATTTTCCTTTTGTCTATAACATTTCCTTTATCATTACAAAATGTTCTTTTTGAAATCATACTTTAAAATTCTTTTCTCAACAACATTTCAAGTAGGCTGTTTAATAAGTAATAAGACTAATTTTAATGCCACGAAACCACTCATCGGAATGTTAATTTCTGTGGCATCACAATTGGCTGTTGTCTGCATTATCAAACGCTACTGATAGTTAGCGCGTACAGATCCATGTTCTTGAGTATCACGTGATTGAATTGAAGTCTGTTGATGGATGCCCACGAGATGCAGCCAGTTGTCGAAATGGAAGCATTGTTGGAGCAAAGTCATGCGATTAAAGTTTGTTTTCGTCTGAAAAAAATCAGCATTCAAGATCTTTGATATATGAGAATTATTTTACGCCAATAATTTCTGGCTGTTTTTTCAACTTAAGAAATCATTACGATTCAAATATTTTGAAAGCAACAAGGTTATTTTTATCTGTGGAGGCGGTTTTGAAAAAACTCTCACAAACTTGACGTTGACAAGTTTGTAAAATGTGGACAGAACATTGGGATAAATGCATTTAGTTCCACAGAAGTTACTCTTTAAAAAACCATGTAAATTAAGATGATCAAAGTTATTCTGTATTTTTTTTTTATAAATTTAGTCTTATTACTTATTGAAGAGCCCTCATATATTTTCTAACAAAAATGAAAGTAACATCATTTGTTTCTTACTTAGGCATCCCCAAAGAAGAGTACTAAATGATATTCAGCAATATTAAATCATTTGACCAAAATTGTTCTGCAAGATCAATTCACACATTATAAATTTACCCTCAGATATGTGGAAAAGAACCTCAAGCTTAAAGTTCACTTTCATACAAAAAGTTAATCTTGTAAACTTAATAAATTAGCAAAACAATGACACTATCATATGAAAAAAAAAGTCAAAATTTACTGCAAATGTTATAATGGGATAAAAAACATGTTGAAGTTTATGCAGTATATATCTGTTATTAAAAGCAATATAATTAAATATTGTGTTGAGTCATTATATGACCATGATTATCTAAAAAGCTTCAAATTAAACTTATCTTTTTTTTAAATTTTCACATTAAATATCTCATACTATTGTGTATACAGATGTATACAATATGTAGGTGATATGATATAAAAAGGTTCCTTGAATATGAAGAATCAATACAGTACAACCCTGATAATCTGCACTCGCGAAAACCAGAAAACATCTAAAAAATTAACAAATTCTAATCTATAATTAACTGTGATTGGTAAAAAAAATTATATATTTTTTAATATATCGCTCATTTGGAAGAAGAATGCGTCAATATGAAAAACTGAAAATTTATCAGAGAAGCATTTAAAGTTGAACTCTTCAGGCAAGTTGAATTAAGAAAAGTAAGTTCGCTGTGTTCTCAAGCGGTTAACATTTAAACAAAAAATCTGTCATTATTTTCCAAAGAAGATAACGTCCTTTGAAGGCCTTTAAGCGAAGAAAAAAAAGTTAAAAATTCTGTATTGTGGCACTCTTCTTCCAAGCGAGGGATATATTTTTCAAATGGTTAAATGACTTTTAAATATTATTTTCATAGCTCATTTTAGTTTTACATCGTATAGTTAATCTATGTTTATGAAAATTTTTCTTGAAAACAAAAAATAAGCAGTAAAAAGAATTTAAAATATTGTTATGAATTCCTCAAAAACCTGAAAAATATCCAAAATCCAGATGGTCCGAATTCCCAATCAGTTAGAAATTTAAGGTTGTACGGTTTATTTATTTTTCTAAGCTCCAAATTTTTAATTGATAACTTTCAATTTACCAAAAAAGGGATTGAATGGACAAAATGCTCTTTTTTGGTACAAATCGGTTTTCTTAACAGGAAATTTTGCTTGTTTGCCAGTTGAGATACAAATTCAAAAATGAGAATTGAGCCTATGTGTTAAAAAGAAAAAAAATAACGAGTTGTAACTGTGAGTATATTTAAAAATATTAGAATCTTGTTTACTTTATATCTAATGGAATAATATTTCATACTATATGTAGCAATATTAAAACATACAAACCTACGTTTAAGTTTTCGAAGGCTAAGTTTTGTAAATGACCTTCTAATGTATTTAAAATGTTTCTAAAGGTGTGCTATATGAAACATGTAGGCAATTTATTGTTTTGAGGTAGCATTATATAAGACATAAATACATAAATAGCACAACTAAAATCAAATCTAGATTGGATATGCGGCAGTACTTGTATCAAGCTAAATTTGAATATCTGGTCTGGATATCCGAATCTGGCAAAATCACTACCTAATGCATACCTATTTGAAATGTATATAAATAACATTTATGACATATACTGCCCAGTTTATTTTTGATACAAAATCATAAACTTATATTATTCAAGAGGAGATGGCACCCTAAAGCCATATATATATATTTTAGTTCTTATATATTTAAAATATTCAACTCAAGATCTTTCATGCAGTGTCGATGGTTTTTATGTTTTATGCAGATTAAAAATAAATCAATTTAAATATTAATGGTCCTGAAATATTAAAATTTATGTATAATTTTACTTTCAAACACTATTTTCTTTAAACCTCAATTTCAAAAACTCATGTTTCTTATTCTAGAAAACTACTCTTCATATTGCAGTAGTCTCTCGATAATCCGAGTCTCGAAAGTTCGAGGTTCTGCTTAATTCAAGGTGCTTACTTTATATTTTCTTTTACATTTTTTAGTTCCAAAAAAATTATTTTCATAAAAATCTGAAAATATTTTTTTCCTGCTGTTACACTTGTTTAACTATATGTAGTAATTAACAAAAAAGGCATTAAGAGGTTGTTGTCAACAATGCTCAGTTACACTAACAGTACTGACACAGTACTGAGTTATTTACAGTTGACACTAACAAGACACAAGCTATTATACAGCTTGAGGATTTTGTATTTTCCAGGGAGGAGGTTTTATTTCATTTGAAAAAGATTCATGTATAGCCTGGAGCAAAGGAGAGTCAGAGGGGACATGATTCAGTTATTTAAATTCATCAAAATGAAAGATGTAAATGGATTAAATTTTTGCAGGGAAAGCAGGACAAGGGGTCATTGCTTTAAGCTATTTAAATCTCAGGCTAACTTGGAAATCAGGAAAAACTACTACTTTAGCCGTGTCGTGGGCACTTGGAATAGCTTACCGGAAGAGGCGGTAATGAGCAAGGGAGTGAATAGCTTTAAGAGGGTCATTGATCTTCATTGGGGACTAATTAATTGACTACGACCAGCCTAGCTGGGCCCAGAGCCTGTTGCTGGTCGTCACATTTGTATTTGTAATACTCCTTAAGTGGCACGATATACGTGTAGTCATCAACTGCACAATATGAACTACAAAATGCCTTGAAGATGATAACTTGATGCGTGAAAGTAACATTGATTTGCCGCAAAGAACGTATAAAAATGCCTTTTTGGAATATTAGAATACCTGATGATACTAAAAAAGGAAGTTCAAAACTTGACGCCTCATAAGTAATGTATACGAAAGACGAAACAGAAACCTTCTACAACTAACCATTTTTGTGGTATGCGAGATACATATGCTTGCAAGCACACAGATACAAACGTTATGACAAAACGCATTGAAATGGATTCGGGCAACGATTTGGTCAAAATATATGTTTGGTCGACTACAAATTTGCTTGATTAAATACTTACATACAGACTTTGTGGAAAAAGTCCAAATTCGTTTAGAGTTAATTTAAAAACGAAATTTATGTTGAAATTTCAGTGATAATTTTTCACCACAACAATACTGCTTTTCTTTGTATAAGGAAGTAAAAGAAGCTACTCCTTATGTCATCGGAAAAGTGTAAAAAATTAAATCTGGAAGAATTTTCCAGATAATCCGAGTTTTCAGTAATCCGAGGTGGCATGAGCCCCAATTACCTTGGATTTTCGAGATTCTACTGTACTTTTAAATTTTCACCACATTCTATTGCTTTTGCTCATAACTCTACTGAAGAATTTTTCCTTTAAGACTCACACGTTTTCTTATCTACAGCTGTTGTTATGGTCAAAAACTTTTTTTTCATCTTCAGTGTGAAATATTATGAAATTAACAGAATAGGGAAGTTTTCGATTTTTCGATTTTATTTTTATATGATAGAGTAACATGTACGAACATCATAGGTGAAAAAATTTTTGCGATACGATAAGTAGTTTTTTTTAAATTGATTTTTAAAGTTCAAGCGCTTGTGACGTCAAATGGCATAGGAAGTGACGTCATGCGCTCTTTCGATAGGGGAGAAGTCGAAGGTCTCGCATTCGACTTCGAAAATGAAACGTAAAAGGCTTATCTCCTCGCGTTTCTGGAACATTAAACCTCTCATCCTCTCGGAAATATTCGAATATCATCATTGATGTTACATGAGGAAGATTATTTAGATTGTGCTTTAACGAATCCGGTCTCCATAGTGTGTTCAAAAGGATTATTGAATTTCTAAAAAATAAAAATATCAGCGCGCTCAAAATGTTCCTAGCGAAAACAAGGGATCTTCGGCGGAAGGCTGCCCATTCGCGCCCTGTGACATTTCAGAAGCGCGCACTTTTGCGCGTGGATTTTTAAAAATTCATAAAAAATCAACCACGGTGTTTTAAAATTCGGCGATGGTGAATTTTTTAGTTTTGAGGGTCAATTAACAATTTCCAATAGCCAAAATATGAACATTTAATAGGTTGCAACTTCCCTATTCTCTGAAAATGTCACTTCAATAGACTCTTAGGTATGTATTGAAGACTGAAAATTGTAATTTTCTATCATTATAACATTGAGAAAAAAAGAACATACAGTATAGCAATTCAATGTTACCTGCATACAGGGTGCTGACACTCCTCATCAACTTTGAAAAAAAAAAAAAAAAAAAAAAAAAAAACTAAATTAAGCCATAAAGAGCAATAATCTACTTTTCGGACAAATTGAAGATTATTTTGGTATAGGTTAAATTGGGGGCGGATACACACTACCATTTTAGGGCGGTGAAAGGGATTGATTTCATAAAGAGGATTGACTCTCCTCCCCAAAGAGCAAGGACCCCCACCCCAAAAATGAAAAAAAAAAAAACCCCTCAGAACAATCCCGTTAAAAATTTCAATGTTGCAGTCTGCGCCATGCTCCCCCCCCCCCCAAATGAACCTACGGTTTCGGGGGTGAAAAATTTCGGAAACTACTAGGGTGTCAAAAAAAAAAAAAAAAAAAAACTCACCTAAATGGCCAGGAACAATGTACTTATGGCAAAAACGTCACTAATTAATTTCATAAGCAATAAAGAGAGGTAGTATTTCAAATGTTTACTTTTGAATTCTCTTAATGAATTCAAATAACAGCAATCGTTTACATTTTACTCATAAATTGGTGGAACACGATGTGGATGTACTATAATAGTTTCGACGGCTTACGGGCAATCAACAACCTCCCACTGTATCCGCCTCTGGGTTAAATACAAAAATTATTAAACAAAATTCTTACTTACTTCATATTTATTTCCACAAGTTACACATATTTTTTTAAAAATAAACTAACACGTGTGCTGACTTAAATGATCAACTAACGAAGAATTTAATTAAAACCCTGATATTTCTTTCACTGTGACAAATTTTGAAGTAATAATAACAAAATACAAAAAATGTAAAAACTACAAAATGCTGAACCTACAGATATGCACAACAATACTTTTATAAGCGCGCGTCAAATGAAAAGCCACAGGAGCCTCGCAGTCTGTAGCACGTTACCATGGTAACAAAGTTAATGACGTTTCCCTCCATTTTGCGTTGTTGCCAAATAATCAAATAATACCTTTTATTCTTCGTACCGAGGGGGAGGGGGAGAGAGAGAGAGAGAGAAAGGTTTTGTAACGTGAAACAGAAAAACTTTTTTTCCCCCTCTAACAATTTAAGTGGGTATTTTATCTCTAGTCCCTATTTCCCATTTTAGCACCTTTTTACGGCTGCATGCATGGCTCCAATGAACCCAATCCACCTGACGTCACTGCGGGGTGGGAGCTGTAGCAGACGAAAATTCGGTACTACAACGTATAGTAACACTTGCTTTTATGTGGCTTATAAACTCTTCCTTCTGTTTAAAAAAGACAGCTTTTGGAAGTTTTTAACTAAGCAACGTAGTAAAAGAAATGATGAGCGATTCATTTGATACGAAATACTCTCTTTATAATGAAATTTTCATGGTTTTACGCCTCTTTGGTTCCTCGTCAGAAACATAAGGTGAAAACTCAAATTCTCTTTTTACTTTATCCTTTTCTCAGCATTTTTCATGCAGTCATAAGTCTGAAGAAGCCCTTAACATGTCATGATGCGGATGAAGTCCAGTAAAATTAGTAACTTAGAAATGTTGTAAAGCATTCTCTTTTTATTTTTCCCTTTTCTCGGCATTTTTCATGCAGTCATAATTCTGTTTTAACCTTAAAAGCAGGAACTAGTAAATGGAGGGAGCAAGTCCAATCGTTTGCTTAGAAAAATCTGAGGCTAAGATCTTAAAAGTCACCAGATTCGAAAACGACGAATTGTTGACACATTTAGCGTGAAACTAGCAAAAGAAACCCGTTTTCTTCCAATGCTTTGCTTTAAAATCTATCTCATGACCTGGGATCTCTGCTTCAAGAATGAAAGTCTTCTCTCCCTCCATTTCATCTCTTCTCAACGGTTTTAGAACTACGCATTTTCATGATGTATATAATGTCTTTGTCCAGTGATTATTATATGAAACGAGTTTCTATTAGCACTACTAACACTGAATAATAGATCAAATACCCGCAGACGAAAAGTAATTGGGAACGTTGCTAAACCGTGAATAGGGGAAACCAGGCCCGAACCTACGCACCCGCAGACCCCGCGGTGCGGTCGGCCCACTCCTCTAAAAGGCCCATGGCTCAAGAAACCAAAAAAAAAAAAAAACCTCTACGTTTTGACAGTTGAATATCTTGTTAATGTTTTAGTAAAAATGTGAGGAAAATTTGAAACTCAAACAGCACGTTAAGCGAATTCGAGGGGGGAGGGGATGCGTTTTCTTATCTAACATAAATTATAAATAAAATGAAGTTCCCAGAAATAGGATAAAAGAACCCATTGGGAGGGGGGGGTGTAGGGAAACCCATTGGACGGTTATAGCCCTGTTGATTTTTTGAAGGGAGTGGATCCAAAATTTATTTATCCGGGTCTGACGAAAACGTTCACATACTCGTTCAATTCAAGTGTTCGTTTTCTTCCTCCTGTGTTTTTTGCCCTGACCTTCTTCCATTACAAACATTCAGGCATGAACACCTTTTTTAAAAATTTATTTTTAATTTATTTTATTTATTTTTTAGTGAAAATTTCCTTATTTGTTTTAAAAAATTTAAATCGTACTACATGTAAGTATTAGCAATATGAATCTAATCGTATGGGGGGTTTGGGGGGTTTCTTCCTCCAAAAATTTTCGAATTTGTAGTCTTAAAAATGCATTAGATGATGTTTGGTTATGATAAATGGAGAAAAGGTTTGAACGCACTCCCCCATCACTATTTAGAAATTGAATCTTTAAAAATGCAATCCCGCAGTGCTATAAATCAGCACATAAGTCTTATCTGTTTATCAAGATTGAGTTGCGCGGCCACCAAGTGATTCTTTGTCACATATTTTACCTGAATATGTACAATGTTTTATGGTCATTTGTGAATTGGAAATATTTTTTTATAAATTCGGAAAAAGTTGCATCTGTATCAAATACATGAAGACACACACCTTAAAGGCAGAGCCTGATCTACGGGGGGGGGGGGGGGGGCGCAAGTCGGGGGTTTTGCCCAGGGCGGCAACTTTGAGTGGTGCCTCCGGCAGGTTTATTCTAAGAAATTCTGGAAACTACTGTAAGTATTAAATGTTAAAAATATGAATATATAGAAGAAAAAAAAAGAGAAAATAATGCAAAAGTAAACTAAGAAAATTTTACTCAACAGATACGATAAAAATTGTGTGGGTGGGATTTCATGCTTTCTCGTTTATTTTGCTGACAGTTGAAATTGACTTAGAGTCATATTTTCAAAAACAGCTGCATATTTTACAAAAGAAGTCAGTAAAACTCGGCGGTGAGCAGCAAGCGACTCCTATAAGGCGTTTTTAGGTGTTACGGAGGGGGATTAGTAAGCACTTTTGGTGGGACTAACCTCGAACATATGCAATAGCCACTTAGTAAAATTAAATATAAAGCTAAAAAATATTGATTGTTTCCTTGTTGATCAACTGGCTTCTGGTGTAGGCATCGTGCTACCACCTATGGCGGCATATTTTAGGGGGCGGCACATTTTACAATGGCAAGGTAGGGACTCCTACCTTGCCATTGTAAAATGTGCTACTTTGTGTGCAAGTTTTTATGGGTTCCCCTTTACGTTAGTGAATCCTAACCAATAAAATTAGTGCAGGAAATATTATATATTTTTTTTCTGCATTTGCATTGTTGTAGCTTAGTTTTGCAGATCATTATCATGATATCTCGATTAACCAGCACCTTAAAGAAACCATGTTAGCTAATTACTTTGCGATAAAAAGACGCCCCCGCACCCATCATTATATGAAATCATATGAAACTTTTTTTGCAATTGTTTTGACATAAAAGGAAAAATATAAGAAGGTGTGCGACTTGAAAAATCGACTTTTTTGGGGTTTCCCTAATACTCCCACCAGAAGTTCTATATGTTTGAATGTAGCCTGGAAGTGAGGGTTGAAACTTCGGTTTTAAAAGAATTCCGGGGAAATATTCTCGAATCCTATCCTTTGCTCTAACGTTATTAAAGATGGCCTACACATGAGGATCTAGGACAGAAATTTCGAAAAACTCTCAAGAGAGTGCTCGTAACCCTCCTCCCATCCCTATCATTCAAGAGCGAATAAATATTGTCTTTTGGACTTTAATTTTAAAACACTTCTGGAGGTCCCCCGAATCTGTTCTCCTCTAATATCACCGAAAATCCTCTGAAACTTCATTGTTAATTCTTCAATCCCGAAAACCTTACGAGGGAGATTCCCCAAACCCCCTGTCCCTATAACATTATTGAAGATCACCTACGATTGCGTCAATGGAATTTCAGTTCTATTTCCAGCAGAAGAAAGACTCCGAACTCAACTCCCATTAACGTTTCCAAAAATCTTCTAAAACAGCGTTTCCTACAACATTGGATTTTTTTTTTTTCGGAAGATTGTCCCCCCACCTCTTTCACCAACATCATCAAAAAACGTCTTTACTCTTGTTTTCAGTACTTCAATTACGAAACATTTCTGCGCACAAGCCCCTTGAAAACTCCTTTCCCTGACATCGAAGGTTGGCTTTAATTACGCTTTCGAAGCATTAACTTCAAGAAACTAACGGTGCACTAACTTTCAACAGAAAGCCTATAATCGCGTGTTTAAGGCTTCAATTAAAAAAAGTTTTTAGGAATAGCCACCGAATCTCTTTTCCCCTTATCGTCATAAAAGATCCTTTAAAACTGTATTTTTCGAACTAAAATTTTAAAAAAATTCCGGGGGAGAGCCCCCGGATCCCTCCCCCCTTCCCCTTTCCTTGTCAAATCGGAAATGCTTCAGAACGTATATGGAGTTGAAATTTTGAAAAATTATAGGAGGATGAAACCCGAATCGCTTTTTCCATTAACATTACACTACATCACCTAAAACTTTCTCGAAATTCGAATTTTCCCCAGCCACCCATTCCTGGACATAATTAAATATAACGTACAGTTGTGTTTGTTTGTACTAAAGTCGAGTAATATCACTCCCTGCTAAATCAGAAGCTAAATCTACTTTCTCTCTCTCTCTACAAATTGAAACAACCTTTCAATCAATTAAGGGGCTGAAAATTTCGTGTCCCCCCCCCTCTGCACAGTTGTTTGACCTAGCGACGGCCCTGTGCACCCCTTCAAATGCTACGGAGCAACCCCCAGCAACAAG
This sequence comes from Uloborus diversus, assembly GCF_026930045.1. NCBI lineage: Eukaryota > Metazoa > Arthropoda > Arachnida > Araneae > Uloboridae > Uloborus > Uloborus diversus. Next base: position 178,039,226 of record NC_072733.1, on the reverse strand, counting down.
TCCCCAGAATAAGAATAAAACCCTGTAGAATTAACTCCCCTGAAAATTTCAACAGTATTCATGACTGTGCAGTGCCATCAAACCCCCGTAGGCACACCTTTGAATTCTAGTATTCCCCTTTCAGTAACTACTTGTGTTCCTTAATCAATACATGCTGTGATGTGATTTTGAGGGTGGAATTTCCCTTGCAGCGAAAAAGAAATTACGGTATACCTCCGTTTTGACAAGAAAAAAATGTTCATAATAACATTTTTAACAAAAATTAGTTTTTAATCAAAGTTTATTGAAAAAAGGAAATGCAACTTGATAGAAAAATTTAAAGCAAGATGTTGTGTGTGTTGGGGAGTGGCGGCATTTTGAAGTATTGCTCCATCTCGGAAAATTCCTAGATCCGGCACTGCTTAAAGGGCAATTTCTCATTTTTGAACTCAGATGCAGATTCGACTTTTACGCTTAGGACAGCAGAATTGTTATCTCTGATTATGTTAGGAAGAGGGAGTTGGAGAGCTCTTCCTCGGAAATGTTTTGAAACTGAAGCCCTTAAATGCAGTTTTAGACTATCTTTGGTGATGATAAGGGGAAGAGAGATTCGAGGGTCATTGGAAGTCTTTCGAATGCATTTTAGACGACAGCAGGAAATATTAAGAAGAAAAAGGGCTCGGTGGCAAACGCCCCGGCCGTTTTGAAATTGGACCTTTAAAAACGCAATTGTAGATTGTCTCCGATTATGGTAGAAAAAGCGGTTAGCCTCAGAAATTTTTTGGAAATAGTAGCTCTAAAAACACAGTTCAGTGACAGGCAATGTTTCGGAATTGAAGCTCCAAAACGCAATTTTAGTCGGCATTCATTGGTGTTAGGGGAGGAGTTTTCGGGGGCCCACCCCTAGCAAATTTTCAAAACTATCCTAGCCTGAAACGCAATTTTAGACTTAATATAATAACGTTGGCGGCAGAGGGTGCAAGCTCTCCTCAAAAATGTCCGTAATTTGCTATTAAAACGCAAAGAAGTTCAGAACCCTCCTCCTTCAGCAATTTTCCGAAATTCAAATGCCTAAAACGCAATTGTAGATGATGTTGTCAGTGGGTTTGGGAGCTCTCTCCCGGATTGTTTTTTCAAAATTAAAAAAAAAAAAAAAAAAAAAAAAAAAACACATACACAAGAATCCAGCTGTCAAAATCTTGAAAAAATTTACACAAAATTCAAAAAACATTCTCCATTCTACATCAATTCATATTTATAAATAATTTCATTGCTAGTGACGTCACAGAGCATTACTCGATCAGTGATTTTGGCTATCATGTACAGGGTGTTCCGTCTTAACCTGCAAGATCTTCTTTTTCGCAACCGTTAGTCCTAGATGTATACTTCTAATTGAAAAATGTTCAAAATCAGATGCAGAGTTATGATATTGAAAGTTTGAAGCAAAAACAAAAATGAGTCAAAAAATGCGAAACTTTTTATACCGGCCCTAGGTCCCCTAACTAATATTTACAGAAATGATCTCCATTAAAAACTATTACTAACACAAAAAGCTTGACATTTGTGCCACCAAAACTCAAGGAGATATTCCAGTTCAAAGTTTTAAGGGACCATACAGAAGATAAGATAGAACTTATCACCCTTTCAGAAGAATAATAGGTTGTTAAAGTAAAAAAAAAAAACAGTAGACCCTTGTTTTACGCGGGTTTATTTTACGCTGTTTCGATTGTTCGCGGTTTAAGATTTGACACATTTATTTTATTTTACGCGGATGAGTTTCGGTTTTAAGCGGATGCGGCAATGCAAAAAGATTACATTTTCCTCTGTTTCAAAATCCAAACTCATAAAGATTGTTGATTACACGTAATAAGCTGCATTTTGGCGTGCTAATAACCGAACTTGGGCTCCTGGAGACATTTTATGCGATTGGTTTCAGAGCTCTTTCCAGAAGTAAAGTTATTAAACTCGCACAGTTCAGAACCCACTGGAAGAAGAGCTTTTAGAAGTGACAAAGGAGGCCAAAACCAACGAGGATACCGACTTCGGTGACACACACCAAAAATGTTCACATTGAAACTTTTGAGCAATTCCTGGACAATAGAAATGATCTTTCTGATTTGTTAGTGAAGGAAGATTCTACCATGGAAATGGCGCATCATCAAGTGATCATGGATGCGTTGATGCTCTGCAAAGAATTACAGAGAAAAATTCTTAATGACCGCCAAAAGACTATCATAGCCAGCTCTTCTTTATAAACAGAACACGAAATTAGTTTATGTTTTGTTTATGCATGCTGTGCATAAAATCCATATATAAGTACACATTAAACTTATTACACAATTCGTCACTAGAGTAAAGTATTTTTTTACCTACGGAACCTAACCCCTATTTTAACATTACCACCAGGTCTTAATTTACGCGGCATTTCCGTGGAACGTAACCCCCGCGTAAAACGAGGGTCTACTGTATTATATTTTTCATTGCTATTCAAAAATTCACACAAATGTTATGCTGTGATAAACAAAAACACATCGCAAAACCTCGAACAATTTGAAAAACCACTCCGCACACATATAGTTTTAAACACTTATTAACTGGAAAATTTTCCCCCAAAAAGGTGTTATTAACTGCGAGTGTAAAGTGGTGTAAGTCACAAAACGCTGTGTTTCATAACACGATGAATAGTGGTCGAACTAATTTCAAGCTTTTTGTGTTGGAATTGTTTTTCAATAGAGATTATTTCCCTAACTATAAGTTAGGGGACTTGGGGCCTGTTGTGTAGCTAGGGTGGGGCGGAGGGGGCGGTCCGCCGCGGGCGGAACTTTTCGAGGGGCGGCAAATTAACCCTTTTGATGTGGAAAAAATAAACGTATTTTTCAAGTAAGGAAATTATGGTTTTAATCTGTTTCTGCCGGCAGAAAGAAAATCTTCGAATTGTAAGTCTTGTGTCACTGCCAGATTAAAATTACTTTTATACAAAACGTCTTTCTTGATAGCATATCAGTACAATTACTTGTTTCTTTTCTGAGGGGGCGGCAGTGGACACAGTCATGAGACCAATGTTTTTTTTAGACTGTAGAAGTTAACTCCAGGAGTCAGAAAACAATGAAATTTTCCAATTTTTGTTATAAGAAAGAGTACACACTGGATAGTTTCTTGAAAACCTCCTTGTGAAACAAAAACTTTTTTTACTTTAGGAAAGTGGTGACAAAAGTAAGGAAGGGAGGGAGAGGTGAAAATAGTATATGATACAATTTATTGCTCATCACAGGCGTGGCTTTATGTGTTGCAGAGTTTACTTTGATTTCTCATTCATTACAAGAGTTCTCTATTTCAAAAGAGGGACCATACAGAAGACGAGATTGGAACTTATCTCCCTTTCAGAAGAATGACAGGTCGTCTAAGTAAGAAAAACAAGGTATATTTTTCATTGCTATTCAAAAATAAATGTAAATGTTACGCCGTGATACGCAAAAACACGCTACAAAACCTCGGATAATTTGAAAAATCACACTCTATGCACACATGTAATTTTAAACACTTGTTAACCACTATATTTCCCCCCAAAAGATGTTATTGACGGCGAGTGAAAAGTGGTGTAAGTCACAAAACGCGGCGTTTTCATAGCTCGGTGAATATTGGTCGTACTAATTTCAAATTTTTTGTGATGGAATTATTTTTCAATGGAGATTATTCCCCTGAATATAAGTTAGGGGAACTGGGGCCAGTACAAAAAGTTAAATTTTGTATTTTTTAACTCATTTTTCTTTTTACTTCAAACTTTCAATATCTTAACCCTGCATCTGATTTTGAACATTTTTGCAATTGGAAGTACACATCTAGGACTAACGGTTGGAAAAATAAAGGTCTTGCGGGGTTAAACAGAACACCCTGTATATGAGGATGGGGAGGTGTTTCTCGGGGGTTGGAATGGGTGTTTGGGTATGCTCTCATGAAGACTTTCGAAATTGAAGCCCTACGTTGTTATATTTTTGATGACAATAGGGGAAGCAATGTCCTTTTCTTGACTCCGTTCCAATCTTCTTTTAATGTTTAAAACTATTGTTTAAAGTATTATCGGAAATCCTCACCCCGTTTTTCTTTTCAAAACCCATTTGAGTCTTTGGTTTTTCATAGGAAAATTTTCAATTTTCAGCCTCATTTTTTCTATTTGTTTGAAATGCAAACGTTTGTGGCCCTAGTAAATCAAAAAAACTTTTGAACTGCAATTGTGAAATAATATTCCGTCAAACTGCTTTAATACATTGAAAAGAGGTCACTGCATGCTTCGGCTTGATTTGTGTGCATGGCAGCTCAGCTCCTGTACTTCTTTTCAAATTAAAGTTTTACATATTCATTAGAATTCAGGCTATTGTCGTCCGCCTTATCTAGTGGTCAGAGAAGTCTGACTGGGATTGGGAGGTCCCGGGTTTGAATCCTGGATCGGGCATGAGGGTCGCACTTTCTCTCTCCTGTTCTTCTGTGAATGTGTTGTTGTGCTGTGAATGGTTAACAACTCTATAAATGGGTATTTATGGCATATGTATACTGGGGGAGAAGTCAGACTTCACGCCAAATTACGGCACAGTTGGAAAAGTGAAGTAGCGCACCGCTAATTCAGAGCTGCCCACCATCCCCAAAGGGCACGGGCATACACCCCCTAAATATTGTGGAGACTCCCCCCCCGAATGAGAAAAATACCACTTAAAACACTCCCCTAAAAATTTCAATGGCACAGTCTGTACCACGACCCCCCTAGGTGGGCACCCCTGCCAAATTACCAGCCTAGCTGGCACAAGACAACAATTCAGGCTATTTAGGAACGAAAATAAGTTCTGCAAACTAGATGAGGCTCCTGTGGTTTGTAAAAACCTAGGATTTCACAAAGAGCATATATTTATTGCCCTATTAATGATTTATTAATGAATAATGTAATAATAATGATGTAAATTAATTACAAGAAGGTGATAAACAGTTTATAGCTTCTCGCTTCACTCCATGAGTATCGAGGTGGCTGAACAGATTGAAACTGTCAATGAGAAGGGTTGGTCCCGAGTAAAATCCGCTGCTAAAAATAGGAGCATAGACACCTAGAGCCACATTAACAGACGTTCCTGATGACACTAGGGTTGTGTTCGACGAGCTCGACCGAGAGCGACCGGTTAGTTAATCACGTGGTCCAGTCAACCAATCAACTGCTTAAAATGGTAACCGCTGTGGTAACCGGTTGATCATAGAATGCTTCGGTTAGTAACCAGTTACTTACCGGTCGACCGGTGAGTTTCGTCGAACGCAACCTAGGTGGGCTTTTATTTTATTTTTTACGAGTCAGAGAAACCGCATTGTATAACATGCAACAAAGCTCAAGAACATTTGATTAAAATCATCACTTCTTCCTGAAACAAAACATCCGACTTTCAAATATAACTATGTTGGGTATTCTCAAAAAAAAAAAAAAAAATTAACAAACAATAAATTGTAGTATATCTTTTTCCTGTCTGTTTAAAAAGAAGACAGCAGGCATCATTACGAGCAAGTTATATGACTGCAACATCTGGATAGGCCAGGCATACACAATTGTAGACAGTTTACATGGACTAAGTGCAAGAACTATCGCAAATTGTATGCTTGAAGGAAAGGCAGAAGAAAGTTGAATCACTCTTTTATCAAACTATACAGTGTAGCCAGGGCTTATATTCTAGTAAAAGATCTGAGGGAGTAGGGAATCCTGTAGTCCTCACCGCAGAGTTTACTTTCACATGTAAATAGCTAGACGAATTGACCTGTGTAGCAAACATGGCAGTATTGCTTGCATATGTTACATCTAATTTTTTTTTTCTTTTTTGAATTCCATTCTAAAAACCTTTGCTATTGGAAAGAACCACTTTCAATATAGTTGTTGGTTCGTTTGAATAGAGATTGAACAATGTCTAAACAATACTTCTCTGACGTAATTAGTTCGGGATCCAAAGTGCTCAAAGCCTCACACAGAATATTTAATCATACAATGTTTACTTAACCAATCATAAAAATGGACTGCCAATGAGTGAATGAGCCCGCTTTCTGTTCTATGGGTAGCTTTGTGGTGCTGGGCCAGGGTCAACGATTCTGTCCAGCATGATAATGTCATGGGGAATCATAATAATAGTTATGAGGGGGCCAGCCAGCCTTCTTATGGGAAGCCAGAGCTCTGGCATCTGTGGATATGGTAATAAATTGGTTCAAATTGAAATAAGCAAGCCTAGGAACTTTTTTTAATTTCAAAAAAGCAACCCTGTTCCCAGGAGCAGATGCCGAGAGCAAAGGCAGGCCCTCTAGTTGGTTTGATCGTTGGGCACCTCTTCCCAATAAAACTTATACTACTCCAGTTCCAAGCCAAGCCCCTAATTTCCAACCCAGCTGACATGACCTCTCCTTGGCCCTGGACCCGAGGACTCTTTTCACAAGCTGTTATTTTTAAGTACTTTGAGCAATAATTTTGAAATCTAAGAATAATTAGAAAGAAATTTTGATACATAACTAATCTTGTAAAACTCATTGCAACTCAAAAATGCAAAGTAGGAGTTTTAAATTTGTCTACGACTATTTTCTCATCTTCAATTTCAATACCGAATTATGTGAATATGTGCTTCCAGAACTCAATACTAGTTTTTTGCAGCTCCTTTTTAATTAAATTCAAATGTACACTATGGTCAAATAGTCTGAAAATTTTTCAGCCAATTCTATAAGTTCATATGTCAAGTCTTCCCACAAAAAGAAATTACCATTGGAAAACTTAAATTCATTTAATACCGACTGTATGACCTGTTGATAAACCTTGGGAGTGGAAGCTAAGTCAAAGAAGACAAAAATGAATAGCCCACCTAAAGAGCATTATTTGTTAGAAACATAGAAGTGCTTTCCGGCATGAACAACCGCCCAAAATCTTACACTCAAACCTGTTTTTGTGAGATTCTTTTTTTTTTTTTCTTTTTTGGAGATTTTTTTAGTACAAACTTTTTTTTTTGCAAAAACTTTTTACAGCTACCCGTAAAGCTTTAAACGATTTTTTTTATGAGGTCAATATCCACAGCACAAAAACAGGCTTGAGTGTACTTTGAATCTAAGAGTGGAGAATATTTTGCACACTCAATGCACAAGCTGTTTCTTGTAGAGTGTGGAAAAGCAGTTAGGACACTCCAACCTCAAATTTAACAGCTTAAAAGTATGTTAGTCCGAGATGAACTTTTCCTATTCATCTCAGGGTATAGGGCAGAGGAGGGGAGATTAGGGAGAGGGGATGATGAAAATACCCTAGACTCAAGTGAAACTATCCCATTTCTTAACAGATGTTAGGTTCCTTGGTAGCACAAAGCTAGTTTTGGTTTGTAATCATGGTTATCAGAGAGAGAGTAAAAAAAGAGAGTGTGATTGAAATTCAAGGTGATAATGACTGATTCCAAAATTACAAATGATTACAATCACAGAACTTTTAAAAAGCTAGATTATAATTCCAACTATAAATACACCAAAATGTATTCAATAACAGTTATCAAAATTACATGCCTCAAATAACTTCGAGCTTCCTGGCTATGATTGAATACATATGGGATAATTATTGGATTTTTTACTTTCTAGGGAAGATGTATTGAAATGAATTAAAGTATCTAAGGCTCCAGGACTTGATAATATTGATCCAAAAATCTTAGTTGAGTGTGCAAAGTATTAGTAGATGTTATCTTTAAAAAAAATCAATGCTTTGGATTAATGCTCAGGCATAGTGCCGGAAGACTGGAAGCTGACAACCATCATGCCTCTTTTTAAGAAAGGGTCCAAGGGGGGCAGGTAAAAAACACCTGTGAGTCTAGCTTTCGCAGTTAGTAAAATTTTTGAAACTCTTTCAAAACTAAAGATAATTACCTATCTGAAAAATAAAACACGCCTTCATAAAATACAAAATTTTTATTTATAAACAAAGCATTATCAAGTTAAAAAAGAAAAGTTAATATGGTTGAGTCACTTTTTTCACAACAAAATAAACAAAGTAGTATTTAACATAATAAAAATACTAGTACCCATCACCTAATCAATGTTTACAGCATATGGCACATTTATTTACATGTTGATATGCCATGCAAAATGCAATAACATTTGATACTTTCAAAAAAATTATTTATCAAAATGGACTACTTACTGTATATAAATTGGAATGCCTGTGCATACCTGTCAACATTCCAAGGGGGGAAAAATCCAGTAGATGATTGCGATGCACTGCAATATCGAAAATGTTCATTGTTATTTAAGAAAAAATAGGGTTTTGTTACTTTCCTCCAATGTACAATCAAATACAAGTTCCATACACTTAATACACAATCGAGAGAAATTCTCAATATCCAGGAATCTCTTGGAAAAACCAACAGAGTTGACAGGTATGCATTTGAGTACAAATGTTTATGATAGTACATTAAAATAGTTTTATGAAGGAATTAAATGTATAGATAAATATCACTACACAAAGTGCTGTAGTGTGTGTGGGGGGGGGGGACATGAAATTTTCTTTTATTGTAAAAGTAATGCAAATTGGTTTCACTGTCACATTTTCTTTTGGCGAGTCCCCTCAAACCCCAAGGGGAGTTCCCCTAAACATTTTTTTTTCAACTACAGCACTTACCACAAAGTTATGTTTATTAATCGTATTACAAATTTCAAAAGGTTTATAAAGCAAAATATTTTTTTGAAAAAATAAAATCTTAGAACACACAAAACAGAAAAAATAAATAAATAAAAATATAAATATGAAGAAAAGTTTTTATAAAATAAAATATGCATGGATGAAACTGAGAGAATCTGCTTGGAAATGGGAGACTGCTACATGACACATTAGTTCAAAAAACAACTTTGTACATAACTCAAAACAAATGAATTTGAAATGATATTTGTTTCAAAGAGTGGTAGTTTTGAGTATTTATAAATCATACGATTTTTTTCTGTTTTGAATTAACTAATTGTGGTTAAGAACATTAATACAAAAGGGTATTCAAAACATGACATGTTATTACAAGCAATCAATATCAGAATATACAAATTGCATACATATAAAGTTGTAAAGTGAAAGCAAATGCATTAGTAAAGCGATAAAACAATTTCAAAGATTTCCGAATGGACAGTATTATATAAGCTCAATTCATTTATGATTTAATGAAAGTGTGTTTAATAAATATATGAATGAATGTACTAACCACAATATACTTTTCAATATGTGTACCATGTTTATATTTTTAACTCTTCTGATAATTTCTGCTCCTGAAATACATGATGAAGTGGAGCTTGACAGAATCAGTCTACTTTTTAAAAACTAATATTTATTTATAAACATAAGACATGTCTTTCTCTTTTAGTATAGAAGCCAATTTTTTCCAAACATGCTTTTTGCAACAATTATTGCTTTAATAATATATATATATATATATATATATATATATATATATATATATATATATATATAACCCAGGTAGCACACATAACATTTAAAGATATTAAAATGGTTGACACAAAATTGACAACCATTTTAAAGCATTTAGTGAGCTAACTGGTTACAAAATAGAGTAACCACAAGAGTAAATACATGAGAAACATCACTAGAAAGAAGGAAAATCACATTGATCTATATTTTAAATAAAAAGCATTATGTTTATTATTTCTTCAAATGGTATTGCATTTGAATGCTTTTGAAATTATATCAGCTGCATTGTAAAACAATAAAGGAAAAACATTGTGATTCAAAAATGAAATCTTATTGATTTGACATCAATTTTTACCATTGCTCAATGCTTTCATTTTATGCTGTTGATTGCTTGGGTTGCTCACATTTTTGATAAGTTTCTTATAGCTTCAGTAGAGGTCTTTAATTTATTTAGTCTTCTGACTAGTAATTAACAGTTATGTATATATATTAAAAAATCTTGCTTTATTAAATTGTCTAAACGTCAGAAATAAAAAAGAAAAAAAAATAAAGTGCAAAACAAACAAAAAAGGGTGGAATGAAAATATATCTGTAAAATTTAAAAAAGAAATGAGAAAAATAATGATTTGTAAAATAAATTCTACTGTATAACACAAGGTACAAAAATTCTCATTAATTAGCTTCCATGGTATGTTGTTTTATACATATGTTCTAGTAAATAAAAGATGGGGGACTAAAGTTTACCAAAGTTTAGAGCATTTGAGATTTCATGCTGTCTTTGCCACAAATCAAGAAACTAATACTCAATAACTTATTGTACTTAATTATTTGCTTAATAGTTATCTGAATCTTACATTTAACTATATGAACAGTTGATGCTGTACATTGGACTTAAGAACTTAAAACTGATATGTTAAAAATTTATTGTATTTTTTCTCATTTCTTAAATAGCTTTAAAATGTTAAAATTTGTTATACTTAGCTAAAATAGGTAAGAAGAATAAAGTAAAACATATTTTTTAACCAAAAATTATCCTTACAACACAGAGGAATAAACCTTGATAATTGCAGGAGAAAAGTAAAAAACCTTGATAATTTTTTACTTTTCTCCTGCTCTATATTACTGAATTTACCTACGGTGTTTTGCAGGATATGTTGGACATATCCTGCACATAATGACATGATTGTTTACATAATAAAATATTTCATAAACATTGAATGTTGTATTTTTACAAAAACGAACAAAGCAGTAACATACTCTTTGAACTAGTTGCCTTACTAATAACATGCAAAACAAAATAATTATAAAAAGAAAATAGATAAACCAAAGCAAATTATACAAAAACAACAGCAATTTTGCCACATCTTCAATTGTAGTGTAATCTCAAGGGTGTGTATTTAAAAGAGGTATCACAGTTCATGTTATTTCCCACTTTACAATTTAGAACTTAATAATAAACATATGCAAATTATTCATTAAGCTGACTTTAAAGTTAACTCCCAAGAGTATATCAAATGATTTTTAACAGAGACAAAAGGAAAACACTTAATAGTTTACAATATCCTCATAATTAAAAAAATTAAATTATTACATCACAACAAGAAATATTAGTTACATACGTCAGTAAACTTAAACCTTCAGACAAAACAGAAAAGGGTACATCAACACTTGATAAATTTCTGGCAGTTTTTTATGTTAGATAATTTGATCATCTTAAAACTTTTCAAAGTTCTTTTACCTTTTAAAGGGCTTAACTATTTCTCAATTTCCTACATGAAATTCTTATGAAGTTTTTTAGCCACATTTTTATGTAATAATACTACTAAAAATATTTGGAGCGAGAGTTGTTTTGAAATGACTATTTTAAGACACTTATCAATAGTCAACATTTAAGCTAAAATTTTTAACTGAAAGAATATAATATTGTTTGCAAGAACTTAATATGAAACTAGAATTACTTATGAAACTTATCAAAGTACAGTGTTTTTATATAACTACTAGCAGTACCTGCACGGCGAAGCCCGTGCTAAGAAGTGAAAGGAAGTCCGTTGAACAAAAAAACAAAAAAAAAAAAAAAAAAAAAAACTCCATGGCCCCCACCCCTTTCTGAAATTTTCATTTTTCTTCAACTAAAATGCGTACACAACTTTTCAAAAGACCTATTAAAGTCTCTTTGCAATTTAAAACTATTTGCCAAAACACATAAATATTAACAGTAGCTTTAAAACACAAAATAATCCTTCAACTACATAGTTCATCGCTTAACGCGCCAAGCAACTGCGCTACCATAACCCTGCCGTTAAGCGAGTGAAGTGGTTTTTCCCCCCTGCAATTTGAAGTGTTTCCCCAAGTAAATAATGCTATAATGAAAACGTTATGAAGAACAATCGCAACTGAATAATACGACAAATCAAATTATTTACTTAGATAAGTAACTATCTTCAACTATTATAAGAACAAAAACAAACGTTGAAGAAGGAAAACAAAATCCAATAGAAAATCCTACAAAATCAAATGATGTATCTGAACATCGAAAAAAAAAAAAAAAAAACCGCATTCAAAAATCTGTTTGCTGATCACATCAGCATAGCATGGGCATGGTTCCTCGCAGCTATTGACACAGTTGGCCAGCGCCCTCTCGAAGAATTAACTTACCCCACCATTTATTGGAAATTCATAGAACTAAACTTACCCCGTCATCTATTAGGAATTCATAGAACTACACAATTAATTAAACATTTAATTTGCAATTACAAATATTTTGGTCAATTTGATTTAAAAAAATAGCTCATAGCCTTTCTCAATAAATGGACGATTGAACACAAAAAGAATTTTTCAATTCCAGCCAGTAGTTCCTAAGATTAGCGCTTTCACAAAAAAACTTCTCAGCTTTTTAATATTGGCACAGATATAAATTTTCCCTCTTTCATAACATTTTTTATTGCTGCTGCACTCCTATCTGTCATTGCGTTATGTTACATAGCCTATAGGCTTCTTCAATGGATGAACTATTCAACACAAAAAGAATTTTTTGATTCAAACCAGTAGTTCCTGATTTTAGCGAGTTCAAACAAACTCTTCAGCTTTATATTATTAGTTAATTAATAAGAAAATATGACAATGATATGTACATATCGCTCATTTGGAAAAAGAGTTCTACAATACAAAATTTTTCGTTTCCTTTTTTTTTTGCGTAAAGGCTTTCAAATGATGTTATCTTCTTTGGAAAAATAATAACAGATTTTTTGTTCTAATATTAATCCTGGAAGAGCACAGTAAACTTACTTTTCTTAATGCAAATTGCCTGAAGAGTTCAACTTCCAAACGCTTCTTCTGTAAAATTTCTCTTCTTCGTATTATGGCGCTCTTCTTCCAAATGAGTGATATCTATTTCTTTTTTTTACAAATCATTTTTAGCATGGTTTAGGATTTTCTTTGAAAAGTACCCTTGAGATTTGCCTCATGGCTGACTCAAACTTACGCCCACTGGATCGTGAAGCCCGCTTTTCAGGTCAAGCCAGCGTGGCTATGCATATTCTGCGTTCCAAGCATTTTATATTATGATATAAATTTTCCCATTTTCATAACATGTTAAATTGCTGCTCCACTCCTATTAGTCAAAGCATGATGTTATATAGCCTATAGCCTTCCTCAATGAAAGGACTAATCAACAAAAAAAAGAATTTTTCAATTCGATCCAGTAGTTCCTGAGATTAGCGCGTTCAAACAAACTCTACACCTTTATATTATTAGTATAATATAAAGCTGTAGAGTTATATAATGAAATAATTTAAATTGGCATTGTTAGTTTTTAGCATTAATTACTATTTAACTTTTAAATAATAATAAAAACTAATTAAAATTCTGCACTGTAATGTAACTTATTAATGAAAAACTACAAAGCAAATATTTTGCAAGTTCTAACACACATCCAACTTAAACCATTCAGATTTCCCAAGACAGCGGTTTAAAATCAAATAGAGCTAAAGCATTATGTTTATTTTCTATAAGTTATAATTAAAAATAAAGAAGTTTAGAAACTAAAACAAAAATTATTCTAAGATTGATCAACTTTTATTCATTTCTGCTTAAAATGGTTCCAAATTTGTTAGATATTTAAGAATACATAATTTACACAATTACATAAAAAACAATGATTAGTAATAAATTAAACACGCAACTTCCTCCCTAAAACTCCCTTTTCCCTTTAAAAAAATAGTTTTTTTTTAAAAACTGTTTGTTGAACTAGTCTGCCTGAAAAATAATGTAAATACCAACAATAATTATTCATACAATTTTTTGTTAAAAAACTGTTGATCAGATAATTACTTGAGGCAGCTTCAGTATCACACATAGTATTTACTTATAAATACGTAATTATAGAAGATGTAATTATGTGTTATCAATAGAACACAAACCTCAGAAATAGGAAAGACATATCAATGATAAAACTGAAAATCAATCTCATGCAGTTTATTAATGTAGGCACTCTTTAATCTTTGTGAAAAGCTTTTGGAAAATTCTATTTTATTAAAAAGTGATACACAATTTTCTACAAGCACCAAATCACAAAAGCATCAAAATTTCAAGTTATAAGATCTGGCATCAATATAACAACAACAAAAGGCACAATGTCAGCACATTTACTATACACAAGGTGAGATTTATATACTATCACAACAACTCCCCCTTATATAAGGTAAATGTCACAAATGTAAACTGTTAAAACGAACAATATTTACACAAAAAGCAGAGAAAGGAACATCAGTATAACATAATAACACCTTCCGGGTTTTTATTCATAGTAAGCTTAGGCTTTCTTCTTTCCCAAGGCTGTCTCATAGCCAATGACGTTATAATAATGTTGATAAGAAATAAAATAAAACAAACAACAGCAAACCAGAAACTATATCCCAGCCATGCCTTATCTTCAGAAGTCCATTGTTGATCTAATTCATCTTTAGTCATGACATTTGCCTTCAGCTTAGCAAAATATTGTGCAACCCAGCTAAGGACACTTAATGCAGAGAAGAGAGCTGAAAAGGAAGCAAATAATTTTAATAAAAATACCCATAAAAATTTACAAAAATCCTGCTAATTGAAATGCCAGTCTTATTTATAACTATATACAGAAACTCTTTTTCATTTAAAAACTGATATTTGGTAACATTAATTCATAAATATAGCTCAGATTCTCAAGATATGATTAAGCATTATTAATATACTCATTTATGCAGTATTCCTAATAAGTTCTTTTAGACATATTTACAACAAATATGAAAAATAACTATAAGGTTAAAGTAAGAAATAACAACAACAAAGACATCCAACAAAAGCTTTTTTCGAACATATTTTCATAATAAGCTCATTTCTTTTGCATTGAAAAAGGCGTTCCTTGTAACACCAAAACATGTGTCAGCAGTAATCTACAATTTGTGCTGTTTGACACTTATTTCATACTGTCAAGTCCCGACTTACGCGAGGAATGCGTTCCAAGACTCCTCGCGTAAGTCAAAATTTCGCGCTGTGGAAAAATTTATGTACACATTTTTTTAGGAACATACCAAATTCTTTTAGACATTTATAAACACCGCTCAAACTGCTTTAAATCATTCCTCAACTATACATTAGTTTCTTACATAAAAATTTGAACTGTTATAGTATTTAAAAATAAAAAAGTTGCTTTATTCAACATAAAACACTTTAAGATGCACAAAATGAATGATCGGTGGGTTGGAGGGAAAGACATAAAATAAAACAACACGGTGCGCATAGTATGTAGTAATAGTGAAATGCTGCAATATAATAGTACTGTATAGTAGATACTGTTATAATATTTAGGAGTAAAAACAATGATGATAATTTATATTCCATGATCGGATCGTACTCATGGTTCATACATTTTAAAATACCGTTGCTTCGGCTTTTCTTTTATAATGTTTCCATTTACGGCAACAGCTCCTCTTCCTGATCTCTTTAATCCATTAATACAAGAGCAGATTCCATTTTTACTTCCCTTTACAAAAAAAAAAGGAAGTATTGTATTCGCAAAAAATTTTCACTCAAAAATCAGCCTTAACTTTCATTTTGCTCACCCCCATTTTGCTTTTTTTTTCGATCCGACCACATGTTCATATGTACTACCTAAGAACGTATAGACGCCTGAAATATCCATTTTGACGTTTCCCGAGTTAATTACAACGAGTTTTCTCGTGACGTCTGTATGTACGTATGTATGTGCGTATGTATGTCGCATAACTCAAGAACTGTATGTCCTAGAATGTTGAAATTTGGTATGTAGACTCCTAGTGGGGTCGAGTTGTGCACCTTCTTTTCTGGTTGCATTCGGGTGTTTCTAAAGGGGTCTTTTGCCCCTTTTTGAGGGGAAATTCATTGTTAATTTCGATGCAAACTCAAGTGGTGTTATACTCTGGCGGACACTTGGCAATATATCGCCAGTCTTTTGGTCGACAAGTTTCGTCGCCAACTTGGCGACAAATTTGGCAGATTTTTTATTTATTTTTTAAATCTGGTTTCAATTTGGCCACTGTTGGTGATATTTAGAGAGTTAACTATTAAATCACACTAAAAATGCCAGTAATGGGGAAATAACTTTAAATTGGTATTAAAGGAAGTCATGTGATGCACACATCAGCTCGTTATAATGTATAATTTGCTTAGACTCTGCAAGCTTTGATATTGAAACTAATTTCTGAACGTTTACGGATATGGAAGATTCACTCATACTCATTGCGTTGCCACCGTCGCGTCAACATTTTGAAGTTGTCCAAGCACATCCAGACTTTTTAAATCTTTTTTTTTGTCAGAAACTCCCCCCCCCTTCATCTTTACTAACGTTAAATGAAAAAGGGCATTAAAGTGCATTTTTTTTCAACAACTTTCATGTTTAGAATCCAAGAAAAAAAATCAATAAATGAAAGATGCTGAGCGGTTATTTGATGCACTAACAACGTTATGCGTAGATTAGTTTGCTGTGGGAACTTTCACTGTCAGTGATACTAAAGGGATGTAATAACATTCACGAAATCAATATTTAGATGTCAATTATGAAGCCGATACTTTCTTCCAAAAAATTCGTGTTGTGGACGAGAAATTCGCGACAGCTCTAAAATTCGTTACTCGAGAAAAATTCAAGTTATAGCCATTTCGCGTAAGTTGAATCGCGTTGTAGCGGGAGTCGACTGTACTTTACTTTTCAGCACAAAGGTATTTATTTATCTTAACTATAAGGTTATTCATATTATTGAAACCTATGCTTAACTGGCAAAACTTATTTTTAAACTTAATTTAGGGAAAAGATTGATTTTTAACTCTTACTTTTCACTACCATGCTGCTTTTTTCTTTTTTTAAGTTTTTTTTCTTCAGATATTAAATATAGTTCACTCATTTCAGCAAAATCATTTAACCTGAACAGTGGCAACCGTAAGGAAGCGGTGCAGGGGGTTCGAACCCCTCCCATAGGTCTTGCTTTTTCTCCTAATTGGTTACGATTCTATGTTTTTACGTATTTTGTACATAGAATAATTTCAAAAGACAGTAACAAAAACTTCAGTTCTAATACCTAAGTGAAAAAATCAAATTTTCATGTTAAAATGATTTTTTAAAATATTGTACACTTTTCCTATAATGAATTGCGTATAAGAAGCAGAATGGTGATTATAAATGAATACACTGTAATAACGTTTTTAGTTTTATAATTATACACTAAAATTAGATTCTATGAACTTGAATCCATTTTTTTAATTATGAAAAAAGTAAAAACATAAATTATTTTACTTTCTGATTATATTATGAAGTATATTTTATTGAATAAAATGCTAATTATTTATTCATTAGTTTATTTTTTACTGTTTAGTTTCTTGTTCTCATGAATTGATAAAATCAAGTTAATATGTTTGACAGCGTATTGGGGTATGATATAGAAATGGGACTTTCAACCTAGGACCTTCCACTTACAAAATTCCTGTGTGTGCCACGGAACACGAAAGATTGCTTCATTTGAACCACTCCGCTTTGCATAATTGGTCCAAGTTAAAACTCAGTGAAGATTGTATTTTACATGTTTCACTCGATAATCGGTAATTAACATTATTTGTGCCCTCTTTTTAAAAAGTTCTTTAAAAAAACATTTTTTGACATTTGAAATTTATTTTTTCCTTAATTGAATGCAGTTTTATTTTAAAACTTATTGAATAGTGATGCTTTTGATAGTTAAAAATGAATCATCAACAAACAGTTAAAAAACACATTCATTTTTAAAAGCATAGCAGAAAAAAAGAAAAGGCTGAAAAATCTCAGTTTTGTAAACAAAAATCAATAAGTGATGCTTCTGAATTTTGAGTCAGAATAAAAAGCTTTCTTCATCGATTTTTTTCCCCTTCTGATCATAAAAAATAAACTAAAACATTATAAAATTAAAATAAGAAATTTTTGAATGCTCACTTAAACCATGAAAAATTTAGCATTTTTTCATTGAACAAAACAGCACAAACTGAAATGGAAAGGAACTCGAGTTCCACTTAAAAGTTGTTGTTTTTCAAAGTCACTTCCTGTTTTTGTCTTGCATTCACTGTCTCTGGATATTGGTGCAGGTTTAAAAAAGTAAAAGCCATAGTTATGCCTTCCCCTTGTTGGATGGTTTCCAGCCAACCCACTTGCTAGGACACTTCATTATTCTGAGACTCAAACAAGACGTTGACAAATGGGGACAAAGCCAAAATCCCCTTCAAAAGGGGGCAAATCAGGGTGCTATACTTGGGCGCAATATATGAAAGATTTTATATTGTAGGTATGTATACAGGACAACAGCATTTTCACGCTGTTAAAATGAAATTAATAAACTTTTTTCTTTTTTTTGTTTTTTGAAATATAGAAAGTGCTGGAGGGGGGGGGGATTAAGGAAGATATTTATTCCTAAAGCCGAGGAAATATGTTGAATTAGGCAAACAACTATTCACAAAAAAAAAGCTCTGGATTTTTCAGATTTTGGAATTCCGAAATTGGGGTTCCATACTTTATAAATATACTAGCTTACTACCCGGCGTTGCCCGGGTGCTTTTCAATGCAACATATCTTTAGGATAATCAAATGAATGAATTCTATCTAAATGAGCGTAAAAAATTACATTCACACTGCTTTCTAAGCTCATATCTTCAAAATACTTTAAATAACACAGAAAATCAAGCATTTGCCGAAAAAGTAACATCAACTTAAAGCAAAAAAGTATGAGGAATATTGTTTGGACTCTGTAGTGTCCACTGGTATGTTGTCTGAGGTTGAATCAGCCGGGCGGTACATAAATTGTCTTACTGCAAAGACAAAGGATTGTCTTTTGCGCATCTTGTGGGACAACCTTTTATGTGATGCTTCGAAAGAAAAGCGTTGTGCCGCCTTTGTAGGTTTTGCTTTCCCCAAAACTTAAAAAAATGCAACAGTACTTTTCACATACATTTTATTCGGAAATAAATCATTGAATGTTTCTTTAGAAAGAGTCGTGAACTTACCAAAAAAAAAAAGTCAATCCCTATCTATCAGGCACAAATATATACAAAATAGTCTTTTTGGACAGTGTTACAATATTTTCAGATTAATTTAAAATCATCCTCAATGTCCAAAAGATAAACAGATAACCCACCATACAGAAAATAAAGAATTCAGTCTGTGTTGTTAATAGATGATAACACTCCGTTTTACGTATTTTTTGGCGGTGTTTTTCGAATGAAGGTATCAAATGATAGGTTATTTTGTATGTTTTCTGGCAAGCACATTTCGCAGAAAAGTTGCTTACTATAAAAAAACTTTACAAAATGTTTCTGCTCGCTCTTTCCATGGTGATTTAGTGCCATGCCATAGAGCAAAATTGGATAAGTGTAACTTGCCTAAAAAGATGCACGTCAGCTACATTTTATTTTCGTATATTGACGTAAAATTTCTGTTTTCTTAGTTAAAAATGATAGTTAGACAGTAATATTAATGTCTTGTAACAATTTGAAGTTTGTCAAGATTTAAGCTCTAGTTCAAATTTTTAAAACCTTATACTTGCCGTAAATGTTATACATGATATCTCACACTGATGCAGGTAGAGTGAGCATATATATAAGTTTTGTTGCTTTAGGCAGAGTATTCCTTAGAGAACACCAAAATTTTAATTGATAGAGAAACAGTGGTTCTGAGAGGTGGGAATGGCTCCACTGACTACATTACAGTTATTATTTTAAGTTATGTAAAACAATAAAAATGGAAGTAGGTGGATGTGAACTTACTGAACAAACTATTTAAAAACCGTTAATTAAACTGCGTTATAGAGAAAGAAGTAGGCGTACACATTTTGGTCACTATCCATGTTAGATAGTTTTAAAAAAATTATTTGCAGGCCATGAAAAGAAAAAAAAAACATCTTGTTTGTACTTACAACTGCATAATAGACAAATCTTTTGTTTACAGAATCTTGTTGCATATTTTGTTCTTTTTTTTTGTTGATTGCATTTAAAATATCTCCTGGTGGTTATATGTTGCTTAGCATTTTCATTTGCTTTGAAGCAAGGTTCACAAACTCAACGATTACAGCTATTCTTTGAAGAGACTTCATTTAGGGCATTTTTTACAGGCTTTTTTTTCATTCAGAACAAACTCATAACAATATGAAAATTGGTTATGTTGAAAACAGCCTTTTTATGATTAAAAATATAAACTTTAACCTCTTTGGATCTTTTTTTTAAATTCCAAAAACCAGCCTATATGAATTCTTGAGCAATAATTTACGTCTGTGCCAAATTTGGAAGAAATTCAACTAAAGCTGTGAATTTGTATAAGGAACATACACACACACACAAACATACATCCATTTATATATATATATAGATACATGTAAGGAAAGCCTTGACCACATCCCTCCTCTTTGAAAGATAAATTCCGATTGTGCTATTGTGCATTACTATGATTATTTTGCAATTTATTTGCTTTATTAGTACTTTTGGCCCTGTTCTTTGACAGCCTGGAGCGACTTCAATCAAACCGAATTAGTTATCGGTTACAGTTTAACCGAATTACTTAAAGATTCGACGTAAATCAAGGAATAGTATAAAGAAAATTTATACAGTCGACTAGCGATAACTCAAACTTCCATAACTCGAAATTTTCGATATCTCGAAAAAAAAAAGTATTTTCCTGCACCTTTATTGTGTTTTTAATGAAATTTTATCTCTTTAACTCGAATTACATTCTCTTTCTTTTCGGTAACTCGAATTTTTTTCCCATTCACTTAAAAAATTTTCAATCCCTTAAAACTTGAATTTTCAAACAGCTATCCCTTTTCTCCCCCATTTACACGCTCTAGAGAAGAAAAACGTGTCCTCGGGCTCTTTTGTTAGTGATTTTCACAGTCGTGTTCACCACAGGTATGTGGGAGGGGAGACATGTTTCGGCTGCTGTTTTCTGTGGGCAATGGTCGAGTTTCTAGAAAAAGTGTTCTCTGAACTTGAATGACCAGTTCCTCGGAACACAAACCCTTTCTCGTTCTAGTCATCCATCGTCTTCTTACTTTACTTATTAGTGCTGTGAAAAAGCTCAGGTTTATTTGTCATCGAAATATTAGGACTCGACCGATGCATCGGCGCCGATGGTTCAACAACTTAGCCATCGGCATCGGCGGCCGATGCTAACTTGCAGGAAACATCGGCCCATCGGCCTTAAAATACATCGAAAAGCCGATGAAATTGGCCGATGTTTTTTTAAAAAAAGGACCTTTGCAGTTTTACTTTTTAATACATAGAAAAGGGAGTTATTGTTTTCTTAATAAAATTTTTTACTTGAATTTCAGTATGAATTTATTTTAGTCACCCCTGAAGGAATTTTTAATTTTTCATTCAGGTACAAACAAGTTAATTATTGCGTTGTTTCTTGCAGCTGGATGTACGTATATATCTCTCATAGTCATAACTCAAAAATGTTAAGCTGTACAAGGTTAAATTTTCGCATGTGGGGTGTGCGTACGTTCCAGTTGTGCACTTTCCTTTTTGTTTTCGATCGGGTGTTCTGAAAAGCCAGTTTACTCATTTTTTGTGGCTATTAATTACATATTTCAATGCAAAACTAATATAGCGTCTTAGACTGACGATTATTTGGTGATATATTGCCGAATTGGAGACCATGGAAACAAATATGAGATGGCGAAACCGTTTTTTGGGTCATTTTTCTAGATTCCCATTGAATCGACGGTAATTTTTAATTTTTTGATATTTGTAATATGAATCACAGTAATGCAGTCTTTTCTGTATCGCTTCGGCGGAATTACAAGTTTGGGGCCCGTTGAAATACATTTTGGGGCCCTATTTCTCTATCACGGAAGCTGTAAAACCTATAGCATAAGGATTTTTGTAACTCCTACGGTGCCCCTATGATTATGAGGCCTCTCGCGCAATTGCAACATTTGCTATATTTTAAATTCGCCACTGCACGTCAAAACAAATTCAGGTGCAAGTTTTAAAAGGTTTTTTCTGCTCCATGTTTATAATTATTTTGAACTGTTATTTTTTACGACTATTTTTTGAATTTCCGAGAACACTTGTGTGGCCCTCCTCCCACTCCCTCAATTTCTGAAATTAAACTCTAGTTGTACTTCCGAGTTGTTTAAAACTAACACCATTCATAAAATTAAAGATTTGTTTTTCAAACCTAATTTATTGTTTAGAAAGAATTTAGAGCATTAATGTAAGTAATGTAAGAAATTGATTAAAGACGTTTTGAATGGTGATATAATTCGGAAATCAAAGGGACTTTTGAATTTTTTCTTTGGAAGTGCTGAATTAGATTCAGAAACTCTTCCGAGGCGTTGGTGGTAGCGATTCTGTACTAAAAACATGAGGTGGAAGTTGGGGCCGAAGTGTGAGTTACTCCACAATCAGAGGGCGACCCCCCCCTCCCAAACCATCCCTCGTCGTTTCAAGCATTTCTTAAATATTTAGCGATTATTTATTTTGGTCAAGAAATGTCATTTTGCGTATTTCTCATACTTGTTTCACCTATATTTCGTAATGCGCCATCTTTTTTGCATCATTAATAGCAATAGATTTTTTTTTTCTGTTGTAAGTAACTATTTGTATGTATTTTTATAAAATCAATGAATGAGTTATTTTAGTTTTTTGTAGAAAAGTTTCAAGGACTTTCTATTATGCAATTTTTTAAATTTCAGAAAATTATTGTTAAATTGAAAAATTTAATTTGAACTTCTTTGTAAAGCTTGATAAAAGATTAAACAACCAAATTGTTCAATATTATGTGTGTAAACAACAGATCAAGTAGTATATTTATTCAGTTATTAACTTGGTGTAAATATTGAGTTTGTTTATTGTAGCTGCGTTTTAAGAACCTCGCTCTTTTCATGGCTATTTCTTTTTTCAGCAAAATTTATGAAAAATGCAAACTTTTCTATTCATAAATTTTAAATAAGTACGAAAATATTCCTATTATGATTTAATATTGTAATTTATCTGTTGTCTTTTTTGTTTAATTTGATGACTAAAAAATGTCTATGTGCAATCTTTCCACTTAAATTGCGTTATTTGTTGAGGTTTCATAGTTTTATTCTTTTTTTTTTTTTTTGAATGATTAAACAACATAATTAATACACAATGGATTTAGGTACACAAATAATAGTTTTTAAACTATTTTTAGTGTACCTAAATCCATACATTTTTTCAATATTACTGAAATATTAGTTATATGTTCAATTAAAAAAAATCAACAGTCTCTTTGTTTATCTTCCTTTTTTTCTTTCTTTCTTTCTTTCTTTTTTTTTGGCTGTTGTTCTTTCTATTTCATCATACAGCAGTCAAAAAAGGAGAAGAATAACTACACCCTATACAAATTGTAAGTAGTACGATCCAAAAGTTCGGGGACAAGTTGTATAAAACCTTACCCAGAATAGTTCACATTACCGAAGCACATCCACCTTCAAAAGGTCACCTTGACGGACTATGTAATTCTGCCAGTGTTCTTATAACTTTTGGAATCACTCCTAGAAGCCACTTTTCGCTACCTTCTATGATGCAGCTTTATCTTCTCCTGACGGAAGAAAGCGGCGTCCATGCAAATGTGTTGTTTTTTTTGTTTTTTTTTTTGCTGGGAACAGGTAAAAGTCCCACGGAACTAAGTTCGACGAAACGTTAGGTTATTTGTTTGGCATATCAGAGTATTGACCAATCGAACATTGCATCTGCAACATGAAAGTCGCCTTCTTCCCCACGATGAAGTTAAAGCAGCAGCGCAAGAGGCTTTACAGGAGGTTGCGAAAAATGTCTTCCAGGAGTGCTTCTAAAAGCTATATGAACGTTTGCAGAGGTGCATAGTCGTCCAAGGTTATTTTGTAGATAAATGTGCTTCGGTAATGTGAACTATTCAGGGTAAGGTTTTATACAACTTGTCTTCGAACTTTTAGATCATACTACGTACATATGCGTTTTCAAGTTACTACTTCATAACGTTTTTAAGTGACGCGAGTTTACGCGCATGAAGACATCACAAGAGAATTTGCGATAATTAACTGAGGAGGCGTTCAAAATGGATATTTTGGTCATCTATATGTTCTTAGGTACATATGCATGTACAGATGTGCCGAAAAAATTTGTGAAGTTTAAATTGGGTGATCGTAAAATAGAAATTTAGGTCGAGAAATCCGATTTTTTTTTGTGATTACGCTTCCTTATTCGTAGAAAGGAAGTAAAGTGAAATAAATCAATGATCCTTTAAATCCCTGATAATCTTATCAATTTATTTCTGTTTGATTTTTTTTTTTTTGGCATCGGCCAACGGCATCGGCCATCGGCAATCGGCCATTTGGAGAAAACAATCGGCCGTCTTTGAACAATCGGCATCGGCCCATCGGCCAAAAAATGCCATCGGTCGAGCCCTATGAAATATGGCTACAAAACGAAAATGCACTACACTTTCTATTGCAGAGAAAAAAAAGGTGATTGATGCGGTTGAAAAAGGGTGAAAGAAAAAGATAGATATTGCGAAGGAATTTGGCATTCCGAACAGCACACTCTCAACCATTCTCAAAAATAAAGAGACTATTCTGAAAAACTTTGATGACAATCAAGGGGATCGGAAAAAAATGAAGATAGCGGAATACCCGGAAGTAGAAAAGTGCTTGATAAAATGGATTGCCCAGTGCCGTACCCAGAACATTCCACTCGGTGGAAACATATTGAGAGAAAAAGCGGAGAATTTTGGGAAGCAACTCGGCTTTACAGATTTCAAAGCAAGCAGTGGTTGGTTTGAAAATTTCAAGAAAAGAAACAATATCACTTTTTACAAAATTTGTGGAGAAAGTGGAAGTGTAAGTCAAGAAGTCTGCGAAGAATGGAAGGGATCACTGTCTTCAATTCTAAAAGAGTATGACGACAAAGATGTATTCAATGCCGATGAAACAGGTCTATTTTTTAAATGTCTTCCTGACAAAACAATGGCTGTGAAAGGGGAAGCTTGCCAGGGTGGAAAGAGAAGCAAGGAACGAGTAACTTTGTTACTGTGCACCAACATGGATGGATCAGAAAAAATAAAGCCAGTAATGATAGGAAAATCAAAAAAGCCAAGATGTTTCGCTGGAGTTAAATCATTTCCTGTGGATTATGAAGCTAACACAAAATCATGGATGACAGCCAAATTGTTTGAAAAATGGCTGAAAAATTTAGACCGTAAAATGTCTAGTCAAAACCGCAAGATTGTCCTATTTGTTGAGAACTGTACAGCCCATCCAAGCTCAATTACAACAAAATTAAAATCTGTAAAACTGGAGTTCCTCCCTCCCAATACCACTTCAAAACTACAGCCGTTAGATCAGGGAATCATCCCAAATTTCAAACTAAAATATCGTCATCAAGTCGTAAAAAAATGCATTGCTGAAATTGATGAAGCAAGCAACCCTTCTGTAAATGTGTTGCAAGCAATGAGAATGGTTGATAAAGCCTGGAATTGCGTTGAACAAAAGACAATAGCAAACTGCTTTAGAAAGGCAGGTTTCCATAAAGCATCTGCTGAGGAAATCCATCTAGAAGAGGAAGAAAAAGAAAAGGAAATCGAGGAAGTAGTTGATGAGGAATGGAGTTTAGTGTCAAAAGCTCTGCAGCTAGATCCTGTAACAACATTTCGAGACTTTGTCAACATAGATGATGATGTTCAAGTGTGTGGAAATTTATCGGACAAAGACATAGTTGACGAATTTCGGCCACTCTCAGAAGAGGAAGATGATGAGAGTGAAGAACTTATCTATCCAAAAAAGATAACCTTTAATGAAGCAAAAAGTGCCATGCATGTGATGAGGTTGTTTATTGAATCGAGACCTGATATGGACTTAAAGACATTCAATGCTATTTCCCATTTGGAAAATATAATTGACGTGGAGAGAAAAAAGAGTACCCGTCAAACTCTTCTGGACAGATATTTTAAATAAAGTAAGGTATGTTCTTATTTTGTGTTCGCTTTTGTTAATGAGGCATATAAGAATACTTATACCTTAAATAAAATGATTTTTTGTAAGATTTTTGATAACTCGAATTTTCGGTAACTCGAATTTTTTATGTCGTCCCTTCAATTTCGAGTTAGCAAGAGTCGACTGTATATTGCAAATTGGTTTCATAAGGATCATAGAACATTAAATTAAATTTGTGTTGCAAGGATGAAATAGATGTGGTTTTAATAAAAGTAGTCTAATGCTGAAACAGTCAAAGATTGTACATGCAACATTATTACCTTACTCATGTTTGTATTTTCTCTGCTATTAACAGGAAAAACACTGATCAAAAATTACACACAACCCTTACTGTTGTGGATTTTATAATTAAACAATATTTAAAAATTATAATTTAACGGTAGCATTCAAATTAAGTAGCATCATGAGTAGCATCAATGGACCCCTGGGGCTTTGTAGGTCGCAGTTTAAGAAACAATATACAGCCTCATTTCTTGTATCTACGACGTTTTAGCCAAATATGCTTTAACGCTCATCGCTAAACGGCATTGACGGCCATCGTACAGGATACGTTTTGTGTTGATTGCGTTTAAAATAGCTCCTGGTGGTTATATGTTGAAAACCGTTTTCATTTGCTTTGAACCAAGGTTCACAAGTTTAATGATTAAAGTTAATCTTTGAAGAAACTTCATCTAGGGCAGTTTTTTACGGGCTTTTCATTTAGATTAAATTCATAACTATATACAAAAATTCGTTTGTGCAGAAAAGAGCAATTTTATGACTCAAAATATGAAATTAGACCTCTTTGGGTCTTTTTAAAATTCCAAAAACCCGCCTATATGAATTCCTGAGCAACAATTTATCTTTGTGCCAAATTTGGAAGAAATCCGACGAAATTTGTGGATTTTTGTAAAAGGAACATACACACACACACCCACAAACATACATCCATTTTTACATATATAGATATCAGGTGTTTGAACATCATGATTTTTAAAATTTAAATCAGACTTTTCCTTGTTTAAATAGAATATTTTTTCAAAAAGACTTCAGAAAGTTCTGTTGTTAGTTTATGTTTTTCAGTGTCGATTTTTCAAAATAATGACTTTTCCCCCCAATGGTGGTCAAGTGCGATCAACTTCAAGTCACTTCCAATGACCTGATCTGATGCATTTTGTAAATCTGTTTTTTGGTATTATTAGGAATTTATTTTACATATTTTTCCCTTTTGGCAGATAAAAACCAAGAGTTTTTATGTTTTAAAGTAAAATTAGCATAAGAACTTTTTCTGGGAAACAAAATGCATAGAATACACTACCAAAAGAATGGAAAATAATATAAAATATTACCTCCTATACCATTCCACAGGTATAGACCAGCAATTCCAGTAATCACTTCAACTGGAGTAACAACTGTGTTAATGACAGCAAACACAGCACTTATTAAGGCAAACAACATGGCTAAAGCAAGTCCCATAATAGTTAACAGCCATAAACTGAACAAAAAAAGCTGAGGATTTTTCACCATTTCTTGTTGAACTGAAATTTTCAAAAAAGAAACAATGTTTTAATGAATAAAATATACTTATTTACGGAAAAGTACAAGCATGCATATATATAACACATTATTATTTATTATAAAACTAATTGTACGCTTTGACCTTATAAATGGTTATGAGAAATAGCTTTCCACCAAATTTATGAAACTTAAGAGCTCAAGATAAGCTGTTTTACAGCAGCTGCTTAATAAGTAGAAGCATGGGCCGCTACCAGGGCCGGATTTAGACTTAACGGGGCCCTAAACTATTTTCCAGGTGTGGGGCCCCTTTTGTAGTTTGAACAACGTTTCTCTCAGTCATTGCAAGAGGCATTTTTATATTTTTTTCCCTTTACTATGTTTGTCTGATACATACAGCAATACTTTTACTTTGTTGATCGTGTTTTAATGTGTTTTCCCTGATGTCCTGTTTGGATTGATTTTAAGAGGGGAATGGTATCAAGAGAGTGACCCAAGACTCCCCTTTAAGTGGAGTATAGAATATTCGCAATTGTCAGGGGTCCGGGGGGGGGGGGGGGGGGGGGGGTTTGAAAAATAGATATAAAATTCTGCATTTTGAAGCTGTATAAGATGTAGTTGGAACTACAAAAATAACAGGACAGAAATAGGCAAACAAAACTTTTTTAAAGTTACAGACTCAATTGAAAATCAAGATAACACACAGTAAAAGTTGTTTTTGATTCGATAAATCAATGACAGCGGTTGACAGAGAGAAGTGTGGGAGGGAAAAAGACAACGCATTGTTACTTGCTCACATTGGCTTTCGGTACAATTAGTCTTTAATCAGCCCTCCAACACAACAATGAATTAAATATAAAATGCTCAATAGTGAAAAATGCTTTAAAACAAATGGTGTACAGTGTTAGAAAATAGGTAAGAAGAGAGTATCATACTGCCCATTTGAGCAATTCATAATGCATACATATGATAAGAAATAAAATTGGAGCCCACTTTGCTTCAGATTTTCAAAGACGCATCTAATTATTTTCAAGGACTCTAGAACAATTAAAATTATTTAACGCACTTTATTTGTATTTTATAGTCACTGATATTTTAGTAATTGATTGTAAATTTGTGCAGTCCAGTTCTAACTTTGTAAGAAAAGCTATTTTAAACTTATAAGAAAAAATAAACTTTAGATTTCTCATGACAACTACTTTTCTTTAGTTGCAAGTGGGGCAGAAAACTAAAAGAAGTAGAGGTAGGGCAATTCCATGATAAGGAGAACCAGATGATCAAATTTCAAAATTAAAATTTCTAAACAAATGAGGTGTCATTTTAAAGGTAAAGAGTTGTGCATTTGGAAATGCCTGTCTAAAATTTGATCACTTCAGTTATAGATAAGTTACAGGAGGTTAAACTAAGGTCAACATCTTGAGTATTTTTAAATCATATTTGGTGATTCTCGAAAAAATTCTGTTTTTTCCAAAAAATACATACTAATATTATGAATTGAGATGAATAATCACTTGAAGATACAATGTGTTGCTGGTGATGTTGAAAAAATGTGTCAAAATATAATTCATTTTGATTTGTAAAAGAATTCCTCTGGGGTACATTTAGTGTTTTACTTCCGACACCAAAATGGGCAGTTAATTATGCTGAGCCAATAATTTTAAAGCTACATACATGTATTTTTGGGTACAAAGTAAGAATTTTAATCTCTTTGATGTAACCTATTTTCATTTTGTAACAAGTGAATATTTTTTATTAAAATCTAGGTGTCGGAAGTAAAATTTTTTTACGTCCGACACTGTTACATTCCTTTAAACAACATATGTTTTTAACTGTGTTTCTCCTTTTTGTTGCCTTTAATTTCAAAGTTAAAGTGAAACATGCATAAAAAACAACTTAGTGAATTTATTGTATATACATTTAGGGTTGATAGGGGTAAGTAGGACCCCTTTTGAGAAAAGGTGAGTTGAATGAACGTAATGCAGTTCATTAAGATCAATTTTGGCAAATTTGACAGAACTATAAGAGGAAAAAGAAATTGGAAACACTAAATGACTGCGTCTATGTAAAGTTAGCTAAGGAAGAACCATTATCAACATTCAACCCAGATAAATCTTGATGTTTTTTTTTTCAGGTAAGTTTCACAAATAACTAATCACCAGCTTTTGTAGCTGAACTATCAATTCCTACTAAGTCATCATAGTTGTCTTGTATTTCACTAATACAAATATTTCATCAGAGAGTTGCTTTTGATTTTCAAATCCTCCATTTCCCTTCCTCCCCCTCACTGTTATGGGGGGAACCACTTACCCCATAGTGTGGGGACCTCTTATAGCGAAATTTTACGGGGTAAGTGGGGTCCCTCCTCTAAAACAGTATTCAATAATATTTTACTCAACAATTCTGATTGCAGTATGCACTTTAAGTTAAACTACATGAATGTTTAATCATCATAAAAACATAAATGCTAATTGAGAAATACTTCTTTGAAAAATGCTGCTTAAACTCGCCAAAAAATATTTTTCAGATTTTTTTTTATTAAGTTCTCTAACTTAGAAAAAAAAAAAATCCACGTAATACAAAGATATGTAAAACTAACCAATGTGATGAACCATGACATGATCAATGTAAAAAAGTATAAAAACCCTATGGGTATTTCAGTTTTTGGGGGTGACCCACTTATTCCAGAGTCCCACTTCCCCCAATCAACCCTACTTTTGAATTTACTTGGTAAATTTTGCTTCAGTATATGTAACCTATAATTTATATATTTATAACTGTAATCATTGTGAAGTATTTACATTTAAGAGCAATAGTTTACATCCAATGTGAACAATTTACGCCCGACACCAAGCTAAAAATATTTTTAAAATAATTTTATTCTTAATAATATCATTTGAAAAACTGTGAAATATGCTTCAATCATAAGTATACTTTAGAATTATGCTGTTTTTAAAATTAAAATGTAAGCCAATTCACAGACTTTTAATAATTTTTAAGCGAACCATCAATTTTACTATTTGTGTGTTTATGTCTGACACCAACTCTTTAAATTTTTTTAATTTATACTTTAGGGATCTATTAATCTTTTTTAAACTAACATGATTTTCTATTCAGTGGGATGTAGTAAGTATCTTGTAAATAAATTTGATCATTTTGGAACAGTTTATATTTTGTAAATAGAATTCAAACTGAGAAATTTTTCTTTATTTTTTACGTCAGACACCATGGAATTGCCCGGTAGTGTATTTTTTTCCCCATGCTAAACAGATTGATAATATGCAGAAGAATTAAGCTAAAAGCAAGCAATACAAAAGAATTTCCAAAATAAAGCATTCGGAATTATATAAATAGCAAGATATGAAACATGTAACAAAATTTGTAATATGCTTCAGAAATGTGAGAACCATGGTTTTTACATTTATGGTGCAGGATGTAGCAAGGAGCTGAATTTGACATATATTGGGATTCCTTCTCCCTACCCCCTCCCATTTGCGGTTTTTGTAGCCACACTTTTTCAAATTTTCAAGGTTTTCAAGCACTAGAAAATGAAATTTATTTTTTCAAGTACTTTTCCTTTTTCTGGAACAAATTATGCTGATTTCTGGGAGTCAGGGGGCCCTAAGCTATAGCTTGCTTAGCTTTAGGGCTCGACCGATGGCATTTTTTGGCCGATGGGCCGATGCCGATTGTTGGCCGATTGTTCAAAGATGGCCGATGGCCGATGGAAAAAAAAAAAAATCTAACGGAAATAAAGTGATAAAATTGCCAGGGATTTAAAGGATCATTTATTCATTTCACTTTACTTCCTTTCTATGAATAAGGACTTCTAACAAAAAAAGAAAAAAAATCAAATTTCGACCTAATTTCTATTTTACGATCACCCAATTTAAACTTCACAAGTTTTTTCGGCACATCTGTACACGCATATGTTCCAAAGAATATATAGATGACCAAAATATTCATTTTGAACACCTCCTCAGTTAATTATCGCAAGTTCTCTTGTGATGTATTTATACGCGTAAACTTGCGTCACTCAGAAATGTTATGAAATAGTAAATTTAAAACTCATACGTACCTAGTATGATCGAAAAGTTCGAGGACTAACAGTTTAAAACCTTACCCTGAGTAGTTCACATTACCGAAGCACATCTATCTACAAAATAATCACCTTGAACGACTATGCACTTCTGCCAACGTTCGTATAGCTTTTAGAAGCACTCCTGGAAGACATTTTTCGCAACCTCCTGTAAAGCCTCTTGCGCTGCTGCTTTAACTTCATCGTGGGGAAGAAAGCGACTTTCATGTTCAGGATGCACGGTTTGATTGATCAATGCTCTGATACGACAAACAAATAACATAATGTTTCGTCGGACTTAGCTCCGTGTGACTCTTACATGTTCCCAGCAAAAAAACATTTGCATGGACGCCGCTTTCTTCCGTCAGGAGAAGATAAAGCTGCATCATAGTAAGTTGCGAAAAAGGCTTCCAGGAGTGTTTCCAAAAGTTATATGAACACTGGCAGAAGTACATGGTCCCTCAAGGTGACCCTTTGAAGGTGGATGTGCTTCGGTAATGTGAACTATTCTGGGTAAAGTTTTAGGCAGCTTCTCCCCGAAATTTTGGATCGTACTAAGTACAATCTATATAGGATGTAGTTATGCTTCTTTTTTGACTGTTGTATGATGATAGAGAAAGAACAAGAGCCAAAACAAAAAGAAAAGAAAAAAAGGAAGAAAAACAAAGACACTGTTTAATAACCAACTGATTTTTTTTAAATTGAAAATACAACTAAGATTTCAGCAATATTGTAATAATGTATGGATTATGTACACTATACATAGTTAAAAAACTTTAAATTATGTTGTTTAATCATTCGAAAGAAATTAAGAATAAAAATATGAAACCGTCAACAAATTACGCAATTAAAGAGGAAAGATTGCACGTAGATATTTTTAGTCATGAAATTAAACAAAAAAGGTAACAGACAAATTACAATATTAAATCGTAATAGGAATATGTTTATATTTTTTTAAAAATTATGAATTAAAAAATTTGCATTTTTCATAAAAGCTATAACAGTGACATAAATTTTTCTGAAAAAAAAAATAGTCATGAAACGAGTGAGGTTCTTAAAACGCAGCTAAAATAAACAAGCTCGATATCAGGGTTGCCAGACGTCCCGGATTTCAAGGGACAGTCCCGTATTTTGAAAAATTGTCCCGCGTCCCGGTGAACTTCCATACGGGACGGCTAAAGTCCCGTATTCTAGCTAATAACAATATTGTACAAAACGAGACATTATTTTAAGGGGAAAAAATTGTTAAATAAAGAGCAATAAGAAAATCAAAGAGCAAAAAGTTCCGAGACGGCTGACTCGATAGTAAACTGTTTGACTCTTACTAAAGCATTGACTGAGTCAGACTTGGATTTACAGTTTCATCATTTTCAACAGACAGTACCAACACTAATTTTGAAACAAAGAGGTCAATATATACCCTACTTAGAGAGGAAAAGAAAAATTTACTAAAGTCAGGGTGTTTAGCTCATATAGTTTTCACTGCATTTCGCCAATGCTGTTGCTGCTTTAGAAATTAATGTCAAAACTATCGTTTTAAAAATGTATTCACATTCATTTTTCTAGATCTACAACTAAGCGAAACCCTAAAGGAGTTTTTTTAGTTTGCTAACCTAGAGTTTAAAGAACTACTAAAATATATCCCGACACGATGACTAAGTTTAGCTCCAGCTTTAGATCGACTCATTTAATCTTTGGCATCTCTCATGAATTATTTTATAAGCGAGGGAGAATCCATCCCTCAGCCCCTCAGAAAATTATTGCTTTCAAGTGAACAAAGTGCAGCTGAAACATGTGAAACCATTAAGGTTGCATTAGTTTTCCATTTTCTTAGTAATGTGTCCCCTGTTTTTGAAGTTGCCCGTAAAAAACTTCAAAATGAATCTACAACTGCAGCTGATAACTTTATGATATTATAACACATTGGGTAAAACAGCTAGAGAGCAGGTTTGAAGATAAGTTTTATATGAATCGTTCGTCACTAAAACCTTAAAACATCTAGACGGTTGAAAAATACAATGACTGAGGGACACCAGAAATTTTTTGAAACAGCTCTGAATTACATGAGAAAAAGTGGTTTGATTTCACAGATAAAAATCCCCTTTTTGTTTTAAGAAAAATAGTTTTAATGGATAAAGTAGTTTTCTGATTTGTCAGCTAGTGTAGAACAGTTACATTGAAAATCAAGTATCAGTAGATGATCTATACGATGAGATTTCAACAATGAAGGAAGTGATTAATAGCTTAAGTACAAAAAAAAAAAAAAAAAGAATGAAGGCGATAAGTGGCATATGATGCGTTAAAATTATTTTACTCATTCAGATTTCTCCATTGGCTGGTATGGCATTAAAAAAGAAGTTTTGCTGTACGATTAATTGCATTACTATTTCAGATAAAGTAGTCACATTTAACAAAAAAAATTTTCGATTGCACCGTTTAACTTATAGCGAACGCAAGTAAAAAACTAATAAGCACCTGTTCCTATCAACGTCGATACGTTTACTGAATTTCGTTCTATTGCTTGCTTTTTCTTTGAGTTAGAGTTCTTTCAAAAATGTGCTCACCCATAAACATACTAAGAGAAATCTATGGAAAGCTATTATAACATGGTTGTTTATCACTCCTTAAAAATACATAACCAGTGATTGCCCTCAACCTCAAAAATATCCCACCCCATTTGACTCCTCGAATCCTGTCCCGTATTTACTGTTCTTAAATCTGGCAACCCTGCTCGATATTTACTCCAAGTTAATAATAACTGAATATATATACTACTTGATCTGATGTTTGCACACATAATATCGAACAATATGATTGTTTAAAACCTTTTGTGAAGTACTACAAACAAGTTCAAATTAAATTTTTCAATTTAACAATAATTTGCTGAAATTTAAATAATTGCTTAATAGAAAATCCTTGAAACTTTTCTATAACATATTATTAAAAATATGATGAAAACGAAAGTAACTCGTTCATTGATTTTATAAAAATACATGAAAATAGTTACTTACAATAGAAAAAATCGATCGCTATAAATGATGCAAAAAAGATGGCGCATTACGAAATAAAGATGAAACAAGAATGAGAAATACTTAAAATGACATTTCTTGAGCAAAATAAATAATCGCTAAATATTTAAGAAATGCTAGAAACGACGAGGGAGGGGTGGAGGGGGGGGGGTCACCTGCTGATTTTGGAGTAACTCACAACATTAAACTTCGTTCCCAACTTCGGCCTCATTTGTTTAGTACAGAACCGCTACCACCAACGCCTCGGAAGAGTTTCTGAGTCGACTTCAGCACTTCCGAAGAAAAAATTCAAAAGTTTCTTTGATTTCCGAAATATGTCACCATTCAAAACGTTTTTAATCAATTTCTTACATTAATGCTCTAAATTCTTCCTAAACAATAGATTACGTTTGAAAAAAAAAATCTCTAATTTTATGAATGGTGTTAGTTTTAAACAACTCGGAAATGCAACTAGAGTTTAATATAAGAAATACAGGTAGGGGGAGGGGGGACACGCAAGTGTTCTAAAAATTACCGTCGATTCAATGGGAATCTAACAAAATGACACAAAAACCGGCTTCGTCATCTCATATTTGTTTCCATAGTCTCCAATTGGGCAATATACATTCTAACAAAAAAAAAAAAAAAAACTCGACGCATCAAGAAACAATCATCCGATTGATTTCAAATTTTGTATGCATGATTGTTTTGACCAGATGTGCAAATGATTAAAATTTAGTGTCCAATGAATGGATAGTTTGATCTCCAGCTCATCGAAACTATGCATCCAGCAGATGTATATAAGAGCAATTCTTCAATAGTTATTAAAACTTTCGGTTTGATTGCAATTCAGATTACCTTTCAACAACTTAAAAATGCCTCGTCGAATGGTTCGTGCTCATTACGAGCAACTGTCATAGTTTAAACGAGGTCATATCATTGGATTGAAAGAGGCCGGTTGATCAAATCGGAGAATCGCTCGTCATTTGAGTCGAAGCGATGCGGCGATTCGAAGTGCTGGCAAGGATGGGTGGAAAATGGCAGAATTCAGCGTCAGGATGTTAGCAGTCGTCCTAGGGTCACAACAGATCATGATGACAGAGGGATTGTCCGATCATCTGTCACAGCGCTTTCTTCATCTCTATGAACCATCAGACGTTCAACCCAAACACCAGTGTCCATCATGACCATTTACAGACGGTTGGGACAACGAAATTTACGCTCGCGCAGACCGTTACGCCACACAGTGGAGTATTTGACTGAAAATCCTGGCCAAAAGTCCAAAATTAAAAATTTACCCGATTTTTATGAAAATTTATTCCATGATAGTTGACTAACTGGTGCATCGATCGGCACCTGTTTTGGAAACTTGAGTCACATACAATTGCTCATAGCCTCGTTGAAAGATTTTCGCTTTTTTGTTACGTTTCAGCTTAATTATTACGTTTCAATGTAGATTTTTTTGTGGCTTTCTAAATGAATGGAATTGAACCAAACCAATTTTACGGTATAAAGAAATGTCAGGGCTTAGTGCTAATTATAAATCAAAGTAAATATTTTTATTTTCTTTTTGTGAAAAAAAATAAAGAAAACTTGGTACATGAGGTTTTTAAAGGCTTTTCGCCTTAATTTATAAGTAGAGAAAGCTTTTTAAATGGGTGTCGGGCTCGGTCGGGCTGTTTTGAAAGTTGCATCGTATTTGGCAACGTCTCTAGTGCTAACTTCAGCAAAAAAATCTTCCGGCTATAACTGCCCTTTTTTTTAATGATTTTTTTTAAAAAAGTGTATAATCCGATCTTTTTGTGACAAGTCATGATTTTAAACTGAATTTACCAACAAAGATTTAATAAATTTGTAAAAAAGTTATCATAAGTACTACTGAATGAAAAGATCAACATATTTGAGCGCACAAACAACAATAAAATTTCAGACACGATTTTCATGGTTACGAGAAACCGCTTCATCAATGTGTAAAGATGTAAGTTATGGAATGAGAATCCTCCAATTAATTTCGAAACGCTTACCTTTATGCATCGCTAAAGAGATTCATTGCACCCCTAAAACATGTGTTTGCGTTCAGTTATGTTAATTTTCTCATGTACGTTAATGAGTTAATAAATTAAATTATTTTGTGATCTCGCTAAGAAAATTTGCTCTTCCTTAAAATTGAGATTTTAAATGAAATAAATAAATATTTATATTTTTTCAGATCATTGCTGCAAATAATGTGCCAGGGGAGGGGGTCTTTTCCCCCTTATACGTAGCAAAAGGGGGAAAATACCCCCCCCCCCACTTGCTAGCGTTAGGAGACAATTGTAATTGTCTCCTAACGTTCCTACGCTAGCGAGCTATCCATATTTAAGACATTTTACCTACTCATTGTGAAATTAAAGTTATATAAAATTTAAGTTCCAAGTTTGTTCGTACAATTTTTAGCGGACACATCACGCGATGTCAAACTAAGAATCGACCCAAGGTACGAGTACAATATATACAATTCAAAAACAAAGAGCTTTTGAATATCCATTTTCGAGTGTTTTTACAGTTATAATATCCTAGTTCATTTATTTATTTTTTTTTTAATAGAAAAAAGGTTCTTTGTAACCCCGAAACCCTTGTCTTTAATTCTTTTTGTGCATGATTAACTCAGGGTTTTAATGATTGAAACCAAACGAAAAGAATAAAATTGATTATTTTTTTGGTTTCAAATTAGTGTTTTGTACAGAATACTAGGATTTTTTAACCGCTTTTTGCTTTTTCCCCCCTCGAACAGTGCATTTAATTACATATCTTCAAAGGAAAACAGCCATTCGCATCGAACATGTTTACTTATCACTTGTCTAAGCATTTTGGCAAAGAGCCAACAGTGGCATCCATTTCGGATCGAGTGAAAATTATTGAAAATTTTTATTTCAACTCATTGAAAAAAAATTCATTATAAATTAGTGAAAGAACATAACTTCACCGTTTTCGCTGTAAATGAAGGTAAGGTGTTTATATTATTTCCTTAAAAAGTTTCAGAGCCATAACATTATTAGAATATTGGATGCAAGAATTTTAGTTTACATTGATTGAATAATTGAAAAAAGTCGAAAAAGTGACCTCCCTTTGTAAATTCTTAAAAATTCGGTTAATTACGTTAGAACATCAAACAAACCATAATCTTGAAAAAAATTATTTTTCCTCTCTAGTGATGCATTGGGTTTTTTTCTACGTTTACTAGGATCGTTTTTACGGTCGTAAACATGCAAAAGTCTAAACCGTGGATAAAATATTAAATATTTCATTTTCTAATTCAAATTTTAAAAATCGAGTTTCAAATTGTAACATCAGACATTTCAGACAACTTGTATACTAAGTTTTGTGTCTATAAGTGGGATAGCTTCGCCGTACAGCGCACAAACGCACACAAGAAGGTCGCCTTCAGAAGAGTGAAAATTTCAAACTAGTTTTGGCCAGGATTTTCAGTCAAATACTCCACTGTGCGCCACCTGTCCCTGACCCCTACACACGGCCGAGCCAGATTACAGTGGTGCATGGCTCGATTAGATGGGAATGGTGCCGACTGGGGATGTATAGTCTTTAGCAACGAATCCCGCTTCCAACTATGTCATGACGATCATCGAAGACGTGTTTGGAGACACCCAGGGCAGAGGAGTGATACTGGTATTACTTTTGCACGTCACACAGGCCCTCAACAAGGCATTATGGTCTGGGGTGATATTTCCTTTGATAACTGAACCCCTTTGGTCGTAATTAGAGGTACACTTACAGCACAGTGGTACGTCGCCGACATCCTAAGACCTGTTTTGATGCCGTTCCTTTTGCAGTACCCTCGGCTGGTTTTCAATATTGCCCGATAACCTTACGGCACATGCTGCCATGAACTGTCTGCAAGCTTGTCAAACTCTTCCGTGGCCTGCCAGATTGTCAGATCTCTCTCCCATCGAGCATGTCTGGGCTATGATGGGATGGAATATTGATAACCTCGTCCGGCAATTGGAGCGAATTTAGCCGGAAATACCGCAGGACAACCCCCGGGAGCTTTATCGATGTTTCCCACGTCGTGCTTCAGCTTGTATCTAGGCTAGAGGCAGGTCAATACCTTATTGAACTTGTTACTGTAACTCTGACATAAATTATTCAATTGTTATAAGAATTTAATCATTCAATATTCAGTGCATTGTCTTCCTATCCACCAATTTTTGTCTCAATCGGATCACTCCTTTTTGGTGCGTCGATTTTTTTTTGTTATAGAGTGTATCGCCAAATGATCGTCAGTCTGAGACGCTATATTAGTTTTGTATTGAAAATAAGTAATAAATAGTCACAAAAAAATGAGTAAATAGGCTTTTTAGAACACCCGATTGAAAACAAAAAGGGAAGTGCACAACTGGAACGTACGCACACCCCACATGCAAAATTTTAACCTTTTACAGCTTACCATTTTTGAGTTATATTACTTATGAGAGATACATACGTACATCCAGCTGTAAAAACAACACAATAATTAACTTGTTTGGTACCTGAATGCAGTATTAAAAACTCTTTCAGGGGTGACTAAAATAGAAATTCATACTGAAGTTTAAGTAAACAATTTTATATGAAAACAATAACTCCGTTTACTTTGCATTAAAAAGTAAAACAGCATAAGGTCTTTTTTTTTTCGAAAACATCGACCAATTCCATCGGCTTTTCGATGTTTTTAAGGCCGATGGGCCGATGTTTCCTGCAAGTTAGCATCGGCCGCCGATGCCGATGGCTGAATTGTTGAACCATCGGCGCCGATGCATCGGTCGAGTCCTACTTAGCTTGTACATAATTCCTAGTCTGGCTGCTACAACTGTAAGCACCGTATCCTAATATGTGAATAATTTAAAAACACAACCAGTAATAAAGAAAACTGGAATGCAATTTAAATAAATATTTTAAACTTTGTTTTTTAATTTTTAAATAATAGGTATACAGTTTGACTTCCATTACATCCAGCTTCCACATAGCAAAACTTTCTATAAATCAATCTCCCTGAAATATTCCCTGTCCATTACATAGAAAATTGTTTCTATACATTGAAAAAGTCTCTGTATATCCAATTTTTTTCAAGAGACTTTACCATTTTTTCTCATTTCAATAAAGGTTGCTATGAAACTCATAAGGATGCTGGGGTTAATGGGTTTGCAGATAGGTTGCGAAAATGTTATTTCTGGTAAATTTAGTGTTTCTGCAAGCAGAGTGTGATATAAGAATTCGGAGAGCTGTAATGAAGGTATTGAAACTTCGAAAAAACTTTCACGCAAAAACACGAAACTGCAATGAAGTACGTTTTTTAGGAACTATGTATTCAGGGGTCTGTCCAGGTTTTTTCATAGGGTCCGTTTTTTGTGAAAAATCAAATAATTTTGTGAAAAATGAATTAATTTTGTGAAAAATCAAAAAATTTCGCAAAAAAAAAAAAAAAAAAAAAAAAAAAAAATTTTGTTAAAACGAAATTTTAGAATTTAGAGATGGCACAAACTGCATCAATTAAACTTAAGTTGAGTGTTTTCTTCTTCTATGACGAGAAAATCATTCTGGATTTTTTTTTCTGATATTTGGCGTGTGGGGGGGGGGGGGCATCGCTCTTTCAAGTATCAATATTTATCTACCATTCTGCATTATGTTAAATTATACTAGATATATTTCTGTACAGTATTTAAAATAATAACAAAAATATAAATAAATAAAACAAAATTCAGAATAGGGTTCAGCATTCAACTTTTTGACCCAAGACACTCTTAAAAAGCATGAAATTTCGTTTCTAACTTATAAATTCCGTGATTTTAACAAAAATAAAAAGAAATTTCAATTGTTTACCTCTTAACAAAGCGTAATAATCATCAAAAATTCGAAAAATCGGATTCCCATAGCGGATGCAAAGAGATCGCAATTCTCAAAGTGAAGGCATCAAAAGTATAAAAACGGCTTGTAAAAAAAATATTTTTGATAAAAAATTTTTAAAATTGCATTTTAGAGTGCTATGATAACATATCATTAATATCTGTGAACACAGTTGACCCCAAAAAATAAATAAATAAATAATAATAAAATAAACCATCTATTCAGCATTTTAATTTTTAAATCATAACAGAATTTATGGAATTTTGCTTTAAAAACTTGAAATGAGAGTTCTAACAGAAATAAAGAGACTTTTCATTTATTTGAATCCTAATAAAGCGAAGTTAGCTTGAAAAAAGAACAAAATATGATTCTCATATCGGATGTTAAAAGATTGCATTTTTCAAAATGTAGACATCTAAAGAAAAAAAAAACGGTAATTAAAAGAGTTTACTTAAAGTTAATCATCCTTGTTAGCATCGAAAAATCAAAACCCATATAATTTTCTCCCAAAATAACAATTAAACATAGCACCGCACCGTAAAAACTCAAATATTGACAAGCCGACAAAATGATGAGAATATTTTCTAATCTCATTATAAAGGTTCAACGCCAGACGCTAAGTGGTGATAGTTTTGAAGTTGGTAACCCTATCTGAAGCGATCATATTTTTTCCTCACCCTTACTATCCCTTTGCAGTTCTAAGTTCATTTCGCAGATATATATTATTATTGTTTATTAAATCATGAGCGGAGAAAAGTGCTTACCAATGCCTTTTCAGAAAAGTTTACAACAACACCGCTGCTAATTAGCTGTGATAAAACAAACAACCATTATATTTATTTGGCAGTAGCAATTATTTATCGCTTGAAGGAGCATCGGAGCATCGCAAGAGTGCCGATTTTTTTTTTTTTTTTTTCAAAATTAGCCGATTTTGTATAAGCTGATCCCTCTAATTTGACTTAAAAAAAGGTTCCAAAACTTATCGGTTTATACAGAGAAATATGCGTGTATGCGTTATTTTGCTTTCAGATTTGCGCTTTCAATAAACAATTTGTGACAGATCCGATCTTGTTTATCAGAATTTCGTGAAGGGTCCGTTTTCTTTGATCGGGATTTTGTGAAAGGTCCGTTTTGTTTGATCGGGATTTTGTGAAAGGTCCGTTTTGGTTGATCGGATTTTTGTGAAGGGTCCGTTAACGGACCCAAATATCCTCTGGCCAGACCCCTGGTATTGCTTAGTAGATGTTTCCCATTAATTCATTTTTAATTATGACTTTCATTTAATCTAATTCTAATAAATAAAATCAAATGTATATTTACACTGAAACATTTCAAAATACCATTCATCTAAAAATAGTCCTTATTAAAAGATTTATACTGCATAATATTTGCTAATTTTGAATACCTTGGCGAATACCTACTAATTGCTAGTCTTACACTGCATTCAGGGACGCCCCAAACTTAACTTTTTGGGAGGGTGGAAATTTCATTTTAGCGAATGAATTTTACCAAATTATAAAATACAAGTACTGGTACATATTTTCACTAAATTACATCCATTGTTGAAAATGTAGATTGATCTAGATGGATAGAACCAAAGAACAATGTGAAATGAAATGCAACATTTTAAAAATTAAATTTCAATTCCAAAAGGCTTTCGTAGATACTGAACTATGTACTTTTAAAATTATATCATTTTAAATGAGCAGATCTTCATTTTCTGCAAGACTCAAGAGATAAAAAAGAGAATACTTCATTTATGGTTTTACTTATTTCTTCCACATCAACATGACCATATGATAAACTGAAAA
This sequence comes from Uloborus diversus, assembly GCF_026930045.1. Taxonomy (NCBI): domain Eukaryota; kingdom Metazoa; phylum Arthropoda; class Arachnida; order Araneae; family Uloboridae; genus Uloborus; species Uloborus diversus. The sequence goes on along the minus strand of NC_072733.1, from coordinate 177,997,029 downwards.
AAAATTTTTTTTAGTACTAATCCATAATAAATTGCTATGAATATATTGTAGCACTGACTTTGGAATTAAAATGGTCGTCTAATAAATATTTAATGCCAAGAACGATAGTGTGCCAAAAACAGGCTATCCAACTTTTTCTTGGGCACATCTTTGCCTCAAGCTTCTCTCAATGAGACTAAAAATATTTCAACTAAAAACTATTTTCTAGTTGTGACACGGACCCAGGGGGTAGGTAAATATTTTCTAAATTTATGTTTAAAAAAATCGCAATTTTCAGTAAAGTTAGGGGAAAGGGCGGGCTGTGTTTGCTCCGGATTTTTTTTTCAAAACTGAAACCTCTTTTAGTATTTCTTTGTTGACGTTAGAGGATTGGTGTGCACCGCAAAACAAATCCAAGTTTTAAAATGCAGCTTAGCTACTTTGGAGAACTTAAGAAAATCGGGAATGGTTGAATACTCAATTCGAAAATTTTAAGCTCTGAAATATGCAATTTTAGGCTATCTCTGGCAACGCAATTGCATGTGTTGCAAGTCAGTTGTAGGCGTTAGGGGAGAGATTGGTGATGAAGTTTTTTACTGAAATAAATTAGAAATTGAAATCAATTTTAAGGGTACCTTTGATGATTTGGTGGAATGGTGAAGGTTCGGATTCTTTCTTTGGAAATTTTTCGGCACCAAAGTCTCAAAAATGCAATTCTAGGCTATCTTTGGTGACATTAAAGCAGTCGCGGATCCAGACCACGGGGGTCGTTGGCACAGGGACAGGGGAGGCACGTCCCCAGGGCCGCGCCAAGCCTGATCGGCGCCATCGTGCAAATGTCTTTTGAGCGCCTTTGTGCTCTGGCGTTCGAGGAAAATATTGTTAACACCTGGAGGGAGGTTTTGTAGACAAATATAAAATGAAAAAAAAAATACGTTTGGCATTTAATTTATGCAAACAATATTATGTGAATATTTCATTTCGCAATATAGTGTACGTTTTTACTTCATATCTCGAAATTATTCTGAGTTCAGTAGCTCCTCTGATATGCTAATGATGCGTTTTGGAAGACGAAAATATTTTAATACCTAAGTTGAAGCCACTTTGAATATCCATCTAATCTCTAAGTGATGAATAGTTAATTAAACTTTTTTTTTTTTTTTAATGCTTGTCAAAACACGACAACAGGAGCAGTGGCGCAACTAGAAAATTGTTTTAGGGGGCACAAATTGAAAAAAAAAATCTTTTAATAAGAGAAGTCCGAGGGTTCTCCCCAGAAAAATTTTGAAATTTGTAGTTTGAAAAACGCAATTTTAGACGGTCTGTGTTGGTGTTACAGGGAAAAAAGGTACAAGGCGCTCTGTGGAAATTTATAGGGGTTGAAGCTTTAAAACGTGATTGTATAGGTTTCATTTATTGGTGTTAGAATAAGGAATGGAACTCTGGGATTCTACCCAATCGTTTTTTTTTTTTTTGAAAAATAGATAGAGATCAATTCCCCTTTTCCCCTCTCCAACTTTTCGAAATTGAACTTGCAATTGTAGACAACTTTGAAGATTTTTACAAGGGAATTCTGGAGCTCCCTCCTGATTTTTTTTTTTTTTCAAAATTAAAGTCCTAAAAACCTAAGCACCATTCTATGATGGAGAAGTAGTTCAGAGGCTATTCTAACTTAAATTTTTCAGAAGTCATGTTTGAAAAGCCTAATTTTTGATGATATTTAAGGAAGGAGGTTTGAAAGGCCATTGCCCGAATATTTTCTGAAGTTGAAGTCTTAAAAACGTGATTGTAAGACCACATTTGGTAACATATGGGCCAGAAATCTTTCGAAATTGAAGCTCTAAAAACGCAATTTTAAGTGATTTTTAAACGAAGTTTCAATTGATGTTGTATCGTATTCGGGAGCTTTCGCGAAATTTTGCGAAATTGAAGACCTGGAAACGAGATTTGAGATGCTCCGTAATGCTTTTGGAGTGGGGGAGGGGGGGGGGGGGGCGGAATTCAGTGGAGTAGCATTTTGAAAATTTTCTTATTTTCAGGCAAACTAGAAAAAAGAAAAGAAGTAGGATGGAGGGGGAGTACCTCACCAAATTAGTAGAAATTAAAGTTTTACCCCAACATCATTATTTATTCCTTATAAAAACTACTTTGTTAGACGTGTTTTTTCCCCCTTCAATAGCAAATACTTTTGAAACATTGAACTAAGCATTCTGGAGGGGAGGGGGCACGGCGGTGCAACCAAAGGGGTGTCCTCTGAAGCCCTACCCCTCTCTGGTTGTGCCACGGTACAGGAGGGTACTGATTATATTTCTAAATTAAAGGATAATATTGCAGAGGATATTCCGCTTTAAAATCTGAAACGGAGACTTGCCGTTAAAACAAATACTTCTAACTTATGAAATATCGTTAAAAAGGCATTGACATTAATATCTAAAACAAACATTGTCTAAAGCTCTTTCTTTAAGTTAATACAAAAATAGTTGAAAAAAAGGGGGTGGAGAAATGAGTAATTATGGTCAAATTGTTACTTTTCGGAACTAAAAAGTTAATCTAAATTATTGTCCACAATATAAGCATATTACGCACAAGAATATAATACGCAAATGTACTTACCGTATTTTTTTATGCGTGATAACATGATGCAGTGGAATTCTCACGAACAGTAGTTAAAAATCACAAAAAGATATATTGCACGAAATATGATTCATCACAAGTGCCAAAATGGGGAATAGCAAATTTCTTGCCCTGCATCGTATGCTCAACCTAATGAAATTATAGACAGACCGAAATGACATTCATAGCTCCACATATGAAGAAAAATGCTAATGTATACATCAATTAGCATCGTGTGTTTTCAGTGTAAAAGATTGCGCTTTTGAATAGCAAGCACATTCAGACACAACAAGGCATTTTTTTCCCTTATAGATAGGCAGCAAAGAGGATTATTTGTTTCCGGGAGCAGTATAATTTCACCAGGTACTTTTATAGATATATTGAAAAGTTCAATTGTATTTTTTTGGTTGGAGATTTTTCCCCCATTTGTAGCAATTTTGATTGTTAGAGCTTGGCGCCTTTTTGACTCTGGCACTGTCGTGCTCCGCACGCCCTTGCACATAGGGACGGCGCGGCCCTGCACGTCCGCTGAATATTTTTAGCTCATCAAAAGTCCCCCTCAATATTTCAAAATAATAAATGCACATACAAAAAATTCCGGTCTTACTCATTTGTGACAAAAAAAAAAAAAAGGAAGCAGAAAAGATTTTGGACCAAAATAGAGCTGCTGATCTACCAACAAAACGAACAGAAAATGACACCCCTTAATCTAGCAAAAACTGGCTTATCTGTAACATTTAAGGAACCATCTGAGAGTCAGTTGATTTTCCTAAATTTTTCTCACTGTTCGCTGTCAGCTTTCTCTTTCCTGCTTTTTTTACCCTCTTTATCTTATTTGCTGCACCTTTTACTCCCCATCTAATACTAACAAAACTCATTAAAACAACAATCCACCATCTTTCTGACCACTTGGCTGCTCGGAAGGGGTGATAAATCTGTATTGGGTTTCGCTTTGTGTTTCCTTCCTTTGATCACATGATCTTAGAAGAAATCCCCTGCAAAAAGTGTATGTTATTTTCTATCCAAACACAGCTGTTTGAACAGCAATCTTCAGACAAGAAAATTTCTGTAATTCGTATTAACCATCATTTTCAATTCTCCAAAACTTCCAGGTGGATTTTAATTACCTACTTTATGGTAAGTGTTGCTCTTGGTTTTTTTTTTTTTTTTTTTTTTTTTCTGTAGAAAAAGGCATTATGATGAACAGCTATTGGAGATCCTCTCAAAAAATATTTGGAGGCAAACTCATTAGAAAAATATACCTCTCAAATTTCTGTTTCCTTTAGGGGGGCCTTTGATTCTTTTAGCACCCACCTGTGCCATCGACACTAGAAGTAAAATTGGAATCTGATATTTTTTGTTTTCTTATGCTTTTTCTTAACCTAAAAATGAGCCTTAAAATGGTTTCAATTTTTTTTTCCCGCCGCTTTTATTATTTTAGAATTTTTTTTTCTCTTCTTTCTTTTGGAAACATAATTTAACGATCTAAAAATAGAAATACGAATTTCTTTTTTCAATAAATTTTTTTAGACATCGTTTTAATTCTTATGACATTAGAAAAAATATTCATTATTAAAACTGATGTCACTTTTTACATTCTTTCTTAAAGCATATTTTGTTTATTTTTCCTTTAAAAATATATATGTCGTATTTATTTGTCTCTATTTTTATTCCTTATTTGTCCCAATAAATCAAACTACAAGTTAGTATAATTATTTCCATGAAGCTTTTTTCTACCTTTCATCAACTTCTTCAAAATCATTCCAAAACTTTATTATATGTAAAGAGCAGTATGTATAGCCATTCAAGTACTTCATTAATATCCTCTTTATCATTAAATTGCAAAATTCAAAAAGTAGTAAATAAATTTTTTATTGGAAAAGTTAAAAATCAGATTAACAGTTGTCAAAAATGGTGAAACTTACATTATGATAATGTCCAAAATCCGTTACCTACAGCACAACGATGTCCAAAATCTGTTACCTACAGACTGCTAATTTAATTTGCTAATTAACAATTTTTACAAATACCTGCTGTCTTTTCATGTTCATATATTGTGTTCTAGGCATGCATACTATAAAATAAAAGCAAAATTGATATCAAATTCGAAATTTTTTGAAATTGCTCAAAGTTAACTTTTTTGTTCCCACCTTTTGAGAACTGCTCATATGATTCAAAGAGTTTGAAGAATTTTCCTCGGTTGTTTTTTGATATTAAGAGTAGATATCGTTATTTTAGATATCTTTAGTGATGCTAAAAACCAGGGGGTTCGGGGGCTTTTCCCGATAAAAAATTTTGAAATTTAAGTCTTAAAACGCATTTGTAGGCCACCTTTGATGACATAGCAGAAGGCATGGGGTTCAAAACTTTTCCCCAGAAATGTTTCGATGCAGAAGTTCCAAAAACTCAATTTTAGATAATCTTTGAATTATGTTCAAAGATGAGGAAAGAAGGACATGGAGGCTCCTCTCCAGAAATTTTTCGAAATTGAAGTCCTGAAAATGCAGTTATAAGCCATCTTTTATGATGTTGGGGAAGGATACAGAGTTTGGAACTTTCCATCCGAAATTATTTGAAATTGGAGCCTTGAAAATGCGGTGGTTGGCCATCTTTGGTAGCATTAAAGGAAGGGATGGGGTCAGGAGCTATCCCTCAACTTTTCGATATTGAAGCTTCAAAAACGCAATGTTAGTGGATCTTCGTTAATGTTCGGAGAAGAACTCGGGTCGGCGGCTCTCCCCCGGATTTTTTCGAAAGTGAAGTCCTAAAAATGTAGTTGGATCCCTTCTTTAAAGACATTAAGGAATGAGGTTCAAAACTCTGTCCGAAACAGTGGCACAGCTACAGGAGGGGTTTGGGTTTAAAACCCCTCTCAGAACTACAACACATTCATCCCCCCCACCCCACGGAAAAAAATCATGCAGGAAAAAACAGTATTTAAACTTTTCCAAGTAAGGTAGGTTTGAATAAAATATTTTACTGCTCATTGATCAGGAAGAAGTCACAAACCACTTTCCAATTCTTAAACAAGCGAATAATGTTTCATGATGAGCACCCCACCCCTACTTTTATAAGAGGGCAAAAATGGTCTTAATACAGCACAAGCACAAAAAGGGGATCATGCTCATCAGCACTATTTTTTTGAGAAACTTTTTTCGTAGAGAGAAGAAGCCTACCACACTTTATTCACCCTTCTAATTCTCATTGAAAGATTGGAACATTTATTAGCTAGCATTTGACATTCATAAAACATTGATCTATACGATGATTTTTTGAATGACCTCACGAAAAATGAATATAAGATTAAAATAAAGGCAATCAAAACTATTGTGCATGTTCACGCATCCTCCCTTTTCTTCGTTTTATAATAATTGTGATATCAATAAACGAGTTAGTTATTTTAGAGCAAATAAAATAAATAAATATTAAGCCACAGAAACTGCTTGATCAAATGTATTGAAAAATATTTTTGGATTATTAAATGAAGGAGAAAGAAAGGAAAAAAAATTCTTTTTTTAATTCAAAAACCCCTTCCCAGAAAATTTTTCTGGATGCGCCACTTCCCGGAAATATGTTGATATTGAATTTCCAAAAACATAGTTTAATTTTTTTAGTGATGTTAAGAAGAGATGAGGTTTTGTAGTCCTCCTGCAGAAGTTTCTTGGAACTGGAGTCTTAAGCACATAATTACAGGACAACTTAGGTAATAAAGGGATAGGGTTCAAGAAATCTTCCCCCGACGATTTTTTTAGAAATTGAAGATTCAAAAATTCCAAATTTTTGACGATCTTCAATGACATTGGCAAGAGGGGTTCATGGACTTTACCCCGGAATTTTTTTGGAATTAAAGTCATAAAAAAAAACGTTTTAGGTCATTGTTTATAATGTGTGTAGGGGGGGGGGGAGGCGGAGAGCGTGGTGACTTTCTCCCGGAAATTTTTTGAATTTACAAATCTTTGGGGGGGGGGGGCGATCGCCCCCTGTGGATCCACCACTGCATTAGAGAGTTCCATAACACCTAACAGCACCAAAAATGTGAAGCCAGGCGGCTCTCTCATGGAAAATTTTCGTAATTGAGGCCTGACTTAAAGCTTTGTTTGATAGGTAATGTTAGGAGCAAAAGGGGGCAGCATTAGGTTTTCCTCTCAAAATCTTTCTTAAAGCTGAAGTTCATTTCAGGCTATCTTTGAGAAGGAAGAATTAGCAAGCTCTCCCACTTACGCAAATTCCTAAGAAAGAAAACTTGGCCTATCTTTGGTGACGTTAGGAAAAAGAGTGAGTAGTTCCGCCTTCCTTCCTCGGAAGTTTTTCAAAATTGAAGTTTTCAAAACAGTTTTAATCTTTGGAGACGTTAGGTAAGAGAAGGGGGCTGGGGGTTTAAGAAATCTCTCGGAAAAAATACGAAATTGAAGTCCTAAAAACGTATTTTAGGCTATCTTTGATCACGTTAGGAGATCAAGGATAGTCAAGGTTCAAATGCTGTTTTCAGAAATTGGTATTGAAGTATCAAAATTTCAAAAACGTAATTTTATGCTATATATTGAGACTTTAAAAGGGAGGATGGGAGTTTCTTCCACGAAAGTTTTCAGAGTTGAAGGTCCAGATCTTTGGTGATATCAGGAAAAAGGATGAAATAATAGAGAGCTCTCCCGCCTAAAAACATTTTGAAGCTATCTTTTACGCTGTTAGACTGCAGAGTGGAGGTGGTAGAGGTTCCGAAATGGAGTAATTTGAAACTGAATATGCTAAAAAGCAAATTTTAGACTATGTTTGGCCAAGTTGAGGGTTCAATGACCAAACCAAATGTTGAGAAATGAAATTCGCTTACCTGCCACAAGGAACAGACTAACATGTGATACAAAGTTGTCAGATAGATTTCCTACTCTCAAAAGCGAAAAAACAGAAATCCCTTTTACTTCTTTTGTAGAGAACTCTTGTAATGAATGAGAAATCAAAGTAAACTCTGAGGTTTTTAAGAAACTCTCTTAAAATCTAGTGCTATCTTTTTCTTATGACGAAAATTGGAAACTTCATTGCATTCTTCCTCCTGAAGTTAACTTCTACAGTCTAAAAAAACATTGGTCCCATGACTGTCTGCTGCCACCCTCTCAGAGAAAAACAAGGATTAGATTGATATGCTATGAAGAAAGACTCTTGTTTTGCATCAAAGTAATTTTAATCCGGTAGTTATACAAAAGTCTTACATTTCGAAGATTTTCTTTTTACCGGCAGTCACAGATTAAAACCATAATAGAAAATGCGCGTTTTTTTCCACATCAAAAAGGTTAATTTGCCGCCCCTAGAAAAGTGCCGCCCGGGCCGGACAGCCCCCTCCGACCCTCCCTAGCTACCACAGTGGTGTAAAAAAATTAGTATATAATTCTAATACATTACAAGTAATACAAAAGTCTTATTCAAAGATTTTCTTTTTGCCGGTAGTAACATTAAAACCATAATGGAAAATGCACGTTTTTTTCCACATCAAAAGGGTTAATTTGCCACCCCTAGAAAAGTGCCGCCCGGGCCCCGGACAGCCCCCTCCACCCCTCCCAAGCTACGACAGTGGTGTAATAAAATTAGTATATAATTCTAATACATTATCTGTTATGAATTAATCATTTAATTAAAACAGAATGATTAGAAATCTAGATTAACAGAATTATAGATTATTAGAATAATAGAATTTAATAAATCCAAAAAAAAAAAAAATTAATTACACATTGGTGCAACTAATTTCAGATCATAATTTACTTCAAGTAATAAAATTTAACAATGTGAATTAGATATTGTGAGTGATTACATTATTATATATATTACAATAGTAGAAATTAAACTCAATGGAAAAGTAAAATGAAATGCTTAGAAACATACATACAAAATGAAGATTTATAGAGTAAAACATTTTACTGAAATATTTTTTCGAGTTTTTATTGATGTCACCCCATTGTAAAATATTTATGTACTCTGCATGTTTTTATGGGTATTATTAATGCCTAAGAAAAACTACTGCTTTAGTAGGGTTGTGGGTACTCAGAACAGTGATGGGGGGGGGGGGCATTTTAAAAGGGCCATTAATCTTCATTTGGGACTAATATTGGGACTAATATATTGACTAGGAACAGCCTATCTGGGTTCAGAGCTTGTTGCTAATCATTGCATTTGTATTTCAAAAACAGATTTCACTTCATATCAACACTTCCTTTATTAATATCAAGTAGTTTTTTTTTTTTTTTTTAATATGATTTTTAATGCTTTGAGGCTCCAGCCTTTGAAAACTTTGTTTTTCTACATTTTAATTTTATAAATGCATTTATTATGCGCAATAAACCTCCATATCACAGATAAACATCTTAAAATTTACAGCTGATATATTTGTTTTTATAAATGCTATTACATGCATTATAAGTTATTAACATTTGATTTATATACACACTTACATAAACTTCAAACGATCTTACTTTTTTCCCTTTCACTAAAAAATATTTTACAATAAAATTGTTTATATACATTTATGTATACTATTTTTAAATTAAAATATTCCTTGAATAAGAAGAGAATCTATATAATTATATATATTATTTTCAAACTTCAAATTTAACTAAAAACTTTCAGTTTACTGAAAAAGTGGACAAAATGGCATTTTGTATGTGACGGTTTTTTCTGGTGTGGACAAAATAGGATAACCCTGTTGAAAACAGCTATTTAGTTATGTTCTCCGAGTTCAGGCTCATCTAATGTTTAAATTATTCCGATTGAGAAAAAAAAGTGTCAATATTCTTAAGACAATCATTGAAAGATAATTTTTATCCTGATTAGTATGCATAAACTTGCTATCAATATAACAATTGAAATTAGTAAGATGTGTAATCACACAAAATGTCATACTATAAGATAATCAGAAATATGAAAGCAACAAACTCTGTTTTAACTCTGATTTTTTCCCCAATAGCTTAGTTTTAAAATTTGTATCTTCTCTGTATCTGGAAACCTGCATATCTCAAATTTTTTTACTGTCCGGTGAAATTAGAGATTGACAGGTTCAACTGTATTACAAACGACAGGAAAACATCGACATTGTGTAGGAACTAGGAACATTGATATCTCGTTAAGTTTCATGACAGAAAAAGGGAAAATAAATAAGTATAATTAAAGGGTAGTAAAAAATTCATTAAAATTCATTCATTTATATTTAACTTTAACATAAAAAAAAAAGCTTTTGACCAAATATGACTTTAATCTCCTGCTTTCTACATTAAATTTACATAAAATTAAAGATTCATGTCAAATAAAGCATCAAATCATTTTTTTTTATGAACAACATTTTAAAATTTATTTAAAAAAAAAGAACACAGGGGTTGTGTTTTTGGTATTTTTTATGTTTGGGCATTGATTTCTGCTTAATCTGCTGACTTTATAGTCATAAGATTCCTTTTTCTTGGCATCCATCGAGGTAGGAGTACAGGAGGGAACATACCGTATCTACTCCCATTGTCGCGTTTGAAATAACTGTGAACTGTGAGAGAGCGGCAGCCATGTTGGTTGGTGAGAAAGGGGAAAAAGACTCAATTACTCGGGCGAAAATTTCGCGTCTTTTACTTTTCTTGCTCAAAAAGTATTTTTTACCAACCTAAGAAATAAAAAAAAAACAATGCACAATACAATTATATTTTAAGCTTTAAATTTTCAAAGAACAATTGAATTGCATAATTACTGTCTTAAGTTAATTAAAATTAATTTAGTGATAAATGAATGATCAACTGGTTTTTAAATACTATTTTTATTAATAAAACACAATGACTTTCCCAACAGAATTATTTAAACTTTGCACCTTTGCAGCCTAGTCCAGATTATAAAATTAGAATACGGCACAATAAAAAAAATCAGCTAGAAAGCAACAAAGATAAATAAAGGAATAACATAAATGAAAAACTAATTTTGATAAAAGTGCCAGAATGAAGATACAAGTAAAATAAAACTAACAAAATTTAGATAGTCTTTTAAAAAGGAATCCCATGTAAATAAATGTTAAATAGCATAAAATTCTAAACAACTTCTTGAAAACCTACCCATCCAGTTCTTTGAATTTTGATGATTCACTCTTTATTTATTTTTTTAGAGATGCACGGAATACTTGGTTGGTATTCGGTATACTGCATATCGGCAGACAAACGGAATATCTGGTTTGGCAGAGTACTTCAATATTCGGCAACCGAGTAAACAAATTTAAAACTTCGAAAATTCCCAAAGAAACATTTTTTTAATGCCCCTTCTTCCCCCGTCAAAAAAAACTTTCGACATTTAGAACTGATACGGTTCTTTTCAGCAATACCTTTTCACTTTCTTTTATTTTAAATGTCATGCCTCCTGAATCTCTATATATAAAGGGCTACTTCTGTCCGGATGTCCGGGGTAAACTTCAAAACTACTGGATGGTTTTTAACCATTTTTTCACCATAGATAACTGCATTATCAGGGAACAACTAAGGCTATATTTTATTGCTAAAAAACTTAGTTTAAAAACGTCGTGATCCAAAACAGTAAATGTCATGTAATTTCCACATCAAATAATTAAAGATTAAACCCATTGTTTCGAAAATTCGTTGCCTAACAACAGCAACATTAAAAGTATTCATGATGTAAATTTTGAATCAAGGCCTCTCTGGAGCAAGCATGACATTCATTGCTTTCTTAGGAATTGCATCCTCATCTTTATACATAAAGGGCTACTTCTGTACGGGGTAAGCTTCAAAACTACTGGACGGTTTTTAACCATTTTTTCACCACAGATAGCTACTAGAGACGTGCCGAGTACTCTGTAACTACTCGGTACTCGGCCTACTCGGCGAATTTGCCCAAGTACTCGGTACTTGGCCAAATTCTGATCAGATACTCGGCCAATACCGAGTACTTGCAAAAAATCGAATATTGTCCAAGGCAGTACTAAAATTTATAAAAAAAAGAGCAAGCATTATGTTCTGCAATCATTTACAATTAAAATTTATAAGTCAAATCTAAATTTTGAGAATAATGAAGTTTGTTATGCTTCAATGGAATAAATCTTTATTTTAATGTCCCCAAAGTTCATAAAACTTATTTATTGAAAATTATGCAAAAAAGGTAAGTATAGAGAATATGGAATTTTTATATTAAAAATGGATTTTTGCTACAAACAAAAATTAGTTATAAAAAATATAAAAATACCTTTGCTTAAGAAATAAAAGGAAATAAAACAATGTTAAAAGTACAGTGCAGGAACACTGCAGACACGTGTTTTGGCGTTACAATGAATTCCTTTTTCAATGCACAAAATGGGAGCTCGTAGATTTAAAGGTATCCGACAAAAGTCAGATTTTTTTGTTGAATGTCTTTACATTCTTTAGCTCACATGTTATGCACTGAAAAAGACGTTCCTTGTAACGGGGGGGGGGGGGGGGGGCAGAAACACGTGTCTGCAGTGTTCCTGCACCTTTGTTGTATCAAAAAATATATTTATGTTTGGCGGACTAAAACTATAATAGATTGATATACAGTGAAACCCCTCCTAACGGACACCCCTCTTATGCAGACAATTTTTAATTCCCCAGTTCCAATGCAAATAACATTATGAAACCATTATCCTGTGAACACTTCTCTATTGCGGACAAAAAAAGTTATCCTGTTAATGTCCGAATTAGAGGGATTTTACTGCAATTTGTTTTAATTCCAACTTGATTAATCATACCTTTTATTTATTTTTAATTTCAAAAATAATTTTTTTGAAAATTTTTTGACACAAACAAAATTTTTTATACAATGCGTAATTGAATTTCAGCAGGAATTTAGTTTTAAAAAATATTATATGGACAAGGAGGTCTATACTACTATTCCAATAAGCTCAAAATTCATAACGTGTGTCGGTGGTTCTTCTTAAAACATAATTGGTACCTGGTAACTCGGCCAAGTAGTGAAAGGCCGAGTACTCGGTAACTCGGTACTCGGTCGAGTAGTGAAAGGCCGAGTACTCAGTACTCGCCCAAAGTGCTACTCGGTACGTCTCTAATAGCTACATTATCGGGGAACAACTTAGGCTATAATTTATTGCTAAAAAACTCGGTTTAAAAACGTCGTGATTTAAAACAGCAAATGCCATGTAATTTCCACATCAAATGATTAAAGATTAAACCCATTGCTTCGAAAATTCGTTGCCTAACAACAGCAATATTAAAAGTAATCAAAATGATAATTTTGAATCAAGGCTTCTCCGGAGCAAGCATGACATTTATTGCTTTCTTAGGAATTGCATCCTCATCTTTATACATAAAGGGCTACTTCTGTCCGGATGTCCGGGGTAAACTTCAAAACTACTGGACAGATTTTAACCATTTTTTCAAGATAGATAGCTACATTATGGGGGAACAACTTATGCTATAATTTATAGCTAAAAAACTTAGTTTAAAAACGTCATGATCGAAAACAGTAAATGTCATGTAATTTCCACATCAAATGATTAAAGATTAAACCATAGACTAATAATAAGAGTAGACTGAGCTTTCCCAGATTTGCTGATGAAAAAATTGGTTCAAGGATACATCATGTGACTGGTGGTAGGCTTGGCAAAAACGTTGGCAGCATGGTTGCTAAATGGCAACATTATCTATAGTTTGGCACTAGACATGTATTTTAAGACGCAATGTGTTTTCATTATAATTTTTTTCCAGGTGCAGAGATTGAACTGTTTTTATTTTAGTTATGCATTATTTTGACATTAGTAATTAGTTTTTGATCACAGTTTTCAGTAAATTTTATTTCATTTGGAACTGCTACGTCAGAGTTGGCATGAACGTAATGGCGTAAACGTTTTGCGTTAATGCAAAAATGTATTAATCGGTACCTTATATTGAAATTGTAGGTAAAAAGCTTACTGTTTGCCAATTCTTTTTGGGCGCTTGCATCTTTAATTGCTTAGAGAGTTATTGAAATTGACTAAAGAAAATGCACAATACTATCCAGACGGAAAACTCACTATAGTAACAAAATATTTAAAACTTAGAATAACAAATTTACAAACTAGACTCCATAAAAGATCATTCTTCCATGTTCCATCAATTCTATTTATTTTATTTCTTGGGGGCGTTGATAGTCTGCTACGATCAACGCCCGCTGTTGCTAGGATATCCACCAGTCACATGGTTTGGTTTATGAGCAGCAATAGAGTTGCCATAGCTCGGTCTATTCTTATTATTAGTCTATGGATTAAACCCATTGTTTCGAAAGTTCGTTGCCTTACAGCAGCAATATTAAAAGTAATTATGATGAACATTTTGAATCAAGGCTTCTCTGGAGCAAACATGAGTCTAAAGTCATTTAAACATTTGGAAACTCACTTTTTGCACACTTAGGAAAACATAGTAGAGAGCATTTTTTTTCTTTTTTGTGTGTGTGTGTGTGTGTATGTTGGCATAAGCCTATATTTTTTTTTGTTCTTGGAGCAATTTGATAAAAAGCTTGAATGTATTTTAATTGTTTAAAACTTACTTGTTCACTCAAACTATCCTAGAAATACATTCTTGTTTTAAATGTTGTTGAAAGACCGGCGTGCGTAAACCCAGAGCGTATAGAAATCCCCAGTGACTAAACACCCAACAAGTCAATCACGTGTTTCGCCCATCCAAGGACGTGACGTCAGGCCTCAAGAGTTGAGGATCTTTCTGCTGGTAGCAGTCAAGAAAGTAAATTTAAGAAATAGCAACAGTTAAAAGGATTAACTGTGAGTTGCTTTCAGATGCAACAGATGTAAATTTTGACGACGTCACGTCATTGCTTGGGGGTAACTGAGATGGTTTAAATAGAATGTAAATCAATCAATCGTCCTCTTATGATTTGGTTCCGTTCTGCAGACGGTGTGTTTTGATTTGAGCATGTGTGCTCAATAGATTGATTTATCCACGCAGAGGACATGGAGGTTTTGAGATATGTAGTAACAAGATTCGATAGCCTGCTAAAAGTGCAGGATGTTCTAAAACAGCACCCTACACGTAACGAAGGAGTTTTTTAAGGAATATAAATTTGAAGAGTTGATGTTTTTTAAGTATTAGGCCTAACAGCGTCGGAAGGTTCGTCTGGCATATACCCGATTACAGAGCCGGTCGAACTGGATTGAATTCACTATACGGAGAGGCATCTTCTGCTAGTGGATGGTTCCTGTTTTGCTTGAAACTGGGCAAATAATTTCCTGTGCTGCCTCTTCAGTGGCATGGGTGTTCATGGGATTGATTGACCATGGATTCTGGTCTGCCGTCCATGAGTGGACATTTTCAACTCGTCTGAACATCCGACAGATGGATGTTGCCTTCGTTGTTATGTGTGCCAAGTTTAAAGTATTCACTTCCAGTGGTATGAATCTTTAAATAGTTTTCTGGACAGTTACCATCGTTGTGGCATGACGTAGGGTAAATTTTTAAAAATATTAGGAACGTTTTAGAACTGATGATGGTTATTTTAGTAACTGAATCTTGTGATATTTCTCTGTGATATTTGTTTGTTGGGGGGGGGGGGGGGTATTGTTCTATTTGAACTGTTAATAGGGGATTTACCTTTTATAAATGTTTGATTGTTTTTGCCTATTTACATTTTACACATGTTTTTGAATAAAATGTTATTTAAATTGAAATTCTGTTTCCATTGCTTCATTTCTCCTGAACTTACCATTCCAAATCCGTTGGTCTACCTGAAGGCCAACAGTGTACTATTTAATTAAATAAATCGCACGTTTTTTTTAGTGATCTCTGTTTTTGTTAGATATATTTTGGAAATTCTTCAAATTTTTATATGCTTCAATTTGCGCTTTCGTTTCCAAATGAATACTCATTCATTCTTTATACTTATTGCTGTTTTACTTTTATGGGTAAAGAAGAAGCTCAATTTTTAATCACATCAAAGTGGTGCGTTTTGAATTCTTTCAGTTAAAACAGAAAACAAAAGAAAGTAGCGATTGTTTCTGACAATTATTACCGACCCAGGCAACGCCGGGTATTTTTGCTAGTATTGCTATAAAATTTTTGTTTTATTTCGCTTTTTATATTTAAACACTTAGAACTACTGGTGTGACTAAGCAAGACATTTGTAAAATCTCGTCCTCTCTGTTTCAACTTTTCCTCTTATTTAAAAGGTATTTCGGGGGAACATATATTTTTCTCCACTTAACTGCGATTTCCACAATGATATTTTTATTTTTAAAAAAGGCAAAAGAAAAAAAAAGAAGATAGAAATGTAATTATGTCAGCAGCCCCTATCAAGTTATGTTAATTCATTTATTCATTTATTTGACTGAAGCTTGGTTAAACAAATGTTCGAAACATTCGTTTCAACAGCTCTCAAGTAAATCATAATGCAGAACCTTGGCTGCTTCATAATAATATTCAAAGATTACATTTGATTTCAAAATTTTGCCAAAAAAAACTTTTTGACACCTTTATTCTATTTGTTCACTTATTATTTCTATTCCATTTTCTTAAGATCACAAAGGTTTAATTCCTGTTTTTTTTTTTATCACAAAAATGAAATTGGCAGCCCAATTTCTGAAAAACTGGGGGAGGGGGAGGCAACAACTTTCTTGGCGAATGCCCTGTTGCCAGCTCCCCCTCCCCCCAAATGTTTTGTAATGCTACAGCTCAGCTCTAACTAGAAAAAGTGGAAATGACGTGCTTGTTCGGAAATAGAATTTTGAATACTCTCCCTGCATTAGATATTAATGAAAAGAGCATTTTGAAGACAAGCATTTGCCGACTAGGCCTAGACCCCTGTTTGTGTTCGACTATGACAAATATGAACCTTTCTTTCTTATTTGTGTATGGTGCATTTGCAGGTTATCTTAAATGAAGTTAGGGGAAGGAATTCCATTCGGGAACTACTTTTTATCCATTACATTTTGCGAACTTGAAGCCTTAAAAATGCAATTGTAGAAAACGTGATGGCATTACAGGAAAAAATATTGTTCGGATTTCTCCCCTGAATTTTTTTTGAAACTGGAGATCTAAAAATGCAATTTTATGCACCATAGATATTAGTTGGGAGGAAATTGTCAGAGAACTCTCCCTCGGCAATTTTTCAAAATGGAAGTTCTAAAACCGGAATTTTAGGTAATCATCGACAATGTTAAGAAGATAAGGGTTCATGGGCTTTCCATTGGAAATTTTGCTAAATCGATGGATAAGACTTACAAGGAACTTTTATCTTCTTACAAAATTTATGGATTATTCCCAATCATGAAGTTTTCAAATTGTTAATTAATATTTAGAAAGTAGAAAAATCATTTACAGGAATAGTGGCGCATATATGTTTTTATTTTGGAGGTGGCCCGCATAACCAAGATTAGCCCCCCCCCCCAAAAAAAAAATTTTTGTATAATTTCAATATTTTTTGAAGGGGTGGGGGAGCAACAGTGCCTTGATCTTTTTTTCGAAGTGGAGCAAGGACTTCATACTGTCACCCATTAGCACAACCAAAAAATAGTTTTAGGAGGGCACTCTTAAAAAAATCTCGCTTTTGGTAGAAAGGGGTTTTCGTGGGTTCTCCCCCGGAAATTTTTTTGGAATTGTCCTAAGAACGCAGTTTTAGATGGTCTTCGGTAATGTTACGGGGAGGAAAAATTCGGGGACATTCTGCAAAAATTTAGAAGTTAAATCTTAAAAACGTCATTATAGGCTATATTTGTTGACCTTAGTGTAATGAAAGGAATGAGACTTTTTGAAGTTGCCGTCAATTGATTTTTTAAAAAAATAGAGTGAAATCAATCACCCTTCTACCCACCTTTTCGAAATTAAAGTTCTAAAAACGCAGAGTAACTTTATTGATGTTACGGACAGGGCAGTTCTGGGGCTCTCCCCCAAAAACTATTTTGAAATTAAAGTTAAAAAAAACTTGGTTTTAAAGAGATATTCAGTGATATAAGGTGGAAGGATTTAAACGCTCTCCACTTTTAATTTTCCGAAACTAGTTTTTTCTCTTTCAGATTTCATACGGGAGCAGTCGGACCCTCCGTCCGAAATTTTTTTTGTAATTGAAATCTTAAAACCGAGACTGTGGACCATATTTGGTAAGGTGTCATAGAGTTTCTGCCATTTTTCAAAATTGAAGCTCAACAAAAGCAATCTTAAACGTTTTTCAATGCTTTCAGAAGGCAAGGCGTTTGATATTGTCCTCTAAAAAATATTTTGACACTAAAGTCATGAAAACGAGATTTGAGAAGCTCTTTAATGGCTTTAGTGTATGGAAAGGACTTGCAAAGTGAAGCATTTTGAATACTTTCCTATTTTTAGACTGACTAGGAAAAAGGAAAAATAAATAAAAATGGGGCGAGGGGAAGAAATATGAAGAGTTGGACAAAATAACCTGATAAATAGTTAGTAACTTTAAAATTTTTTTATTTTAAGGTTCTTTTCAAAAGCAATTCAAACTTTGCCCCCAACATTAGGCAATCTTTGGAAAGGAAGAATTCGAGATTCCTCTTCTGAAAAATAAAACGCAATTTCAGGTCATCTTTGGAGACGTTTAGAGGTAAGGAGAGGTTTTTGGGATCTTCCTCCAAAACTTTTCAAAATTGAAATTTTAAAGGCACAATTTCAGACTATTTTTGGTAGTAACCTTAGTGAAGGGCTGTTGGTTCCGGGCCCCTCCTCCGGAAATGTTTTGAAATTCACGTCTGAAAAATGCCTAAATAAATGCGTCTTTAGGATATCAATTTCCATCATTACTCCAACTGAACAATCAAAAATTATTTTAAACTTCTTGCAGGGGACGAGAGTTAAGGAGAGAAACATTTTGAAGACCCTTCTTTTCAGATAGACTATGAAGAAAAAACAGGGAGGGGGAAAAAGAGAGGGAAACTTAATTTGCTAAGCAACAAACTGCATCTGTTAAAAAAAATTTAAATTTAAAGATTTCTTTTTGGAAGAATTGAGATTTTCCCCCAACATTATTTGCTTTTGTTTTTGTTGAAATAACTTCGCTTTCCCAAGACACATTCTTTTCTTGAGTAAGGGGTACGGATCCCCTGACCCCTTCTGAACAACATTGCCTAGTACCATCTAAAACACAGGGTTTCCAATCTTTAATGATTAGTGGCACTCTTTGAAGAGTTAGAATTTTCTCACAGCATCCTAGTCTGGTTTTAAATATATATTATTCTTACCATGGTCCCTTCGTGGCACCCCTGACCTCTTCCTGCGGCACCTTCGAGTTGAACCGAACCGTTGCTTTGGTCACTCTTCTGGTCTGTGCTGATTCTATATTAGCTACCAGTTTGTTTGGCACTTTTGGCTCCCTTAAGAGGTTTTCCACCTCCAGCTCATTCACTTCCTATGAGTGCTAATAAGCACGAAACTGCAGTCCTTGGCTGGAATTGACTGAGCTGGCGGTGTATTTCATGTAGCCTTAGCCCTGGCTATAGGGTGGTAACTTACTGAAAATATCTGATCTAACTTTTTATAATTATTATTATCACTCTATCATAATTATTTACTTTCTTTTTTTTTTTTGGAGCTAAGAGCTTGTTAATTATTTGTGCGCTAAAACCAAAAATAATTACCTTTAATAAATTTTTTTTACAGATTTTGGAGGGGGCTCGGGCCCCCTCAGCCCCTCCCTTGAACAGGAATCAATTTTTATAGCGTGAATGATAAGCACTAGTAAATAAGCAATACATAAAACTCTTCAAGAATTAAATTTATGGAACCTCGGTAAGTTGACGAATGCTTGACTTGACTTTTTTCTCTCTTTCCCTTGGGGTGTTGATTTATCAAGATTCCATTGTATTTGGGTTAGTTTACTATAGAACCTGCTAAAATCCAAGGTTATCTACAAACACTTTGATAAGAGCAGTAGGATGGAATAAATATTGTCACCTGAACCAAATGCATAAATTACACTGTACATCATTGATTTACTTTTAAGCAAGAAATAGTAAAAAGGTTAAATTTATAGCTGTAAAAATGTACGTTTTGTGACGTTTGGCAATGAAATTCAACATCGCATTAACAGAACTGCTGAAAATGAATGCTGAACACAGACATACATTATTGGAACCTTGAGACCTTTTTTTTTACTTACCCCATATATGAGTTTTTCTGTCGCCGAAGCCATGGTTTAATGTTTTTGAGCCTTCAAAAAGTCCAAAATGCAGTTCTCCACGAAATTTATTACTATCACCAGCAGTTGCGTTGCTTATGCTTGGCGGTAATCCAACCTTTAAAGGTTTAGCAACTATCCATTGTTGCGTTGCAAAGGACGCCGATAAAAGTGCTAGGCACCCACAACATATAAAAAATGTACAAAATGTAAGAACACGTTTTGTCATATCCGCACGCATTTTTAAAACCTTGATCACTGACACTCACAACACAAACAAAAGAATTTTAATTGTCATGCCTAACGGTAACCTGTTGATTGAGTTTCGCAAAGTATCAACATAAGCGACACAAACTTTTTCAAACGATATGAGTTCAGGACATTTATTAGCCATGGGAAAATCATTTCACTAACCTAAACATCTGACTAATTTATTTGAGCACTAAAAGGGTACGAAATTGAAGTTTCATCCGAAGCTCCATGACACATCAAGGAATATTTAAAACATTCAATTACAAACACACATCCAACCAACACAATTCGCCTTCGGCACAGGTTACTGGATGAAAGCCGGTTATCTATCCTCCAGTGCTCTCGCCTAACAACCTACACTTATGAATAGCCTTTAGAAAGAAAATATCGCCAATTTGGCGGATTGCAGAAATAACGTTTAGCGCATTTCCTATCCCGTTATTAGAAGTTTTGCTTTCGTTCTCGTTTGTTTAGCAATAATTTAAAAAAAAAAGTTGTCCGCTGAAGCGTTTTCAAATGCGAATTGTTTTTGAAATTTCAACTGTTTCAAAAGATGAAAAGTTTTAATTTTATAACTAAAATAAAAAAGTAGCTTTCGTTTTATTTTGTTTAAATAATGTAGGGGCAGTCGGGGCTCGTGGCGCGGGCCACGTTGAACCGGGCTCGGTTATTTTAATGCTTCGGATATTTTTTATTTCAATTCATGATCAACAAATAGCACCTTTTTCCTTCCGATTTATGCTAACAAATGAAATCGCATGGTGCAGTTATAGGTATCAGGAGTGCTCACCTAGGGGGGAAGGGGAGAGTCATGGTGCAGACTACGCATTGAAATTTTTAGGGGGGTTGTTTTGGGGGCATTTTTCTCATTTGGAGGGGGGCTCTTGCCTTTGGAGGAAGTCTTCGTTTTTTTTGGGGGGGGGGGGGGTGCGCCCTTGCTCTTAGGGTTGCACACCTGGTTATATTCAAATCATTTTATTTCGGAAAGCGTTATTTCTGAGTAATTTTCAGAAATCTGCATTTTTTTTTTTCACGGTTTTTATTGAAGCAATAATAAATTGAATTCCTCTCTTAACGAATTCTTTTAGTTCACAATCATTTGTATTTTCAACATAACTATACCGTGTGATTTCATTATAGGATTTGCAGGACTGCAGGTACTATTGTTTTTTCATAAATTAAAATAAAAAATATTAATTATATTAAAATTATTGAGACCGGTCCCGGTCGTATGTACCCCGGACCCAGGGGACGTTGGTCCACTTTAACACTAGAAAGACTGAAAATGGCAGTATATTTAGAGAGACTAAAGGGGTCACTATGGCCCCAACCTCATTTTCGAGCAAATTCTTTGTAAATTTCTTCCTCGATGAGTACATATGCCTCACATCTTCTCTAATGACTAAATAAGAACTAAGTGCATATTAATTTCTGTAATGCTGTCTCTACACGACAGAAAGAAAAGAGTTAGTTTCTCTTTCGAAGAGCGATCCCATCAGTTTGTCTGGTGGGCACTCGCACTCGCCAATATTTCGCATTTGGAATTACACCCAAATGCAAAAATAGGAAAATAAGAGTGAAACTATAGTGAATAGCACTTTTTCATGCTACTGTGAGTTGGAGAAAAGAAATGTATCTCTTTGTGTTGCAAAAAACCCCAGGGGCCACTGTGGCCCCCTCAGTCTTTCTAGGTATAACGTTCAATATTTCCACTTTCTATAAGGTTAATGATTAACAGAATGAATAAGCAATCAAATAGCAGGGAGCCGTACCCCCCAAGGAGCGCACCCCCCATAAATATCGCAAAGACACCCAAAAGCAAGAGCCCCCATAAAAAGTAAAAATACCCCTCAAAACAACACCCCCCAAAAATTTCAATGGCACAGCCTGCGCTGAACCCCCCCCCCCCTCCCCCCAGGTGGGCACCGCTGCAAATAGGGTCATATTATGAAAAGTCAAAAAGTTTCATTTCTCTCAGTTACTTATAATTTGATTTATTGAACAACAAAGTATGCGAGGGGCCATAGGCCCCTTCCGTCTTTCTAGTGTTAAAAGATTCCGCTAAAGAATAAATATAAAAAAAGTGAACCCTTTCAGCATTTTCAAAAAAGAAAAAATATGTGATGAAGAGAAATGTTTAATGAAACATATTATAGAAAATCGAACTGGTCAATTTTTTTTTTTTTTTTTTTTTTTGAGATAAAAAAATGAAAAGCAAACAAGTCGACCAACACACCCTGACCCCCTCCCCCCCAAGCCTTTTTAAAAAGTGTTTTTTCAGCTGTGTGTTTCTAAATGTCCAAAAAAAAAAAGATTTTTTTTTTAAATTTCAGCTGTTTAAAGAGCTGAATCGCTTCATAACAAAAATAAAAAGTAAAGAGAGAGAGAGGGAGTGAAGAAAAAACGAAAAATATTTGAATAATTCTCAAAATACTGTGAAATGTACGCATTACCAAAAGTGAACCAATAATAAAACAAAATTAGTCCACTCACACAAATCAAATTGAATGCTATTCTGTTTATGTTTTACAAAATTTTAATTTTTGTTCCATCCATTGCACAAAAATTATACATTTTTACGCATATTTTCACTTTATTCCCAGAATTTTAAACCTTGGCTTTAATTGTGACTGATGTATTCGAATCTATTATGTATCATTTTATAAAGTATCAACTTTTTTTAAAAATTTAAAAAAGTGAAGTGCACGTGCTGCACGTAAAAATAATTATTTTCTAAGTACATTTTTGAAAAAAAACCTAAATATAAAATTCTGGGAATAAAGTGCGCAAAAATGCCTCATTTGTACATTGTACAAATGGACTGACCATTTTAAGAATAGGTAACAAGGGTGCCCGGGACTTAATTTTTTGTCGCGGGGAAAAAGTTAATTTACCGAACGAAACAATGAATTTTATCGAATGGTAAAACACGAGCATACACAGTGCAAAGCATGCATCTAATGAAAAAAAACTTAAAATAGAGAGAGAGAGAGAAAGAAAGAGAAAACACTCAACAAATTTGCCGAATCGTCAAAACTTGTCGAATAATTAAATTATTCTTGTGTGCCGCCCCACTTTTTTGGTGCGCAGGCCGCCTATGTTCTGAATCACATGTAAAATTACTCACTCCTACGAGCCCCATGTCGAAAAAATATTTTCGTTGTAAAAAAAAATGTTGGGGGAGCATCGCATTTTACATTGTCAAAGTCGTATCGCAGATATTCAGTAAAAAACCTTCTCGTATTATTTAACTTACATTCAAAAGATTAAAATGAACTTGATTGTAAAAACTACGCGGAACACACAAACGAGGAATAAAAACAGTGTATTGTGCTGCGTTATTGCACACGCACACACACACAAACTTACAATCATTCCTCCACCACTAATAAAAAGTCTTATTCTCTCTTTATAACCTTCCAACAGAATCTTGCACATAACTAATTGCACATATAATAATAATAATAATAATAATTATTATTATTATTATTATTATTATTATTATTATTATTATTATTTTCCTTTGTAATATCTTTAATACGTTGGAATCTGCTTAGATAATTAAAATAATTGGAATTGACCTAATAAAAAAATCTCATTTTCATACATTTGAGGAAGCTGAATCGCTGCTCTGCTTTAAAAGTGAACAAGTAAAATATCGAATTTTAAAATAGAACTTCCTCGAGAATATTTGTGACTCATTGAGCTAAGTTTTAAAATAAATTAAAATAAAAATACGAGTTCAATGTTATTGATGCAATTTACTAGAAATAACGATGTTTTATGAAAATATCGCTTCATTAATCTCGTAAAGCAAAATGTTAAATCCATCAACTTGAAACTGATGACAATGATGTCCGGAGTGGAGACTGTAGTGAGAATTTTAGCAAATTAATCCACGCATTTGCGATTGAACATGAGTGGGATAGTAATTTGAGTTGAAAGACCAATATGTGGGTTAGAAGAAAAGAAAAAGATGGGAAGGGTAGGAAGATGGACGCGAATAAAATTCTTAGCAGTTTTTTTAGCGTTAGTCATCTTTAATTAGCATATTGTATTCACTAATATAGTTCGTTAAGCTGTATTTGTAAAATGTGATTGAACGTAATTCTCATAAATTTATTGCAGTTAATCCGTACTCGAAGATTCCACCGGCAGTTCAAAACAGCAATCTTACACGATGAAATGAATAAAACATTCCAGACATGTGTTTTAAAATTTCAGGCAACGCATTTTGCGCAAAATGGCTCATTATTTTTTGATGAATGAATGAATGAACTTGCAAATTAAACTATGCGACGGGGGAAAAAAAACTTTAAAATACTTCTGACACCATTCATACTGATTTTTATATAAAATGATCCCCTGAGCCCAAACATGACAACAGCTTTTCCCGATCAAGTCTCATTTTTCGCAAATGGCCCTTCTCCCCATTTTTTTTTTTTTTTTTTTCCAGTTTTCAACAGTTTCGCAGTCATTTTTATTATTATGGAGGGGTAGGGAGCATTATATCAAATAATAAAATTCTTCTAATGGGCAAGAGAGGTGCTAAGTTCAAAAGCAGGAATATTTGGAGCAAGTTGGGAGTCTCGTGGGGGTATTCCCTCAAAAAAAGTTGAAAAGATTATCAAAACAGATCTTTTTCAGGGTTTTGTTGATTTTTTCCACTTATTTTTCGGCATAAAACCAAAGTAGAATACTCACTCCTATAAGCCCCACCCCATGTCCAAAAAAATTTCACACCATAAAAAAATAAATAAAAAAAAAGTGTTGGAAGCATCGTCTGTTGCAAAGCATGGCAGATTATTAGTAAAGAACTTTCTCGTATAGTATATTTAACTTACATTCACCGGCATAATTAAGATTAAAAATGAACTTAAGTATTTGTTTTGATTTTAATGAACTTAAGTATTAGAATATAACATTAATATATATTCATATTTCTGGGGATGCCTCGCTCCGTTGTTTTTTACTGTCGGGAAGTAATAAAAACTGGGGGCGGTGCATCCCCAGAAATATAAATATACACATTAATGTTACCTAGAGCATACTTAAGTTCTTTTTAAATCTTAATTATATCCGTGAATGTAAGCTGAACAACAAGGGAAGGTTATTTACTTAAGATCTGTAATGTGATTCGGACTATGCACAAGGGCAGCTCTAGATTCTGGTTAAGGATGGGACTTTCCTAGAAGGGGAGGGGGGATATAAGTGTGTGTGTGTGTGTGTGTGTTTTTTTTTTTTTGGCAGAAATGGGGGTTCCCGGGGAATTTTTCTGAAATACAAGTTCACAAAGCTCAGTTTTAGGCTATCTTTGGTCGGTTTAGGGGGTGGGGTCATGACCCCCGTGACTCCCCCTTTGTAACCGTGCCTGACTATGGAACACGCTATACTTCCAATATTGTTTTGAAAAAAAAATCGGAGGTCATAAGAGTCAGTCTGAGTTGTGTACTCTGGTTTTACACTGAAAAATAAGTGAAAAAAAATTGTAAAACCAAACCTTGGAAAAAAAAAAGATTGGTTTTGACGATTTTAAAAATATTTTGGGGAGAAAACCCCCAGCAGTCTCCCAACCAGGTCCGGATCTGCTTACCCGTAGACCCCGCAGTGCAGGGCCCCACGTCCTTAAGGGGCCCAACGGTCTAAGAAATTGAAAAAAGAAATGAAAAAAAAAAAAAAAAACTGTTACTAAGACTTATTAACATTGCAAATTTGCACTGCTGGCCTCTAGGGAAAGTCCCTACAGATTTTGTTTCAGAGGGGCCCAAAATTCATAGATCCGGGCCTGCTTCAACTGGCTCCAAATGTTCTTACTTTTGAAAGTCAGTTCTTACTTTATGGTTAACACAATGCTCCTTTCCTTTCAAAATAAATATGATGAATATGGAACTGTCGAG
This sequence comes from Uloborus diversus, assembly GCF_026930045.1. NCBI lineage: Eukaryota > Metazoa > Arthropoda > Arachnida > Araneae > Uloboridae > Uloborus > Uloborus diversus. Next base: position 177,971,185 of record NC_072733.1, on the reverse strand, counting down.
AACTGAAAAAAATTGAGAGCACCATTACTAAAAGTGGGATGTTATGGGGAAAAACGGTGATCATATTTGGATGCAGGGGGCCTTTTTACAAAAGAACCAGCAAGAATGGTGTCAGTAGCATTTTGAAGGTCTTATTTTTTTTTTTTTTTTTTCCGCGTGTAGGGTTATTTTTGCTGACTGTCATCTTAGATGACATTTTTTCCCCATGGGACGATAGCGGGGAAGGGGGGGGGGCAGTGGTTGGAAAAACTACATTTTTTTTTTGTAGCGAACTACAACTACAACTACTTTTTTCGAAATGTAGCAACTACAAACTACTTTTGAAATGTAGTCGCTACTTCGCTACTTTAAAAAAAAAAAAATAAAAAAAAAATAAATATATACACATACACACCGTTTGAGGATTGAACAAAAAGAATTCAAAACGTGGTTTAGACTAATAAATTGGCTCATTTGAACATGGAATTTTACCAAGAATTATTTATTCTTTCCTTCCTTTAATTAGCCAATTTGTCATTCGAAGCATTTTTTTACGATTTTTACGAATACAGCGAAACCTGTGTAAGTTGGCCACTCGCGGTGCACTACTTTAGTGGTCAACTTAAACAGGTGGTCAACTTAGAGAGGTTGATTTATGTGATAAGGGCTGATTCTGTGCCTGAAAAAAGCGGTCAACTTGGACAGGTGGTCAACTTACAAAGGTGGTCAACTTCACAGGCTTTGCTGTATTCGCTTTAAGAAATTATTAAAAGTTTAAAGATTTCAACCTTCAAATTTTTAATCCATTCCTAACAGTGAATATTTAATTCAAGAAGTTCAACTTGGCTACTTGAAAATGTAAAAAGATGCAGTCATAATTTAATTTAAATTTTACACAGACATACATATTCATAAAATTGATTTAAATGATGAAAAAAATTTTTAAACAAAATTTTGTCATCAATATAGGAGTTAATTTTGCAGGGAACTTATATTTTTTTGTAGGAACTAATTAATTGGTTTTGAGCATCAAGTTAGTGATCCGGACCTTGACACTATCTCCCTCCTTATGCCACTGATAAAAGGAAATAAAAGCATTTTTCAGTTTTACCGAAAGCCTCAAAAACTAAAATATTTCATAATTGACTTTTATTAGGTTAATGTATCGACACAATCAGTAAAAAAAAAAGAGAAATAGAAAAATATCGAAAACAGTACTAGTATTTATAATCGAATATTAATAAATATCCGAAATATGAAATGAAAGTTTACTTCTCTTCAATGTACAATTTTAAACTACAATGAACTCGTGTGGCAACGTGATTCGGTTTATGCGGAGTTTTCCTCGAGTAACGAATTTCGGAACTAACGCGAATTCCTCACCCGCAACACACTTAATATTAGTTTCGTGAATTAACTTTCCCTTTAGCGATCACTGAAAGCGGAAGTTCCCCACACCGTACTAGTCGAAACATCGCTTTGTCAGTGTACAAGTCGCTCCGCTTCTTTTTCATTCTAAATATGAAGTTGATGATACATCATTTCCCATAAGTTTATCTAAAGTTCAAAAATTGAAGGAAAAATAGAAAGTTTCTGACAACTAAAGAAATGTAAAGATTTTCGATATGCTTGAACAACTAAACAGTGTACGGAATATAATTATTGTATCCACTGTACAGTACTATTGTAATGTTGCATTTTATTATAGCTACATACTATACGTACCGTACCGTTTCACTTCATGCCATTCTCCTCCATTGGGTTTGTGCATCCTAACAGTGCTTTTATGCAATAACACAGGTTATTATTATTATTTTTTTAATACAGTAAGATTTCAGTTCTCTATATTTAAATTCGGTAATATGAAGTTAAGAAATGGGTTAAAACAGTTTGAGACATGTTTTTCAATGTCAAAAATTACAGGTATGTTCATGAAAAATCGTATGGATATTTTTTTGCCCCCCCCCCCCCCCACCCCTCTGTCAGAAAACGCAAACGCGGTACTAAATTGGCGGTTATCGCTTTTTCTTTTCTTTCTAAGCCATGCTCTATTCAAGGTGAATATTTGGGAAATTTGAAAATTTCGATGCCAAACAAACTAACGGCGTCAATAGATAGAACGAATGGCACCAAAATAATATGTCTGAGGTCAGCTCGAAATTTTCAGAGCACCCGTCAGATTCGCTTAAAACCTCTTTTCTTTTCTTTTCTTTTTGAAAATTTATTTAAAAGTAGTTTCTAGAAATCGCTACAAACTACTTTTTTTTGTATCGAACTACTCGTTACTCTACTTTTTTAAGAAAGTAGTGCGCTACACTACAAACTACTAAAAAATGTAGCTACTACAGTAGCGTCGCTACTTGTAGCGCGCTACTTCCAACCACTGGGGGGGGGGGGGACAAAATAAGTGTTTTTATCAGTAGCTCTTTGTTTGCAAAAAAAAATTCAATTTGAAATTTGCCTTCGTTTCTTTCCATTATAGGCTACTGTATTGTTTTTTCTTTTTTTTTTTTTTTAACAATATTTCTTCGAATGATTTGGTTTGATTTTGATTGCAATACAAATGTGTATTTCAAAATTATAAGATGTGTTTTGCAATTTTTTAAACAACTTTTAATTTAAATATTTTGAAATGGTTGAAATATAACATTTTATGTAAATGAATGAGACTTAATTTTCATAGCAGCCATGAAAAGATTAATGCTTGTGAGATAATTTTTCAAAAAGATGTATTTGAACCAAGCTGTAGCCTGAGTCGAATGAACGAGAAACGGAGATAGAGAGAAAGAGCATGTTTTACGTAAAAAATCAGGACTAGTTTAAAGGGAAGTATGCTCATTTACTTCTTGAGGGATTTCTTGTTAATAAAATTGTTTTAGCAGTCAGTATCGCATGTGTAGTATTATTTAAATTCCTTAAACTTTCGAGTTCATTTTGTCACTGAGTATTAGAATTAACGCACGGTATTATCTATGACAGCCCTTCCCAAACTTTATAGCCAGTGGACCCCTTTCGTGGACCAATGTTCAATGCGGACCGGGACCCCTGTCATTGGGGTGTATTAGTTGCTTGTTCCTTCTGGAACACTGAATTTAATTACATTAACCACTACCAATTAGTGGGGAACATCACTATTTAAAAACATAACTAGGTAGGTCGTTAACTTTGCCTAGCTTTATTTACAGATTCTGAAGTACAAAAATCTAATTGAACAGGCAGATTAAATTGAAACACAGGAATTAAAATTCAAAATTGAACTTCGAATTAATGGGAAGAGTGAGGTTGTTATAGCCGCAATTTTTTATTTATCGGGTTTCATTTTTAATAACGGGAGTCAAATATTAGGTTCAGCATCTACCCAACTTCAATATTTAGTTTTAGTGATTACATAAGTTGAAAATCCGGTTTTGAATAGGTAGGTTGTGGTTATTTTATTTCGTCAGCGAATTACTTTAATTTTTAATGAGTTAACTTAATTATTTGGCTGATTATTTTGTATTTAAAGGGAGCTTTTTGGTATTGTTAAATTGCTTATTCTAATTAAGAGCAGCGGGAATGTGGGGCAGAGTGAAACAGTTAAGATTACTTACGCTTTTCAAAATGAGCAAATTGGAAATTTGTTGTGAAAATTGCGGTACGTAAAGAAAGAACAATATGTTTTATAATAAAACGTGCATTGCAACATTATTTTTTATTTTTGACAGTAATTTTGTACCTCCGAAAAAAGGTGGAAATTTTTTGCTTCATTTTTTTTTCTTGGGGCAAAGTGAAAAATAAAATATTTTTCTAATAAAATATTTTCTATTTGACTAATGTTCAAATAAGTGACTAAATAAAAGAATAAATGAAAAGAAAATGAAACAATAAAAGAATAAATAAATAAATAAGTTTATATATGAAAAAAAAAATGATGAATGAACTATGTAGTGGAATTAATAAGAAAATAAGTGAATAAATGGATGAATAAGAGAATTATGAAATGAAGGAATGTAAGTGAGAGAAATAATAAATAAATGAAGTGATTTGATAAAGGATTGAATAAGTTTTGAAATAAACTATTTCTCTCTGCCTCATCTACTTTACCCCGCATGCACTTGACTAACTGTACAAAGCATTTAAAATACAAAAAAAGCTTAATATTTAAAAAAAAAACTACTGCACTGAATATTTGTAGGTCTCAATTAATATTTAAAATGTTATTAACATGGACTTTATCATTTAATAATGAAAAAAATAATTTTAGACTTACAGCAAAATACAAGTATTACAATATGAGTATCAATTTTAAAAATTTGCTCGTATTATTATATTCTTTGATTTTCAGAGTTAATTTTTTCTTGACTGGAATGGATTACATGTGTTAAGTGTTACTACATAGTTAAAATATTACTATACAGATGGCACTAAAAGCAGAGTAAATATTTATCTATTTCACTTGGCCCGCTATTTCACTTTTCCCCCACATGGGGGAAATCAGAGGCGTAGCTAGACTCGACTTTCGGGGGGGGGGGGGTTACTTCTTAACTTCTTTTATATATATATATATATATATATATATATATATATATATATATATATATGTGTGTGTGTGTGTGTGTGTGTGTGTGTGTGTGTGTGTGTGTGTGTGTGTGTGTGTAAATTTTTTTACTATTGAAAAAAATAAGAGGCAGTGAATCTTGCATACTTTGGAATGGGGTGCCCCAATTCCAATACTTGTGTCAAACAAAACAAAACAAAAGCAAAGATTTTTTTTTAATGTTATGGAAAATTCAACTTTTTTTTCTTTTCCCTCCATTTAATTTAAAGTGAAATTTTCTAGCAACGGTCTTGTCAAAACCAGTCTATCCAAATCAGGGGGAAAATCAAATATCTGATGAGCGCGTTCCGTTCATTTCAGTGTGACTGCTTAATTTAGAGGCTAACACATATCTACAAAAGCTGGCAACCCTGAAAACTAATAGATACTTCCATTTCCGCCTGTAAACTGGATGTTTGACTTTCAATCTCATCCGTAGTCAGACTATAAAGACTATTTTTACTAACTTGGTTTGCACTAAAAGTATGAAATAAAATAAAAAAAGACTTCTTGAATTAACCCCGCAAAAAATGAAATTGCTTTTCATATCGTTATATTTATATGTTGCTTTTTATGTATTTACATTTATGCTAATTCTAAAGCAGCTAATAAAATTTGAATGAAAAAAGTTACGGGAGAAATATAGACGGTAGAAAGTTATTCGCTCAAATGCATACCATCTGTTCTCCTCTCAAGTCTTTATTTTTAATTTTATTAGCTGCTTTAGAATTTACATAAATATCTATTTGGGAGAGCAACAGCAATTTTCGTGTATTATAAACAGAAGTCTTTTTTATTTTCTACTTTTTAATGCGAACCAAGCTAATAGAAATAGTCTAGATTCATTTCGTTTTTAAACATTTTATTCATGTAATGCTATGCAGTTTTTCTTTTGAATTAAAATAAAATTACCTTCAGAAGAGTCCGATGGGACTAATGCTGCTTTGCAGACTGTACTTCGTTTTCTTCAGATGACGTTAACTTTCTCTTTTTAGAGCAATCCTTTTCGTCATTTTAATTTTTTTCTTTGGGTTTAAAAAAGCTTGTTATCGGTTTTGCTCGCTTCATTATGCAACAACTTTCACTTAGAATGTACTATTTTAAACAGACTGTACGTTTCCAAAAGACTATGCAGTAAATACTGGATGAAAAATCAATGTGATTGCAATGGATACTCTAGTTAGCAAAGGTCATTTTGACTATGATCTATGACACACACGCAGTGGCGGCGCTAGGCGTCGGCGACGTCGGCAGCTGCCGACGGCCTCGCGCAGATAGGGCCTCGCAAAATTCTCAGAAGTTTTAAGATATTTCCATGTTTTTGATTGAAGCTCTTATTAAATACAACAGACGCAAAAGTAATCAAAATAGTGTGTGCAGGGGGAGAGTGCACAGAGCCCTGACTTAGCAAATATTTGGCCCAATTCTGTCGGGGCCTGAGTTAAAAATATTCAGTGGCAGCAGCTTATTGATCAGTTAACTCTACTCCTCCCCATCCCCTTCTTTTTGCTCTTCTTTTCAGTTCCTTTCTTTTTTCTTTTGTTTCCTAAGTTCATCTAAAAGTAAGAAAATATTCAAAATGCTGCTCCTCTGAACTCCTCCCCCCCCCTCCACACACAGACAAACGCACACATCGAAAGCATTATGGAGCAACTACTGAAATTCCAGATCTTAATTTCGCGATATTTCCAGCCTAAAGCCACCAGATACTCAATAACATCGAAAATCGCTTAAAATTGCGTTTTTTTAGTTTGAATTTCAAAAATTACCGAGCCTAATATTACAAAAAATGGCCTTACAATCGCATTTTCGAGGCTTGAATTTCAGAAAATATTCGGGCAAGGGTCCCCATACCGTCTTTCTTTTATATCATAAGCAATTAGGCTTTTTAAACTACATTAACAAAAAGTTTAAGTGGAATGGCTCCTGAATGTAAAATATTGCTAAAGTTTTTAGTACCATAATTTTCAAAAAATTTCGAGGAAAGAGCTCCTTTCCTTCCCGTAAAATCTTCGAAGTTTGTCTAAAATTCCGTTTTTGAAACTTCAATTTAGAGAATTTGCAAATGATTGGTTTTGATCTTATTTTTTTTTTCAAAGAATCGATCTGGGACAGTCTCTGACCCTAAGGTCAATAAATATGGCCTACAATTGTGTTTTTAATGCTTCATTTTCTAGAATTTTCCACCAAGACACCCTGTACCTTTTTCCCCTTAACGTCAGCAAAGAAAGCCTAAAATGGCGTTTTTAAACTATAAATTTCAAAATTTTTCCGGGGGAGAACCCTCGGAACCCCCTTTTTATCAGGTAATTTTTTCCCCTATCAATGTGCCGCCTCCTCCCCCCGCCACCAAAAAAACTTCTTTTAGACTGCACTACTAATCACAAAATGTTTTCGTCCTAGCAATTAAATGAATTAGGAACCCTAAGAGCCAATAGTTAGTACAAAAATTAATTCCATGAATTCAATTATTTGTCTAAGAATATTTTATGATTAAAAGGGCCTCGCAAAACTGCGTCGCCGACGTCTACTTTTGCTCTCGCGCCGCCACTGCACACACGGGACCAAACCAACAAAAACCTCTACCGTTTCGAATTCCGGTTATGCTATCATTTTTGAATTCGAAGCCCAATGATCTTTAAAGCAGCAAACAAAAATATTTTCTTCAACTCAGAAACAGAGGAATTGTCTTCAAGAGCTGAGGAGGCATGGAAAAAAGGGAGAAATGCATTCCAACGAATAGGCTTTCCAGGAAGATTAACCAAAGGACAGTCGTTTCGCGCACTTTCTTAGAAGAAGAGTAAAAGGGTGAAATTCACAGGTTTGACATGTAAAAAAAATGAACATTTCAAGTTCATGGTTAAAGGTCATTCAAGTTAAAAGCCATTTCGCTCTGTTATCTGGATTAGTACTGTTCTTTGGTTGCTCTCTTTCTTAAAATTGTGATTCCTTAGGAAACCGAAATGATTGAAGTGAAAAGAAAATATAAGTTTTTTTCAAGTGATGAAAAAAGGAAAATCGTAGAATACTGGTCAAGTTAGATTTGCAGCAATTGCTAACCTCAAGAGGATAAATAATGAATCAAAAAAAAAAAAAAAAAATCAGGGACCAAAAAGCAATAAAAGACTTTTTCTTGAAAAAGATATGCTTAAAGTTTCTTTTACTGTCAAAATGATTCCTTAAACTCGCAATAAAGCACTTAATAATGTAATAATAGAATAAATACTTAACAAAACTAATAAAGAGGAATTTTAATCAAGAGCCCATATTGTCTTTAGTATCGATTTCAAATTTTCACCATCATATTTCAAACTTCTATAAAAAGTTTCTTAAAGCCCCCGTATCTCAAAATCTCTTTATCTCGATTTTTTTCCTTTAATGTGAAATTAGATATATATAGATTCGACTGTATGCAATATTCCCACTGCGCGGCTCATAAAATTAAACATATTTAACAATTTGCAGAATCTATGGCAAAGAAAGGCTGCATATACGTGGATTTAATAAATCAATCTCATTTCTAAAGCGAAGTGTCAAATTTCACTCAATTATCAAAAAATTGTCGCAGCAGAGGGAGGCGTCTTTATGCTTGAGGGTCACACATGGAGCAGATTTTCAATGGCATTGGGGGTGGGGGGGGGGAGCGAAGTGAATTTTTGACCTTTGTTACTCAAAAAAAAGTCGTTTTGATTTTTTTTCTTTTTCTTTTTTTCCTTTCTTTTCTCTCTTCTTTTTCCTTTTTTTTTTTGAGACTAACGTTTCGGGGGGGGGGGGGGTTTCCCCAAAACCCCCCCATTAGCTACGCCCCTGGGGGAAATTCTACATCAAAACGGCAAAATAATACCTGGTGTGCTTCGGACCAAACGTGGTGGCAAATACTGAGATTGCCATACACTTACAGAATGTCTCCAACTAGGTAATCCTTAATGCCCAAAAGCGATAAATTCATTACAGCGCCAATGCAAACTCATTTTGTATCCTAGCTGCCTCTGTTCTTGAATAAAAGGACTACTTTTCTCGACTTCTTAACTCAAACTCTCTAGACATGAGATTACAGGATCGAAAAGGTTAAACATCTTTTGCTTTTTAGCTATCACTACTCAACTAGTCTGAAGCCTTTATATATTCGATATTCCTGTCGAATGTCGAATTTTCATTTTAGTTTGTGGAACTGATAGCTTCCGCAGATTTTTGTAGACCACTTCTTTGCGTTCACATTGTCCTAAAACGTATACACCTGAGAAGATCAAAACAAAATGAATCACAAATTGAAAACAATTCACTCATTTACCACCGCTTTCATTAAAAATGAACGAATTGCGGGCCTGCTTTCTAAATACAGTTGCTCATCCGTGCAACCAATAATCCTGGCAATACAGTAAACCATCCGATTTCGCTCGAAAACTTCCAAACCTGAAATAAAAAACAATTGTCGTCAAAATTGAAAACAAATTACCATTCATCAACGATAGAAAGCATTTTTTATTAAGTTTCCCGCAGTTTATCTGAAAATGAAAAAGCTTAGCAAGGTTAATGTGATGTGAAACGTCTCACCCACTGTTCTTAATGCGAAACTGGTGTCAATTTCTTTGAACATTTTAATGATACCCTCAGATTTTGACCATTTAATGTGCCGCTGCTGAACACAAAGAAATCGTTTTCTATTAAATCAGTGTTCGGACTTCGTGGGTGGTCTACTCGAACTATACCACTGGCAAACGAGCAGTCAAGCGTTCTGTTTTGTAAAAGTAGGAGCAAATTTTTCAGCGTGTTTCACATTCACTGACTTTTTAGAAGTTTAATTGAAACCGGTGTTGTTTTGCCTTTCGGTTCTCACGACGTTTTTTAGAATGCGTCAGCTTTGAAACGCAGCACACCAAGATAAAAAAGTGTCACAAGGGTTTTCTGCTTTACAAATATTCCTAAATTAAATACTAAAATCAGTTGTTTTTATGTAGCTTTCAACAGTTTGATTAGCGGCTGGTTGAGCAGTCCCAATTGGAGATGTAAAATTTCTGAAAACTTTGAGAGTGGAAAAATAAACCTATTCCTGATTTTCTGGAGGTGAGAACTTCCTCGAAAAAATTGAAAAGTTGATTTTTACTGATAAATATATATTTTAATAAAAGTATACTTATACATTCTCAAAAATAGAAAACGTTAATGTGTTAAATATCTAAAAATTTGCTATCCAATTTTTTTTCTTACCAGGAATATACATAACACTTTAACTTAAAAAAAAACCTTCCTGTTCTATAACCGCCAGAACTTTCCTTATTCACGCCAACAAGCATTAATACATACGTGGATACATATTTACACACACTCAAACAGTCATATTCACATGATGACTGACTGCGTGGTTTGTGGAAGCATAAAACGGCTCGATCGCCTACGCATGATCTTAATTGTTTTTACATACACGTGGGCACCGACAGAGAGTTGTAGTGGTTAGGTGCTGGTCTCTTACGACCAAAGGCGCAGGTTTGGTCCTGGCTCCAGTCGGTGGATTTTTAAGATGCAGAAAAGTGACAGCGTCCATGTCGTATGATTATGCGACACGCTAAAAATCCCTCGATTACTCGTTTGGCATGGAGTAAATTCCTAGTGCTGTTTCGCATCAGAGACCATGTGCATCCATGTAGTGGAAAACTGGGCGTCAAAATTCTCGTGCCAATGGCATCCCACCGATAGTTGTGGCATGTGAGAGAGTGGTTGCTATGCCGGGGGATCGCACTAAATCTGCAAAAGTCAGTGCCTCTACCACCGCCCCTTTAGAAAGAAAAAATAAGTATACAAATGAGCGTGTTTTTTGTTGTTCTCCGATTAAATTTGCATTGCATTGTCTCAAAAGACATCCCCATACTTCGAAGGTGAAAACTCTGGTGTTCAAGTGCAAAAGCAGTATTTAAACGTCATTGAATGTTTTTCAAACATTTTTCCCTTCGAAATTCTTAGCGGACCCCCGAGGGTTCTGCGGACCACAATTCGAGAAGCATTGATCTATTGTGTTGTTATCTATCATTCTTTCTCAATACTACTCAGCAAGTTACAGAAATTTTCAAGCAACTCGACTTACAAGTTGCATACCTTATTTTTTGCCAACAAACTTACTATATTCTACGATTTGATGTAATGCAGTTGATCTGCTTTGATATTTACAAGATCAACTGTTAACAGCGAATTTTTCGATGACAACTTAAATAAACTTTTAAAGTTCTCTGGAATTAGCAGTAAACAAGCATACTACATCCTATTAAGTATTTTTTAAACAAGAGATCATTATTTTTCGTTCTTCTTCTTTTTTTTTCCCATGAACCGTCGCTAAGAGATGGCAAACCAGAACACCTTTTCTTCTAAAACATTTTGCTTTTGTGTAAGCAATAAAGGTTTGATTTCACGTTATTACAAACAATAAAATATTATATTCGTACCAAAATACATGAAAAAGTAGTTCATAAGACTATAAACTACGGTTGACTGCTTTGATTTGCTCCTATAGCTTGTAAAAAGAGCAACTAATGTCTTTCGGGTTGGCTGAACTCCAGACTTAAATATCTTTTAGTTTGTTTTGGCTTTTCGAAACTTAATCAATAGCTTAGGAAGAAAACACTTTTTACAAACAAATTAATTTAGTAAAGATCATTAAAAACTGATGAATTTGAGAATGATATGTATCGAAAATTGAAAAATTTGATTAGGAATTAAAGCAACTTTCCTGAACTTAATAATCTCGAGAGAAAAATATCGCTTTTAAAGGTGTTTCTTGAAAGTGCCGAACGATGCAGTATTTGAATATGAGTAATATTATGAGCGATTTTGTATCATATACAGTGCGACGCAAAAGTTTAGACAATGAGCAAATTCACACAGATTTCGAAATCTATTTATTCAGTTTTCCTAAGACTACTTTAGTCTAAGGTGCTATGCATACTATATAATATTTATAGCAATGAAAAGTTGACTTGTGCATTTTACAAGTTTTTACATTGTAACAAAAAATTAACCCTGTCTCAAAAGTTTAGACACAAACGAAATAAAAATTAAATAAAACAGTTTTGAAACCTGCTTGTGCATCCATTCTTCTTTATTAGTTCATAAATACGAGTTTCCATCGAAGAAACTAAATCTTGCGACACATGATGCCCCAAAGATTCTCTATAGGGTTGAGGTCTGGGCTACACGCTGGCCAATTGAGAACTTTTATATTATTTGAATTTAACCAAGATTTTGTGTTTCCTGTAGTGTGCATCGAAGCATGTCTTGCAGAAATTCCCACTAAGGGCCCCCTATAAGCTCAGCAAATGGTAAAAGATTATCCTCTAGTGTCTTAGTGTAATGCTGTGATGTTTGGCGACCACTGGTAAAGGTCAAAGACATTTGTCCATTGTAGCAAAACGCTGCCCAAACCATCACAGAGCCACCACCTTGTCGGCGACTAAAAAAACATCTGGGTTCCTTCCGTAAGTCATGCCAGTACGATGTCCAGCCATCTTGGACCATCCAGATTCCACTTTTTTTTCGTCGCTAAATATTACTGATATCCATTTTGATCCATATGACATATGATTTCGAGCCCACAACATTCGTTGTGATTTATGATGTGGCTTTAGAGCTGGTTTCTTTTTCATTTTGCAGTGAACCATTGTCCCTGTTTACAAAATTCGTCTACGAATCGTATCCTTTGATACCGAAAGCCCCAAGGAGCTTTGAACTTCACGAACAGTCATTTGTTGGGTACTTGCTAGTTTTTGGATCTGACGATCATACCGTTTATTCGTCACACGCGGCCTCCCATAACTGCGTTTTGCTTTATAATTGCAGTGACTTGATAAAACTCGATAAATAGATTTCTTTGATCTATTAATAATAGCCGAAATTTCAGGAACAAGCTTACCTTCAACTGCCAAATCTTAGTTACCTCATCCGCTTTAATCTGCTCAGCTCGCGGCATCTCGACTACCAAGTGTTATGGTTGGCAGACTTTAAGTACAAGAGGTCTGTGATGTCATCTCTTTTAAATATGCATATACGAAAAAAAAAATTCACAGAAACTCGTAATAGTGTTTAAACTTTTGCAACAAGCAAATTTCTATTTTTATCCAAAACAGTATCGTTAAAGCATATCAAACAATTGTATTTTGGTTATAGTATTTCAAAAGAGTTTTTGAATATGTTTGCAGACTTTTGTATTTCTACTATCGCAATTCTAAATTCTACAGCTGCAGAACGTCATTGTCTAAACTTTTGCATCGCAGTGTATAATGTTTCTCAAAGATGTTTTACTGTGACACCGCTATAACTTCCGCCCTTCGTAATCAAACTACATAAAGTCAATGTCATTTTAAATCTATTTTTCACCTCTTTCGGCTAAAAATAAAGAAAGGTTGTGCATTCTGGTTGTTAAAAATAATAAAAAATAATAATAATAAATGATTTATTCAATTTTTGATTGGATGTGACTTCAATGAATAACTTTCCAAAGTGGGTATACACTAGTTCAACTAGGTTAATTCGTCCTGGGGGTGGCGGAGCGATGAACGTGAGTTTGAATCCCCATTTTCATTACTTTATAATCTAAACTCATTGCAAGATTCTCAGATAAAGTTCTGGCGTTGTAAAAATCAGGGAACAAGATATTGATTTAAACATGTTAAATTGCATTTAAACTTTTAAAAAATATTTTTTACAAAGTAGAGACGCTCATTTCAATCCATTTTGTTGATTTATTATGTATAACTTTAGTGCTTTAGTGTATAGATGCTCTAAATCGCAGTATCATATCTATTATTTCTCAAAGGAGATTTGTGGGTACGTCATAAATTTTTTAACGTATTGTCCGTTTTAAACGAGAAGGCACTTGACTCCGCCATCGTCACGTGGTATCCGATGATGCTATTTAACTGTTTTCGGCAGAAGGTATATTCGGATCATTGCATTTTTTTTTGTAAAAGCAGCAGTTTTTAAAATGTAAGAATATCGAAAGTAGCAACAGACAAGTGAAGCAAGTGATGTAAAGGAAACTAAGACTTTTTTGCACATCAAAATGAACGCCCAAATTAAGGTTGTCTGGTTGTCTCGTTTAGAAGCACGTGGATATGTTTACCGATCACCCCCGCGTAAAATTGAACTCAACGTTCAAGAAGGCGGGGCGAAGTGCCTTCTCGTGAAAAACGAACAATACATGACGCATTTTAACGTTACGTTCATACTTCATCAAACTTCAAAAGTGAGACATCATTTTAAAGAATTTTTTAGCCACTTTCAGCGGGCCACTGCGTAGAGTAAATATTTTAAATTATCCTAAAAATATGTCTGCATTTTAGGTATTGTTATTTAGTGGAATGTGGGGCAAAGTGAAATAGCAAGGCAAAGTGAAATGGTGAAATATTAACTCTGCTTTTAGTGCCACTTACCTAGAAATATTTTAACTATGTTGTTATACATGTAGTTTATTCCAGTCAAGAAAAAATTACCTCTGAAAATCAAAACATATGATAATGCAAGTTCATTTTCAAAAATTGATACTCAAATTGCAATATTTTGTAGTAAGTCAAAAACTATTTTGATATTATCAAATGATAAAATTCTTGTTATTAATATTATAAATATTAATTGAGATCTATTATTTGTAATTTTAATATTTTTCACAATCAGTCAAGTGCATGCGAGGCAAAGTGGATGGGGCAAAGTGAAATAATTCATTTCGTTTATTCATTCAATCATTTACTAAATCTATTATGTACTCTCTCACTAACTAATTTATTTACATTCCTTTATTTAATAATTCACTTATTAATTCATTCACTTATTTTCCTATTTATTTACTATTTTATTCACTCCTTTACTGTTCCTCGTGTATTAATTAATAAATAAATTAATTAATTAGTTTATTGTTTGATTATCTTTTCATTTATTGATTATCCTTTTATTTACTCGTTATTTTGTTCAAAAATAGTTTTTCCAATTGAATAGAAAATATTTCGTTCGAAAAATATTTTATTTTTCACTTTGCCCCAAGGGAAAAAAAAGTGAAAAAATTCCACTTTTTTTTTTGAATGTACAATTTTACAGCAAAAAATAAAAAACAGTGTTTCAATGCAAGTTTTATTGTAAAATACTATGTTTTTTCTTTATGTACTGTAATTTTCAAAACAAATTTCCAATTTGTTCATTTTGAAAAAGTTTAGTCATCTTAACTATTTCACTTTGCCCCACATTCCCCTACTAATTTACTATTAAATACCAATTATTTGATGAATTAATTTACTTATTCACAATATGTGCCATAACATTCACACCTAGCAAATGTTGCGAAAGGTTTCCTAGTTAGTTCCCACAGGGACGGTTTTAGCATTTAAAAGTTTCCACGCAAAAGTAAAAAATTGCGTCCATGTGAAACTACAACATAAGGATCTTTGCGTTAAAGTGTTCAATTTTCAAAGTTGAAAAAAAAAATAATTAAAATAAATAAATAAAAGAATTATAAACAAACAAATAAAGAAAGATAGCAATAAATCAAAACAAAAAAAAAAAAAAAAAAAAAAAAAGAAAGGAGTGTCTGAATTTTTGTTTCTTTTTGTAAATTTCAGCTTTTAAACTATGTTTTACATTTTTTTAATTTTTAGTACAAAAGCATTTATTTATTTCTTACGTAAAAGAAACTTTTGCGCAACTTTGTCAATAGGAGAGAACTGGAGGAGCCAATTGACCCCCTGTCGTTGAGAAATCAATGTTTTTCCATATCATGGGAGTGGGAGTGGTTCTTGTTTTTTAACATAATATTCATTGAGTATGTACCCTTTGACTGACGAGCCTGGTTTCATGATAGATAGGCATAACATACCAGTTATGTATATACTGACTTAAATTTTTACAAACTATGAATATTTCGTATTTTTTAAATTATTATAAATTCCATTTGTGCTCATGAATGTTTAGCGGTTAATTAGATGTTTTGTTGTTTTTAAAATGTTTTGGGAAGAATTTTCCAATTAATTCATAAATTTAGTTGCAATTGTTTTCCCATTTTGGTTCAGCTATTTTGTACTTCTAGATTTTTTTTTTTTTTTTTGAATCTGTGCAGGGATACTGATTTAAAAAACGAACTAATGAAGAATTCGTCTTGCTCTAGCGGCCTTGAATCAGACCCGTCATTCAAGGGGTTCGGGAGCATGGGACCCCGTTAGGGCAGGGGGAGCAAACATGGGCGCAACAAGTTGCCCCCCCTCCTAGTACGGACCTTAGAAATTGCTTGAAATTATAGTCCTCCTCTCCCCCTAAAAAGCATTTTATGCTATTTTTGGTGAGATGAGTGCAGAAAAAGCGGTCCGGGCTCTGCCCAATAATTTTTTTGAAATTGAAGTCCTAAAACGTCAATTTAAAATTATCTTTGGTAACATTTTGAAAAAGCGTAGGAGTCGGAGGTTTTCTTCTAGGAAGGGGCATATGCCCCTCCCAGCCCCCCTCTGGCTACGCCCATGGTCGGGAGGGGACAATTCCCCCCCCCTGGCTTTGAGAAATCAATGCACAAGGTATGATTCAGAAGTTTCAAGACTTTTTTTTCCCCGAGAAAAAGAGCACGCGGGCTGGCGCGAACGGGCTGGGGAGGTTGTGTTGGGCGTCGTTGAACGAACAGAAGCTGCGGCAGTTGGCTTCGGAACACTGGAGAGTGTGCATCGCTTACTGCTTAGGTTCGTGTCATTGACCTCGGTCGAAAAGTGGGAGATACGAAAATGGAGCAGCACTCCGCCGCTTCAGGGATCGAGTCTGCTCGGTGATCAAGAGCGATTGGATTCTCCACCACGACAACGCGCCTGCTCACATGTCACGCGCCACCAACGAAGTTTTGGTCAAGTTCAGCGTAACAACACCGCCGCAACCACCCTTCAGCCCCGACTTGACTCCAAGTGACTTTTCCTCTTCCCCCGAATCAAGACAGGCCTAAAAGAGAAGCATTTCAACGCTATCCATCAGGCTTCAACGATAACCCTTGACAGCATGTCGCTCGAGGACTTCCAGAAGGGCTACGAACAATGGAAGACGCCCTGGCAGCTTTGTGTTGATGCTGAAGGATCATATTTTGAAGAATTTTACTCCGCTATACTAAAATATCCAATACATTTCTAGTTCTGAGATGAGTTTTGAACTTTTTGAATCATACCCTGTATTTCCATGCGTACGGTCGTGGTTTTTGCTCTTTTTCGATATGATCTGCATTGAATATATACCTTTGACCTCTCTCAAGAGGATGCTCACCTAGAAGAGATCATGGCGCAGACTGTGCCATTGAAAATTTTAGGGGGTGCGGGGTTGAGGGGTATTTTTAGGGGGATCTTGCTTTGGTGGGGGGGGATAATCGTGGTATTTAGGGGGGTACGCCCTTGCTTTTAGGAGGCACCCCTGCCTCCCCACCTCGGAAAAATTTGAAATGACGGGCCTGTCTGTGCCTTGGAACCTCCTTCAGATTAATCGAACCCCACACGACGCAATTTCTTATATGATCAAACCCATCACTAGCAAAGTGATATCAGAAACTTGATTTGCGCCTGGCTCTAAAGAAAGAGCTTTCATACTCCCTATTCCTGAATTCATTTGGCTGCATGTGCAAAAAAAAAGAAACTCATTCGCAGAAGACGACCTTTTCGCTCAATGCCATTCCATCAAAATTTCCAGGGAAATTACGGTCGCCAAATGAGAGAAAGAGATGCACTCTAATGCAACCCTGAACCACCTGTTAACAATAGCAGAGGCGACCATGATTGGATCACTTTGCATTCCAGGTACACATTCCAACTCCATTACGAAGAAGCGGCGGCGAAAACCTGTTTCATCGTACATTTTTTTTACCGACAAAATGAAACGAAATATCCCTGAAGCGCTCGGGCTGTATTCGCGAAAAGGAAAAGAATAAATAAACAACAAAAACTCTTTGTGCCCTGGCGTACACCCGTGAATGTCGCAGCTACTTCAAAAAAGACAAAAAAAAAGTGAGTGGTGAAGCAATGGCCTCGATGGACCAACTACTCTTTGAAATGTGAAAGGTCGAAGGTGCTAAAGCGGAACTTTTTTGGTGGAGTTCATAATTGCAACTTCAAGTACTATTTTTCCTTTCCCTTTCCTGTTTGACGGATGCATATACGATGAGCTGGATCGAATGATTTACCACCTCAGTCAGGGGTGCCCTGATGGGAGGTCACTGTGACCTCCCGTCCTCTCAAAGATTTCCCTATTCGGCAAATTTTGTCTGATGATTCGGAAAAAATATCATCATTCGTCGAAATTTTGAGTTCCATCGGCCCGACGAGAGGCCATGTCAGCCTAGTCGGAAACTAGGAAAACCCGGCGACGTTGATGCAAAAAAGAAAAAAAAAAGTAAAGAAGGAAAGAAAATGAAAGGGAGAAAGAAAAGGGGGAGGGGGACTCCAAATAAGAGAATGTAAAGATTAAGTAAAATTTACTCTTTTAGCATTTACTGTTGTGGCAATTAAAATAGAGTTAATTGTTTTCTAGTAAGCAGTTTTCATTATTTTTCTCCCTTTCCTCCCCCTTTTTTATCTTCTTTTTCCCATTTTCTTTTCCTTTTTTTCTTCTTTTTTTTTGGGGGTGGGGGGGGGGGTGGGAGGGCCCCGGCGACATCACTGACGAGGGGCCCGCCTTGACTCTCTGCGGCCCTGAGTTCTATTCGGTAAAATTATCATTATTCGGCGAATTTGGAGTTCCATTCGGCAAAACTATCATCATTCGGCAAAAAATTTGGAGTTCCATTCTTCAAATTGAGATCCCCCCCCCCTCCAAAAAATTTTACGATCGGGGAGCCCCTGACGTTATTTATATATGCAAGATGCAACTGCAAATTTCGGTGGACAATTAATTTTATATCTTCTAATGCAACTACTTATCTTATGTCTTTTTGGTATTTCACATAAAAATGCTCTTTCGTTTATTTCTTTTTTAAGGATGATTTTGTTATCTTTTGTGACGAAAAAGCGCAAAATGGGAACCACGAAATATCGCTGCAGTTTTATTAAGAAATGAAACACAATCTTGAATTATATAGGTTAACTTCTTTCACTTCCTTTTAAAAGCCGGAAGACAGGTTCTTAAATCTACCTCTAGGGAGGCCTATTAGGGAGGTAAAAGGCATTATGTCATTTTTTTTTTTTTTTTTTTCAAAATCGAGATTTAAGCACCGTCCCAATCAACTTTTTATCGCCACTCAGAGGTGTAAAGCACTAAGATTTTGATGGTCAAAATTTCAGTTTGTAAACCCATAAGTGACAATCTATACAAATAAACCGCACAAATTTGAGGGCGCCAAAAAAAAAAAAAAAGAAAACAGAAAAGAAAACTGAATGCATACCACACGTTTGAGGAAACAAATAAAGCAAAATAAAATAATTAAGAGAGAAAAAAAAAAGAAGGCGCACTGGCTATAGTATGCTTCTGAAATGCATAAAAAAGGTATATGAAAAAAAAAAAAAAGAATCGCCATTAGCGTATTTGAAAATATATCAATAAAATATGTTCAAGGATCTCAGTTTTAAAGGCGAAATTGATTGCATTTTAAACTTGCTCTAACAAATTTATTCTTGTTAATCACGTCTCTGAGTCAGGATGAGTCGGGTAGGAAAAGCTTCAACATGATTCAACTTTAGACGTCAAATTTGAGCCTATGGTGGGATATCTAGACGTCAAATCAACTTTTTTTGGTAGCAAAATGCAGGGGTTCCCACCCCCTCAAGAGCAAAAGACCCCCCCCCCCATACCACGAAGACCCCCCTAAGAGCGAGATTTCCCTCCCTCACCCCTATAAGAAAAAAAAAGTCCCTCAAAATACTCCCCCCCCCCCCTAAAAATTTCAATGGCACAGTCTGCACCATGACCCACTTAGGTGGCCACCCCTGCAAAATGCGACTAAGCAAAGCAAAAATTTTTAAGCAAAATAAAGTAAAGTTAAAACATACAGCGTGAATTATAAAACATAAATTACAAACGTCAATAACAAAACATTAAAAAATTCTTGATTATAGTTCAACATGAGTTAGTAGTAAATTCAACAGTAGAGAGCGCCAAAGGCACTGTCCGCAGTGTTATTTAATCAGTTTAATTTAGAGTACAAACACAAATATGTATTAAACAATATAATATTTACAAATTAATTTTACACAAGTAATAAATATTTCACACAGAACAATTCTTCGATTTCGACTGTTTGACTCCAGAAAAAAAAAAAACACACACACACAATAACTCGCATTGAAACATTTAATATTATAAAAAATAAAATACAAAATCCCCCCCCCCCCTCCGGTTGGCAAGTCAGTATATTTTATCAGCTAAAAGTTAATTATTGATAGAATGTCGTTATTTTGTATATATTCATTGACCCCTCGCATATATTTTTTGAAGTTCTTCTCATTCCTAACATCTTCCGTTAGTTCATTAAACAGCCGCAGTGTCAAGAAAAAGAATTGCTTTTTAATAATCGTTTTATTTAGTTTTACAACTTTAACTAACGATCGCTTATTTCCAACAATGACTATTGTGAATTTTCTCAAAAATTTAGAGAGTAGCTAGAAAGTGTGCGCAAGTGTTTTCCTTCTACCTCAAAAATATCTCATGGCGCATCTAACGAGCAAGCAACATGTTTCGCTTACATTCTAGCTTGCGTTCCACGCATAATGACACTTAACGGTTGAAGAATGATAGCGAGATCATTTGAAGCTTGCCTAACCTTTTTTAAGAAACACAGAAAGAAAAAAATCATCAGATAAAAATTTCGTAGAATGGATCTCGCAACGTAATAAAGGAAGAAAGACTGGAAGAAAGGAATGAGTTCAAAAGGGCGCTGCTAAATGTAAGATTCCAGTGGTTAAGGATTCTGTAGGAGTGCAAACAAGGAAATCCCTGGGAGATATTTTTTTCACTTATTTCTGCATTCTTTGATTCTCTTTTTCAACTATTCATTTTTTAGAGCGGTAATGATCGCAGTTTAGTTCATATTTTTTAAAAATATTAATGACAGTATTTCGTAAAAATGTGCGCTTGAAAAAGTAACTGCTAATCATTCGTAATAAATTTTATCAAAAAAAAAAAATAAATAATTTGAATTCTGAAATTTTGAATTCATATTATGTGTTTCGCAATCACGAGTTGCGACAGGATCCTACTCATTGGAGTTATTGTTTCTTGAAACGGCTCCGTCCCCCCAAGCCTGCCCCTACTCCTGGGTGGTTACGTGTGTATAGTTGTGTGTGTGTGTGTAGACCTGTGTGTACGTTCGTAGGCATGTGTGTATGTGTGTGAGTGTGCGTGTGTGCAGGACATGGACGCCACCGACCAGGAGAAGCGGGTTCCGGGGGACAGTGCTCAGGACGGGAGGAGCCGCGCCTGCAGAGGACGGTGTGCGGTGGTGCTGCAGAGGGCCCTGGTAAAAGCAGAAAAAGGAACCAGACGCCAAGGACGGTGAAGTGAGAACAATTAGCAATCGTGATTGCTCAAAAAAAAAAAAAAAAAAATCAATGACAAAGAATTACGATGGACATTTTCAGAATAAATTGAATCCTTTTTAGTTACAGTTTAACAGAAATTGGAGAAATTAAATCGTAGAGAGAGAGAGAGAGAGAAAATTCAAAAACGGCATTTCAATGCGTTTCATTTTTTTAAGTATGACTCATGCACACAATTTTACAAATAAGAAAAGGTGATAATACCCATCCTACAACGTTAGTTAAGTTACAAAGAGGCGATCTCACTCTGAGAGGCAGAAAAGATCAGAATTCCAACCCGAATTCTTAAAACTTTAAACTTCGACCCCATTTACCCCCGACTCTGACTCTGCAGTCCTGCTTACAAAGGGGTGATAGTAACTATCCAAACAATTAATTTAATTGCATAGGAGCATTAAGTCGCATTCCACTCTTAGAGGCAGAAAAGAAAATTTTCATGCTGTAAATTCTTGATAGTCCTAACAGATATGCCACGTAGCCAGGTACAAAATGACACTAGAGGCGATTACTGTATTGCTTCATCTCGTAGGATAGGGCATTGGGCTAAGAGGAGGGGTCATGGCGCAGACTACGCCACTGAAATTTTCAGGGAGGGGGGGGTGTCAGGGAAATTTCTCTCATTGGAGAGCGGGGATTGATCTTAGTGGCATTGCGAGGGCTGCTCCATTGCTCTTGGGGGGTGGGGTTGCACCTCGGGCATCCCCAGAGCAAGACCAAACATGACAGTCGTTATTTACAAATAGATTTTCCCTTTACTTGGGAAACGTGAGAACCTAAAACGCTTTGTTCAAGCTGCTACAAAGGCATGTCAACAGCAGTTTAAAACCGTAACTTCTTCGTAAACACTTGCAAATAAAACACGCGACTGATGTGACAAATAAGGATAAAATATTCGAAATGCTAACAGAAAATTAGCAGATGATAAAAAGGCGCCGTTTGGCGCCAAAACACTGGAGCACCGTTTCGGTACTGCTTTTCTGGAAAAATAAGTTTCCTTTTCACATAAAAATAGTTTAAATTTAGTTTTTTAAACTTTTTGTTTTTTCATTTTAACAATCAGAATTCATTCTTTAAACTTCCTTTGTTACCACTTGTCCGGCACTAAGCAAGAGCTGAGCGATTGTAATAAGCGTGAAAATAAACCGAAATAAATTTGTACTTTTTAGTTTAAATCACCTGTCTGAAGAAACGAATCATATTCTCGCAGCCTTCTGAATCAAGCGTTCCGGTACTGTTAAATGTACGAGTTCATCTCCTATAAAAATTGTTTGCAGGGGTGGACTGGCCCGCCGACCCGTGGGGCAGTGCGCCGTCCCGTCTGTGTGCCCTTGCACCCTCTCACCTGTGTGCCTTCGTTTTTTTTTTTTTCTTTTTTTTTTTTTTTTTTTTGCCGTCGAAGCTGTGCGCTTCAGTTTCCTCCCCCCACTGTCGAGCCGCGATTTTTTTTTTACTCCCTCGAATCGGTGAACCTTCTGTTTTTTTAATTTATTATTTATTTATTTATTTTATTTATTTATTTTTTTGCACCCTCGAATCTTTGCTCCTTTGGGTTTTTTCCCCCCTCGGACCGGTGCGCCCTCTTGGGGGACACTATTCGCTCGCGTGTGTGTAGCGCACACATCTTTTCTTCTCCTGTCAGCTTCAGAGTTGACAAAATGACTCTTTAAGGGGGTCCGGGACACAAAAATCGTCAAATTTTGCAATTTTGTTAAATCATTTAAAAACCTTCTGTTTTTTTTCCTACTTACAGGGGCGTAGCTAAGGGGGGGGGTTGGGACAACCCCCCCCGAAACGTTTGTCTCAAAAAAAAAGAGAAAAAGAAAAGAGAAAAAAAAGAAAAAAAAAGAAAAAGAAAAAAAAATCAAAACGACTTTTTTCTGAGTAACAAAGGTCAAAAATTCACTTCGCCCCCCCCCCCAATGCCATTGAAAATCTGCTCCTCAAGCATAAAGACGCCTCCCTCTACTGCGACAATTTTTTGATAATTGACTGAAATTTGACACTTCGCTTTAGAAATGAGATAGACTTGTTAAATCCACGTATATGCATCCTTTCTTCGTCATCGATTCTGCAAATTGCTAAATATGTTATGAGTGGCGCAGTGGGAATATTGCATACAGTCGAATCTGTATACTTCGAATGTCACAGGGAAGAAAAAAATCGATATAAAGAGGTTTTGAGATACGGGGGCTTTGAGAAACTTTATAGAAATTTGGAATATGATGGTGAAAATTTGAAATCGATACTAAAGGCAATGTGGGTTCTTAATTAAAATTTCTCTCTATTAGTTTTGTTAGGTATTTATTCTATTATTACATTATTAAGTGCTTTATTGCAAGTTTAAGGAATCATTTTGACAGTAAAAGAAACTTTAAGCATATCTTTTTCAAGAAAAAGTCTTATTGCTTTTTGGTCCCTGATTTTTTTTTTTTTTTTTTGATTCATTATTTATTCTCTTGAGGTTAGCAATTGCTGCAAATCTAACTTGGTCAATATTCTACGATTTTCCTTTTTTAGTGCGCGAAACGACTGTCCTTTTGTTAATGTTCCTAAAAAGCCTATTCGTGGAACGCATTTCTCCCTTTTTTCCACTGCCCCCTCAGCTCTTGAAGACAATTCCTCTGTTTCTGAGTTGAAGAAAATGTTTTTGTTTGCTGCTTTAAAGATCATTGGGCTTCGAATCCGAAAATGATAGCATAACTGGAATTTGAGACGATAGAGGTTTTTGTTGGTCTGGTCTCGTGTGTGTCATAGGTCATAGTCAAAACGACCTTTGCTAACCAGAGTATACATCGCAATCACATTGATTTTTCATCCAGTATTTACTGCGTATTCTTTTGGAAACGTGCAGTCTGTTTAAAATAGTACATTCTAAGTGAAAGTTGATGCATAATGAAGCGAGCAAAACCGACAACAAGCTTTTTTAAATCCTAAGAAAAAAATGAAAATGAAGAAAAGGATTGCACTAAAAAGAGAAAGTTAACGCCATCTGAAGAAAACGAAGTACAGTCTTCAAAGCAGCCCTAATCCCATCGGACCCTTCTGAAGGTGATTTTATTTTAATTAAAAAGAAAAACTGCATAGCATTACATGAATAAAATGTTAAAAAACGAAATGAATCTAAACTATTTCTGTTAGCTTGGTTCGCGATTAAAAAGTAGAAAATAAAAAGAACTTCTGTTTATAACACTCGAAAATTGCTGTTGCTCTCTCAAATAGATATTTATGTAAATTCTAAAGCAGCTAATAAAAATAAAAATAGAAACTTGAGAGGAGAACACGCGGTATGCAGCTTTGAGCGAATAACTTTCTACCGCCTATATTTCTTCCCTAATTTTTTTCATTCAAATTTTATTAACTGCTTTAAAATTAGCATAAATGTAAATACATAAAAAGCAACATATAAATATAATGATATGAAAAGCAACTTCATTTTTTGCGGGTTATAATTCAAGAAGTTTTTTTTATTTTTGTCATACTTTTAGTGCAAACCAAGCTAGTAAAAAGTCTTTATAGTCTGTCCACCGATGAGATTGAAAGTCAAACATCCAGTTTACAGTCGGAAATGGAAGTATCTATTAGCTTTCAGGGATGCCAGCTTTTGTAGATGTGTGTCAGCCTCTAAATTAAGCAGTCACTTTGAAATGAACGGAACACGCTCATTGGTTTGGATTGACTGGTTTTGTGGTTTTGACAAGACGTTGCTAGAAAATTTCACTTTAAATTAAATGGAGGAAAAAGAAAAAAAAAGTTGAATTTTCCATAACATTAGAAAAATATAAAAAAATTTCTTTGATTTTGTTTTGTTTGACACAAGTATCGGACTTTTGGGGCATTCGATTCCAAAGTATGTAAGATTCACCTCCCTCTTATTTTTTTTAATACTAAAAAAAGTTTACACACACACACACACACACACACACACACACACACACACACACACACACACATATATATATATATATATATATATATATATATATATATATAAGAAGTAACCCCCCCCCCCTCCCGAAAGTCGGGTCTAGCTACGCCTCTGCCTACTTAAAAGGATTTTTAAATCTTGTTTTTTTCTTTATTAGAACGAAAGACATAATTATTTTTGTTGCCTTTAAAACTTAAAACGCGTTTTCCTCCACGATGCAATTTTCCCCGATTTTTTGCATTCAAACTCTTATGAGTTAAGAACTGATAAAGATAAAGTAATAAAATTTGGAACATATCTTTTTCAAACAGTTTACTTTAATTTTTATTCGGCAAATTTGAAAAGAAAAAAAAAACGTTTACTGCAAAAAATATGTTTTTTTTAAAAAGTATCTTCGAATTTTTCGAAATATTTCTTCAAATATTTTCTATTTTTTTTCATTGAATTACTATTTTTTAAATCGCCGAATAAAAATTAAAGCTTAGATATTGTGCATAATTTTTTGAAAAAATTTGAAAATTGACCAAGAATATTTTGAGTTTTACCGATTTAAAGCAACCTCATTTTTAAAAGAAAAAATAAATGAAATTTAAATAAAAAAAAAATATATACATTTATGTTGTGATTTTGCTTATTGAAAAGAAGGTGAATCAGTGCAAAAAGATTTCAAAGCTCTTAACTGTTGATTAATTTTTTTTCATAATGTGTCAAGGACCCCGTTAAGCAAACTTTCAAGTAACTATAGAATTGCAAGATCTACCCAGGAACATATAATGATGGCAAGAAGTTTAATTGGACCATACGCAAAATAATCGTAAGTAAAAGAAAATTTCCCCGATTCCTTTATCAAACAATGCAATGCAGAGTAGTATTAATGATTTGGCAAAAGTAAACTTTTGAAAGGAATAAAATTGACATTAAAATTGGAACTAATTAAGTCTACCCCCCTCCCCAGCATCTCTTTTCTTAATATTGAACCTAAAACTATCAAGTTGACATAAATTTAATGAAGCACAAAAATTGCAAATGCAAACAATTGTTTTTTATTTACATTGCTCTTTTATTAATTTATTTTCAATACGAACATTTCTTTCTTTTTATTTCTGAAACAATCAGCTCTTTAGGTCACAAAAAAAGAAAAAAAAATCATACGAAACGATTTAAATTTTGCAATTGAAATCACAACCAAATGTTCTATAAACTGAGCGAATTTTTATTTTCTTTCGATCTTTCTTAATATCGACGTCGACATAAACAACTCTTGAAAACAAATGTCTGTGATTTCATGTGTAAAAAGACAATGAAAATTCTTCACCTAGGTCAAAGAGATCATGTGAAGCAATGAATTGCGTGTCTTAAATTCTTTCACTGTGTACTTCCCTCAACAACTATAAAGATTGCGGGGGTTTTTTTCCATGAAAATGATTTTTTTTTTCGTTTTAAAAAATTGGCCCTCAATCGTAATTGATTAATAACTGATAACATAATAAATAATTAATAGTTTAAAGAAAATGTTGATAAAATCATTTTTTTCCATTTTTATTTTTCATTCTATTTCTGGGGGAAATAAATGTGCGTTTGTAAGTTGGGAAAGTAACGAGAATCTGAAATAGTAGCCATGTCAATCTTGGCAATTATTTTCTGCCATAATTGTTTCGATTTGTCAAAGATCAGCCTTGCTTGGTTCATTTATTTTGTATGCATTATATTTTTTTTCTTTCGTTATCAAGTTAGAATTTACCGTCAGAAATTGCTCTAAATCTGACGGGTCGGCGGTTAATCCTTAAAATTTTGTCATCCATGCTGATATTTAAGCAGTAAGTTACCGCGCATAAGCCAGGGTTAAAGCAGAACTACATGCAGCGACATCTGCCTCCAGCTCGGTTATTCCCTAGTGCAAACAAGGACGAAACTGCAGTCTCTGGATCAGATAACCGGGCTATGGGTATATTGCATGCGTGCTTATATTTGTCCAAATAATGTACTTTCTAAATATCAAAAAAAAAAAAAAAAAAGAAGAAAAGCAATTAATAAAAACTTTTTGCTCAAAATCACAGATGTATATGAGGCAGCGAGAAGCAAAGGTATGCAAGTGGACTATTTTAAGTTTCGAGTAAAACGCGTTTAAAGATCAGATCCTAAGTAGGCTTTCATTGAAATTTTTTTTCTAAATCTTGCTGTACGGCAGCACCTACCAGGGCTACTAGTACAATCTCTTGCCCCAAGACAGAGGAGAGGTTCACTTACCATTTGTACTGGTTATCTCCAAATTTTTAATTTGCCACTTGCATCCCTTTGCTTCTCACTACCTCATATGTGATTTCATAAAGCAATCTTTTTAAATAGGATTCCAAGTCTCCCAATGGATTAAAAAGTGCATCAAACGTGCCGTAGGGATTACCTAATGCACGTTCGAATCCATTGGGAAACTTGAAATCCTATTTTTTCAAATATAAACCTTGAAGTGGCAACTACTGAAGCACTACTAAGCACTGGCCACTACTGGTGTGTTTACCTAAATTTTAGGAGAATGAAGAAACGAAAAAGTCAAATGTGGTCTACAATGAACGCTATCTACTGGAGTTTAGGTTTAAACCACTGGAGTTTGGGTCAAAATTTCAACTATCAAAATATTATTAAACAGGCAATTGCTTCGTTCAAATGTAGAACGAATTTTCGCCCGTCATACCTTGACGGGCGATTTTCTTGTACTATTATGATTCAGGATTTTCACGCGTATTTTACGTGTAGATTTTTTTAAGCATTATTCTTTATTTTTGATTATCATTCACTTCGCAATGACTTTTTAAAAACATATAAGAAACGCAATGAATAGAAATAGATGTAGTATGTAAATGTAAACGTTGTACTGTAAAATTCGCTGTGTTTAATATATGTGGAATGTAAACCTTACTGGATAGGTATAACTTACCTATATTTCATGAAACTATATACATAGAAATACGTCAACTATACCTGGTATTGCCGTGCAAGAGAACGTCTTAAGCAATGACCTAGGTCCCGTTGTGTTCTTTTTGAGACATTAATTGTACTTTGCAATTATAATATAAATAAATAAATAAATGTTTGCAACTGGCATCGCATCTATTTTATAGACAAGTAAAATGTTATTGAAATTGACAAAACCTAGCACTAACATTTTTGTATACATAAGCCGTATACGTATATTAAGGTATCGGCGCATTTAGAGATTTGGGAGCCAGTCGCAATGCATTTCAGGGAGGCGGGGGGGGGGGGTGTCCATCACACTATTATCAAGTGCGTTTTTAAGTGCCCTGTGGGGTCCCTATGATCATGGGTGCTCGGCAAATTTGCCTCTAATAAGGAAAAGAAATGATCGTTTAATCACCTGTAATGGTTTTGTCATCCACCTGTATTCACGATGAACTTTTTTTCCCCCAGTAGCAAAATTTCTGAAAAATGAGGAAAGAGAAGCTTTGACAATGCGATATACTTTCCATAATATGTTGACTCACATAGCAAAGGGAACCAAGTCATTCACGCGTGTTTCCCGTCTCTATTGAAATCGAATAAAATCACGTCTATTCTGCAATTGAGAATAAAAGAATTTTTCTTTACAATGCATGCAGATTAGGTCATTTAAAATTTCTTTCTCTAATTTGAGAATAGTTATAAAAATAAATATGTGCATTGAGCATACTACTAAAATAGTAACGTGGTTAAGTATAGATAGCGTGAATGTAATGTGTCTTTTTCCTAAAGGTGTCATTTTAGCCTATTTTTCGTAAAAGTAAGGGAGAAAAAAGAACTAAAAAATGAGAGAATGCTTTATGTATCGTAAAATTATCGTTAAATGCAAGAAAAAAGTCAAAAATAAATAATTAAATAAATACCAAAGAAATATTAAATAGGGGAGGTTATCGTCAATGAACCGGTTCCATGACTAGACCCCGAAGATATTTCCCGTACCAGAGTTTGTGCAGACGCGTAATCCGTTTTAGTACTTTCCTTTGTCTGAAAACAGTCTACTGCAGAGTCGTCAAGTAGCTAAAATTATTTAATCATATTGTTAATTGCTCAGAAAAGATTTCTACCATTATCTGACTAATTATTAGGATTTTCATTTAGTTATAACATGCTTTGAATATCACTGATCATCTAAACGTGAACATTGACTTAAAAGAGTGCTTTTTCGAGTACGATTCCCCATACTTCATGTTTCATCATGATTCGTCCCAGCAGTAACACTAAGAATATTCAAAATGACGCAGTTGCTATCATTGAACCACTAGGTGTTTCCATGAATGGACCACATGACAAAGTGTTTCATTCATGGAAAATCTCAAATACTGCTGTAACTTCAGTTCAATTACCTTTGAAAATTGCCCAATTGTTTTAAAATAAATATGACAGTGAAAAAAATAATCTCATTAATTCATGGAAAATCTTATACTTTATTATAATTTCAAGGCAATTTTTTTAATAAAATTGGTTAAAAATTTAAAACATAAGAATACAGTTTCAAATACTTTTGCTGTTCCAAAAACATGCAAAAGTTAGTAAAATATGGATGCCTTATTTGCCAAATCGATTAACTCTACTTTTTAAAAAAAAATCCTCATTTCTGCTTTAATAGTGCTTTATCATTGCTTAGCATGTGAATTTATATTAAAGTTTTGGTTCAGTAGATTTCTGACCATGTGATGGCAGAAAATGTAACACGAGGGTCTCTTCACTCCTATGGATAACACCATCTTCTTAACTTTTCTCTACTTTTTGTTTTATGGAGTTAATCGATTTGGCAAGTGAGGCATCAGGGGACAGGCCAGTGGACAAGTGAGAGCATGTAACGTGCTACAGTAGCTTACAGATATGGTGGTATGGACCTTAACGAAGTCTGCCGAAATATATAGTCCTGAAAGCAACTTTAAACAGTCGCATGGAAGATAAAAACCGGTTTGTTGTTACCTTAGTCACTTATTATAAATTTAGGAGATAAGCCCTCTGAAATAGGAATATGATTAGTAAATCATATTTTGAAACTAGAGAAGAAGTTTTTGGAATTACTTCCGAAAAATTGGGGAAATTGGCCTATCAAGAGGCTGAGAAAAATAATATGTCCCACAGATTTAATTAAGACAAAAAGTCTGTTAGTACTGTAGTCTCTGGTAGTTTGAGACTTAAGCTTCTGGTTTCAGTAATAAAATGGTCAAAAATGTTCTCTGACATTTTAGAGAGTAAGTGCAGTCTTGCGTCAAACGAAAATTTTCAAAACCGATGTAACCAAACTCTCAACAGTTCAAACGAGGTTGAAAAGATATTAGCTCAGAACAGTGTTGCACAGGTTGGGAAAATATCAAGTGGTGAACAAGGTTTGATGACAATAGCTGTGTTGTGTGAGTGTGTTTTTTTTTTTTTTGTTTCTCTTATCCAAAAAAAAAAAAAAAAAAAAAGACATTTTAGAAAATGAATCTATTTTTCTATAACTTATTGTTATTTATAGTGTTTAATGATCACCTGTTATAAATCTTTTTAAGTTACGCATTGATTTTTTAATTTAAGAATGTGGTCCATCGAAGGAAACTCGATGGTCCATCCATAGCAACCGTTAGCCATGAATGGACCACATGCTAAAATATTTATTTTTAATTTTCATTCTTTATTGTGTGTATTTATCATGAAAGTGAATATTATTATTAAAAGGGAAATATACTGATAAATTGTTCCTATAATTAACGTGAAATTTGAGTTGTATTTCCTTTCTAAAAAAATCGAAAACTGTTATGCGGTTCATTGACAGCAACCCTCCCCTAGAACCTAAATACCCCACAAAAGTGATAAAATTAATAATAACAATAAAAGGCATGACAGATGGCTTAATGTATCGCGAAAATACCGCTAAGAAAAATTAGAAAACTTAATATATTACATGATAGAAACATTGAAAGCAGGGTTTCAAGATATACTTTTAGTTTTTTGTAATCAAAAATAAAATTATGCTAATAATAGAAACAGAAATGCTATTTCCCGTAGATGTTACATTAACGCAAGCTATAGATATTGACTGACTCAGTCAAAGTGAAGTGAATTCGAAGCGAAAATGATTTTATTGTGTACATAAATGATTGTTCAACTGTACTTTCTTATAAATTTTCATTCTAAAGTTTTAATTTATTTGTTTATTTTTGGCAGCGGGAGGAAAAAGAAAGTTGAAACTTGATTTTTTTTCCGAAAGAAAAGAGCAGCAAAGGATTTTATTTTTGAATAAAATATTACTTAGATGGTCTTCTTAATTGTTATTTTTATTTTAATCCAGGAGTTTAATTTTTTTCTAGGAGGGAAGAAAAGGGAATTCAAGGTTTTTTTTATTTATTTATTTTCCTTTTTTACACAAAAGAAAGAACTGATAACGATTTTATTTTTGTTAAACATTATTTATTTAGATGGAATTTTTATTTTTTGTCCTTTTTTTTTTAAATCTTTCTTTCTGAAGTATTAATTTATTATTTTTGTTTTTGCTATCGAATAGAAAAGGAAATTCGAGGAGCTTTACTTTCCCCCAAAAACTGCAAACGATTTTATTTTTTATACAAAATATTTATTTGTACTTCATAGTTTTTATTCTCTCTTTCCCTTTGTAAACGATTAAAGAATTTTTGTCACTTAAATATATTATAGCTGGTTTTGTTGTGTATTAAAAGTGTTTTTAAAAAATTTATTTTTTCCTATTCAGATTTAATGTTTCATGTTGGTAGAAAGGTTTTGTTAGAACATTGGACAGTAATAAAAAAGTAAACAAGCGAAATTAGTTGGAATTTTGCTATTTTATTAATGGCACCATTGTGGAGATTTCCACGTTTATCACTGTTTCAGGAATACATAAAATCATCTGAATCAATGCCTCTATTTTCTTGGATTGTCAAAGACCTACATAAAAATATAGATGCGTATGTAGTAGGGTAATTCCAGGAAAAATGTGCAATTACTTAATAATTTTATTGTGGTCCGTCTCTCCAATCAAATGGTCCATCTAACCCGGACCACTTCAGGTGAGATGGACCGTACAGCAAAAGTTTTAAAAAATCATAACAGGAATTCCTTTTAAGGTATGACCTTTTACAACAGGATTTTTTTAAAAGAAATTGCATACACTTTATGCAGTGGCGTCACTACGGGGGGGGGGGAGCGACGGTCCGCCCCATGTGGCACCCAAAGTGGAATTGCAAGTTTTTGAAAAATATGATGCTAAAGTGCATTTTTAGACTATAAATTTGAACGTTTTCCGGGGAGAAAACCCGCAGACCCCCTTTTAACACCCTAAATCATGAAGTGAATACTATGCTCAGGATTAGATTCACATAGTCAATACTTAGACCTAGTAAAACTTCCTCTTATACCAAAAAAGTGAACCACATTATCTTTCCCCGTGCTTGAAATAATTTAGGGGCCATCAATTTCATACACCCCATTACTTTTTTGACCTCTCAACGGCGTGCACATTACGTCTACGGCGTATTATATAAAAAACGTTCATAGTTTTTATCTGTCTTTTGTACTTTAGTCCACTTAAAATTTCGTTATAGCACAAATGTAGTTGTTTCTGAAAATTGTATGAATTTCAAATTTTTGTGTTTACATAGAACATTAAAACATTTTTCTTTTTTGTGTTTTTAAGGGGGGTGACACCCCAAGTTACAGCCCCTGGTGTCATTCATGCTATGTACGTCACTGACTATATGTATATACAATGGAAAGTAAAATGTATCTAAATGAGAACGCTTTTAGAGAACGAAGAAAAAACGTGGTCCATCACATGCGTACGTATATTCTATGAAATGAGAGAGATAAAAATTTTTTCATAAAAGTTTGATATTTTACTGTTGAATTTCTGTATTTCGTGTATTTAAGTGTGTGCAGGAGGGTAGATAGAAATTCTATACCTCTACATATAAAAAATTTGCAATTTAAGGCGATTGTTATATGGGAAATTGGTTGAAGTGAAACTTTATCACGTACTTCAAAGCATTCAAATTGAAGAGAATTCGAAAACTATCCTTTTGGTCCAGTTTCTATAAACAAAACGCATTTTCTTTGAAATGTGCCAAACAACAGTTACCTCAATTCTGCTACTTCACGGGAAACTAGTTGCATGAATCACAACAAAATTGTCCCACTCCTATCTCGTGTGTAGTCAAATTCATGCATAAATTCATAGCTATTTATTGTTTTGAGCTACTTTCCCAATTGTCAGTCAGTCGTTTCCCAGTTTTACACTTCGCATTAATGCACTTAATTTACTATTCACCCAATGCAGTTAAAGGGAACCCTCTAAGGACCTGATTACTGAAATACACTCTCTTCTTCCCTTCTTACTACAAGTATAAGGAAACGTAGGATTATCTTTCCTTTAAAAAAAAGTAATTTTTTAATGTATCGAACCTATTTTACATTTGAGTTAAATTTTGTAGCCAGATTTGTTTAATTTCTGAAATGCTTGAGCTGAAAATTTTTATAAAATTGAAGGATGTTATGATATTCATCACGTTTATAGGATTCAGAAAACGATTCCATCTACAAAAGCAATCGCAAGGGCAAGAAAAGTATTTGCCTTGAACCAATCCAGGGATTTCATAAAACTTTTAGGTTAATACTTCATTTCATGAACTTTTCTTTTGCTAAGGGGAAATTAAACATGACGTTTGAAACAGGAAGCGGCCTCAAACAGTAACATCCCCCTCAAAAAAGTTCTTCGGATTTTTACTGACCCCACCCCACTCTTTTAGTACACGGAAAAGCTTAATTTTGGATAATGTAAATGTTACAAGAATTTAATTTCGAAATAAATATTTTTCCCGGAATTTGTATGAACGTTGCTGAAAAGAATTTCGCAATTTCACAATTTCTCAAATCTGAATACATTTATTACTTTATTTAATTTTCATCTATGAAAAGAAAAAAAAACAAAATAAAGTTGTATAAAATCAATATTTTAATAAAAAGGAGAACAAACCGACAAGCACACCTTTCATTAACATCAATTTAGTTTTTATCTCTCCACTCTGAATCAAACATTGAGTGCATATAAAAAATGTTCTAATTCTTTTTCCGCCAAATATTTAAATTTCATAAAGTCTTGCTCATTTCTATGGTCTAATAACCAATATTAATTATTTACAAAATAAGTAATCGATTTTTTCTCCACATTAAAATAAAAATATAAAATTAGCATTAATGTAGCTAATATAAATAAAATTAATAAAGTAAATAAAAAAAGACAGTAAATAATGTGAATTTTATTACAGGTATTCGGAGCACCGAACGAAGCCTCAGTCGAGCACTTCGAAGAAAAGTTGCTCCAGTTCCTTGATCTTAATATTTTTTTTAACACTGTTAAACAAATTTATTTTACATTTTTTGTATATGATAAGCTAATATTTTGGTTAGATACGCTCATGGGTACATAAAAGTAATAATTAAGAGTTTACCTGGTTCTTATTTTGTTTCGAATTTGGAACATGTATTTATGAATTATTACAGTATCAATTTTAGCAATATTAAACTAAAATTTTAAATTTACCAGCAATGTATTGGTATACATTTAACTCAGTCGATCACGTTTAAGGTGTATTGAATCGAATACATCAGTACCTGATTTTACATTTACATTTTCGATAAAAAAGCTGTCTTTTGATGAACCAATAGTACACTACTGGCCATTAAAACTGCTACACCAAGAAGGAGTTGTCAAAATGAAACAAAATTTTGCACACATGATGGCAGAATTGACACTAGAAAACGATTACAAAATGAATGCAAAATCATCATTTGTTACTGGAAAAATCTCACATGAATGGAGGTTTATGTACCCTGTTGCGCCACTTCTAGCTGGAATGTAAGAGTCGATACGATCGAGCATTGAGGTACAGCAGTTTCGTACGATGTCCTACGTCCTCTCGCACCACAGTTGCTGTAAACGCGTCATTAATTAGATCACACTTACACGCTGTCCAAATTACCGTCTCAAGTGATGCCAGATATGCTCGATTTGTGACAAATCAGTGCATAGCGCAGTCCAGAGAAAGTGATAAAGAAAAGTCCCTTGACACCCTTGCTGTGTGTGACCGAGCATTGTCATGTTAAAAAATGGCTCCTGGGAGCCCCGTCGTGATTGCTAACACATGCGTATAAGTTTGATCGAATGAGTGGCATGTTTACAGCAACTGTGGTACGAGATGATGTAGGATATCGTAGGAGACTGCTATGCCTCAACGCCTGATTGTATCGCTTCGTACATCGCACATTCACGCTAGAGGTGTTTTAACAGGGTACTAAACCTCCATTCATTTGAGATTTTTCCAAGAATAAATGATCAATTTGCTTTCATTTTGTAATCACTTTCTAATGTCAATTTTGCTATCACGTATGCAAAATTTAGCTTCATTCTTCTTTGGTGTAGCAATTTTAATGGCCAGTAGTGTAGTAACTAATCGTTACTTCCCAAAAGAATAGAAATTACTTTTGGTTTTCGTCAGCGCAAGTTTTGTGCGCTGACGAAAGACAGCACACTTCAACACAAGTAAAGTTATATCAAGGCACCATAAATATATTTTCAACCTGTGAGACAATACGCAAATGAGGCTGTAGTGTACCTACCAACCGAGTAAGCACATTACTACGTGTGTTAAAATCTCCTGGAGGCATATAGAGCAGTAAAAGGGTGGCGGTAGCGATTTATTTTAATTAATGACGTCATATTTCATCTGTGAATGCTCACGCATTGGCCTCAAATGCCCCCCCCCCCAATGCAGCAACAAACCAACAAACCTGCATGTATGTACAAACACATATGCAAGGGCTTGAAATTGCGTTTTTCGGTCTTTAATTTCGAAAAGTTTCATATGCCTCCCTCCCCCCTCTCATGGAAAATTTCTCGCTACGCCATTGATGCAAATCAATTATTTATTTCAAGTGAACGATAAAATCTACTTTGTGGCATAGTGTCAGTTCATCTAAATGGCATCTACCGTTCACTTTCATTATCATTTTTCTGATAAAAGAGAGCATTTTAAAAGACAAAAAATAGCTTTTTTTGACATAAGTCAGAATATCTCTTAAAAGAGAAACAACTTCACTTTTACATTAATATTTTCTTAATTCCAACAGATAGGGCTACCTAAATTTGAAAAACATTTCTCAAAATAAAATTTCTTTTCTTACAGTGTAATCAATATTTTAGTAACTTTTATATGAAATAATTTTTCATTCCACACCCTTTCATTCTTTATATAGTAGGTCGTGCAAAACGTGTTACACAAACAATACACATTCCTCAAAATTAATATCTGGAGACAATACTCCTGATAATTCTATCCATTAAGCACTACCATATCATTGTCTTTAACTCTTTACGAATCAATGCATGATTTTACAACATAAGGCGGAATACAAATTTTTCTCATCAGTAATCGCCGTTACTTGGGAAGTATTCGATCGTGTTTATCGATTTATAAAACAACATCACACGTGATCTAAAATCTTAAACAAGACTATAGAAGAATGGGAAAGGTATTATTTCCTCAAGACGGGAGAACGCATCTTAGCGAGACGAAATTAGCTTTACGTAGGCGGATTCGGAAGTCCTCAAAATTATAATCGTCCCACTGGTCAGTTGAATGTTGGTACGGGTCAGTGACGCGTGAAGCTAATGACCTCCGTGTATTAAGAAAAATGACCGTACAAAGTGAGCTTACATTCTCAAGGGTAAAAGTCAACAAAGGATCCCTGCAAATAATGAACAGGTGATTGCAAAGGGAGAGGCTGTTGGAATAAGGGAAATCACCTTTCCTTTTCGGGGGGGGGGGGGGAGAAATCCCGAGTTGTATCACAGACACGTGATTATAGAGAAATAAGTAAGCACAGATTAGCGCATAGGACAACAGGGCCCAGGCCTAGAGGCATCCAAGGTTTAGGCCCCCATTTCTTTTCAAAGTTACATTACATGTATTGTAATTTTATTAGGTTCTGAATATATTGCTAAAAATAAAATATTTTATTAAAATGTTTTTTGCTTCTTCTTTAATTTCTCTAACATTTGCGGTTTAAGCTAAGCATTCAGTGTGTTTGGGTAACAATATTTCTTATAGTATAACTTGCATTAAAATTATATTGCAGTTTCTTCAAAGAGAGAAAATATTGTATTTAAATAAGGGAAAAAAAAACAGAGCAATTTTAGTTGGATTCATACCTGTAATATTTGCAGTTATCAGTTTTAATATTTCCAAGAAAAATCTTTTGAAAATAGAAGTAGGAATTTAAAAAAAAATACGTATTTAAGAGACAAAGATGATGAGTATAACGTAAATGGATGTTTATAGGTTCATTTAATGCACACTAAAACACAAGATCTTTAAAATATTGTGATGATGTATCAGGGGAATAATGGCATGTAGCTTAAGAATAGGGGGGGGGGGGGGGGGGCAACATTAACTTTTGACCCAGGTCCCACTACTGCTTGATCAGGTCCTGGAAATAACCTAAAACTTAAGTCAATCAATTTCTGAGTCTACGTAGTATATGTACGAGTAGATCGTCGTTTAAGAAAATATAATGATTGCTCAAAAAAAAAAAAAAAAGGCAGTCATGGGACTGCTGGCAGAAATGAAAAATTAAAACTGCAAAATAAATTTGGTGTGTCAGTGGGTGCGCGCGCGTGTGTGTGTGGTGTGTTTAACTTTCATTTAAAATTAATTGTAGTTTCCAAAATAAAAATTTTATAATATTTGTAGATTCAAAATATCAGCTACAGTCTAGTTTTTACGTTTATCAGCAATCCGAGCACCAATTATATACATTTTGGCTGGTGAATAAAGTGGTTTGTATTTGGTTGGTGTTCGTTTATAAAGTAAATATTGATGCAAACATAGGAAATATTTGAAAATAAATTCTTAGTTTGTGTTATTCAGTTTTCCTTGCACAAAAAATAACTTTTTCTCATCTTAAAAAATACCTAGCGCGCCTAAAGAAGTTTTCACTTCAATAATAGTATTGTACATGGTTGAGGACCGAACTCATAATCGGCAGCTCGTTCGACTTTTAGGAGAGAGGTGCTATGCCGATCGCGCTACTGAGCTTCGCGATCGTAGCGAAAAATCGCGTCTAATATGGAGCAGAGAGAAATCGCGCATGCGCTGCATTCCAAGTGTTGGTGAAGTGAGGGCTTTTCGGTGTCGTGAAATGGATGGTTTTTCACCTCCTCAAAACTGCTCAACGCGCATAAAGAAGTTTTCACTTAAAAAAAAAAACAAGATGTTTTTTGTTGTTAATATTTATTTTTTATTCCTGGAGTTGATAAAACATTTTCTCAAGATTTTGCTATCGAAGCCTATTTGAAAACAATATAAACCAATGGGACATAAATTACGATCATCCCGTGAGTTCTGATCCCCCTAGGTTCATTTAATGGTGCAAGTTTTACTGATATATAGTCGTGTTTTGGCTTAGTGTTTCGGATTTTATCGAACGCCAAATACTAACTTTTTTTTACAAACTGGATTCTGCCTCATTAACGAGCGTATTATTCGTGTTATATTGGAGGTGTATTCTGTCCTAAACATATTGTTGTGCACTCTTTTACACATTATAGCGACGTTAGTACTGGCTTTGTCTACCGTAGTTATTATAAAAGCAGTCCTTTTTAAGTCTTTAGAACTGATTTTTGGACTTTTATCAATGATCATGGGTTGCTTTTTAAGCAAATCATTAACGAAATTATAACTGTATCTAAAACCATGTAAGATTTCTTACTTAAAATTACACTTACTCTTTGTTAGGAGCGTATTAAAAAAAAAAGAGGGTACTCTTTTTAACTATGCTACACACCTCAAAACAGGGGATCAGATTTTCACACCACAGGAAAGACAAGTAGCACCAGGAGAGTGACTAAATGGGTTTCATCATAGGTTATCAAAAATTTAACTAAAAAAAAAACCTGTAACCTAAATCAAAAAGTATGTTTATTGCATGACAAAACAAAATCTATGTAAAACCAAAAAAAAAAAAAAAAAACTGTAACCTAAATCAAAAAGTATGTTTATTGCATGACAAAACAAAATCTATGTAAAACCTCCCTTAACGGACACTCCCAATGTATACTAAAATTCTGGGTTGGTATACTAAAATTCTAAACCAACAAATTGATAACAGTTTTCACATTAGGATCTACTTTTTGTTATATTGTAAATTCTCTAATTTAGAAACACATTTAATTAATTCTAGAAAGTTGTGCTCTAATTTATCTAAGTTAAAAATTCAAAGCAACTTCACTTACCTATTCGAGCAACATTAAAATTAAAAAATGTATAGCACATTTCTTCTTAAAAGATTCGTCTGAACAAGAAAAAAAACAGAATAAATAAATAAATAAATTGAATTTTCCTACTCCTACATTTTGTATTTATCATTTACCAAATTCAGCTTCGTTATTATTATTATTATTATTATTATTATTATTATTATTATTATTATTATCATAATCTTACTTTCTAACTAATGCATTGGAAATAATACTATTCTACTGGATGTATTACAATTACTCTAGGAATTCAACAAAATGGGGACAATAAACAGTGTTGTAGTACAGCAGATTAAAAACTCCATTTTTTAATATATAATAGTAGAACTCATTTCTAGGGTAGAAAATAGCATAAAAATCTGGGGATAAACTTTAAAATGATGTACCTTGATTATTTAAATAGTTAAGTTTCTTTGACGAATGTTAATTTACACCTTTAAGTATGTATAATTTAGAGCTACAAATTGAGTCTGTGGCATGTTGATATAAAATTTTTAAATAGTTTAAGTACGTTTAAGAAACGGATTGAGACACGCGCAAGGAGAGTGACTTCTTTGCTATTCAAAATTTTTTTGTAGGAAAAAATATAAATGAGTTATTGTTTTAATAAGAATGAAATAACATCGGAAAAGTTTTTTCTAACTATTTAAAAAGGGGGAAAAAAAAAAAAAAAATTCTAGGTCAAAAGATTCTTGACAACAGTTTTGAGAAGGTTTAGAACGCGTTTACTTTAGTAATAAATTTTTGTATTCTCTTTCTCTCTTTTTTCCAGCTCCTTGTAGATTATTTGTTACTCGGATGACCGAATTCGTTTGCAATTTTCAGTCTTATTTCGTCGAATACGAAGTGCCCAAGTGAACCTAACGGGTCACGTGGTGTAAGAAAACAATTCGTCGCAATCTGTAGCATAATTTCAAGTTTCCACCCCCTCCCCCCACGCAAAATGTAATTCTGGGCCTCCTCCTAAAAATCGCATTAATCTAAACTTGTAGCACAACGGCAAAGTCTATTAACCCCCATCAAGAGGTCAAAACACTGCCCGGGCGGGGGGGGGGGGGAGACAAGTTTGACGAACTCCCAATTTTTCTTCAATCTCACGTGCGTATATACAAAAACATATGTGTATATATATATATATATATATATATATATATATATATATATATATATATATATATATATATATATATATATATATATATAAAGAGAGAAAAAGAGGAAGGGGATTCTGTTTCTGGTGTTTAGAAAGGGATCATGGTTGATAATGAGAAAATAAATCAAGAGAATACGTCGCATACAGGTTCATAATTTCAAATTTTTTTTTGGAGGGGGTGGGGCAAAAGGTGTATACATTTTATTGAAAAAAAAAACACTCACTTATATGTAAAACCCCGCCAGCAAAATTTCTTTCAGCAGTCTGCGACGCAAATTTAAAATCCCAAAAATAGTCTGAAAGGTAAACCGATATTAGATTTATCGTAAAATCTAAATGAGCGCCGAGAAATGTTAAAAAAACAAGTTGCTAAACTTGAAAAATGCACTTGCTCATGTGTAGAATAAAAAGCATTTGCCTTGAGTGTGTGAATAGATATACGTAGCTATTTTTTCTTTTGTTCTTTCAAGACGTGAAAATGGTTGGTAGAGTTCCTCTTGTATCCCATATCCCACGATGATGAATATTTGTTGAAAATACCAGGGCTACGGACGGTAGCGGAGTTTATGGGGGGGGGGGGGGGGCAAGCTCCTCTCCAAAAAGGATAAAATAATTTAACTATTCGCTATTCCATTTATTATTTTTATTGACTTCTCTATAACATTTTTTTTTTTGCAGTTACGTACCTAAAAAGAACACAAAACACACACAGCATATTTTGAAATGCAAAATGAAAGAAATCACATTGTAGTTTCTTTGCAAAACAATGACATTAATGGAAAAGCCATGTAGTATCAAAATGTCACCTCAACTGTATCATCATTTCTTTAAGAACTAATCAGTAACTGTTGTGAAATTCGCAAAGAAATAGCTTCTGAATTCATCAGTAAAACTTGTGAATAATGAAGCTATGGTTTTCTTAGTTACACACTATTTTATAATTAAAATATAAATTAATTTATTAAAACTCAAATGTGGTATGGGTTTATTTAATAACCTTGTCCTTGTGTTATAACAATGTTCCTTATTAAAACTGTTCATTTATAGCATCTCAATGATATTATATTGGACTTTGTATTTAATTCCCTTGAAATGTTAAAGATATTGGGGGGAAGGAGGAGGGCGTGCGAAATTAAATTTCCGGACCCCCTCCAAAAGTTATTTCTGTATCCGCCCCTGGCCACGGAGTCGGAGTCGGATTGGTTTTGCGGTAAAGCAGTCAGAGTCGGAGTCAGGAGTCGAAGGTTTAAAGTCCCAGGAGTCGGCTTCGGAGTCGGAGTCGGCCTGATTTTAGACTAAAAAAGTCGGAGTCGAAAGTTCTAAAATTTCCTGAGTCAGAGTCGGAGCCAGAGTCGATCATTTTCCCTCTGACTCCACAGAAAGAAAATACAAAGAAGAAAGCACGATTGACAAAATCTTATAGCTTCTGTTTTTTCTGTTTCTCATTGTGTGGAATACGCATGTAGATACGATAAAAATAAAATCCACCGGTCGGCGTCTCATAATTACAGGATTCAACACACCGGTCTCTGGGTGATCCTTTACTGTCGGCGAAAGATGTTTACAGATGTTTACTTATTCCGTGGATCAAAAAAGGGAGAAAAGAGCACTTTGGTCGATGATTTGGTCTTTGGATGTTTCAGAACAATGACAAAACTTTTACTTGTACTTTTTTTTTTTTTATTCTTTCATTTTTTTGCTGCTCTCTAAAAATCCTATGGTTCTTAGTTTTTTTTTTTTTTTTTTGCCGAAATCAGTACTATTGGTTCTCCGTGACTGTTTGTATTGACAGGGGTGCCCACCCCCAATAGCAAAGGCACCCCCCAAATACCGTGACCCCCCAAAAGCAAGAGTCTACCCCCCAAGAGCATAGGTCCTCAAATACCGCGAAAAGAGCCCCTCCCCCAAAAAAGGAGAAAAATATCCCTCATAGCAACCCCACCCTAAAAATTTCAATGGCGCAGTCTGCGCCATGACTACCTCCTACGTGGACACCACTGGTATTTATAACCTGTGAGTACGGAGGGTCCCAAAAAAAAAGGCCTGGCCTGGGGCCCCCGTAATGTAATCGGGACTTGGATGCCACGATTCAAATAAGTTAGGAAATCCCTCTCTGCAAAATTCATGTATTGAGAGCGTTGCTGTCGCCATCTACTCAAGAGAGTTTAAACTATAAGAACGGGACAGTCACTTTATAATTGGAAACGTGAAATAATAATACAAATAAATGAACAAAACATGCGAAATTTGTGCACAAAATTGTGTTCAATTTTTTGACAACTATTTTCTGTATACCAGTGGCAAATTCGAGACTTAAGCTAGGGTAGAGGCTGAAGTACTGAAAATGTTTCAGCGTTTTGCGAGATCAGCCAAACTTAGTGGAATGAACGCTTTTTTTTTTTTTTTTTGAGTGATCCCGAATTGCTTATTGTTCTCACTTGGCCGTAGTTGGTGCCCTCCTTTTATTTTTTCTTTGGTAATGCAATTTTCTCGCGCATTGGTTGAAATAAATTTGACGACAAATATGAGACGCATAAATTCAATCACACTGTAAAAAAAAAAAAAAATCTTAATAAATACAGTGTGGGAAATTTATCGTCAATTTGGTAGGTTCCAAGTCATGATAATTCTCCTTGAAGTTGCTTTAAAAATGTAAAATATCCACCAAAAAGCAATTTGTATCGTCAAGAGGAAATACATTTTATTCAACTTGTATTAATTGAGACTAATTGTTATAATAATAATTTTTGCGTGCGTTAAATCTTTCTTGCAGTAGTGTAAACTAATACATTTTAACAGCAAACGATAATAAGCAAAACCGAAGTTGCAAAAACAATGTTCACTATATGATATTTTAAATGAATAAAAAATGTGAAAAGGTAAGCTCAAATTTGTGTAACATTAAGTACAACTTTTAGAAACATAGAGTGAACTTGGCTGCAATTTTTGATTGCGAAAACTTTTTATCAGTCAAAACGAATTTCGGTTATTATTATTATTAATATTATTACTATTAATATTATAAATGTATCACATGCTTTAGAAAACCGAAAAAAAAAAAAAAAAAAAAAAAATCTAAGCGACATTAAATAATTGTCTAAGGATATATAGATCAAGAAATTTTAGCGAGGTTTATTTATTAAATGATGCCACATTCACGAAACAGCATTGAACGAACTTATAAATAGATTGATTTTGAAAATAATTAAAAGACTGGTTCAATTTTGAGGTCGGTTGCCCTCACATAGCAACACCTGGATTTGCGACTGATTCACATGTCCTTTGCACTACTGTCCAACGCAGATAAGAGTTTTGAATTTGAAAAGCGCATTAAAAATCATGTTAACATTTCCCATTAAAGTTGCCGTAATGAAACAACATTTTTGAAAACTGAAAATGATTTAAAAGTTTAAAATTGATGCAGATTGAGGAAAAAAAATAAAAATTAAGCTGTTATTTTAATCAAAAATGTCAATTAGATTCTAATAGCGTGAATAAATTCCATTATTTATTCTGACTTCTAAGGATAAAGAAGAAATGGGAAACACTCAAATATCCTCACTTTCAAGAAATTCAGTAATTTTCAGTTTATCAGCATTTATTTATTTTTGCATGAAACATAATAACGTTCTACGTGAGACAGAAGAATACAAGGGTTTATTTCGGGAAGAACCCAAGCCAAATATGGGAACTTATCAAATTTAACTTTGAAAATTTAAAATCTCTACTCACAATAAGGTGTTTTAAATTTATTTCGGGAGGGGCCTGGGTCCCTTTGGTCTTTCATTGAATACGCCCTTGAAATTAAACGTCCAAGGGAGCACGGCACACAATCCGTTTAAGAGGCTAGGAGGTCCGAAATCAAATCGGGAAAGGAGTGAAGTACATATCAGGAGGTTGGCATTGATTATTGAATAACTGAAAAAGTAGGGACGGACTATATATACATCATGTTGTTTTCATTAAAGTTAGAGAAAAAAAAAATGGAACATTACTAAGTATTCAACTCTCATGCGTTTTACGATAACAAGCGAAGTTTCAACTAATACCCATAAAAATTTCTTTAAAATTATAGCTGACAAATTTTGAGATGGGACCGTACGCAGTGTTGTACATAGCACCCCCGCAACTTCCGCGGGGCGCAAGAGGTGTGAGGGCATATGCTGTGAAAAAATAACACTATGTTAAAATTATTTTTTAAAAAAATGGTGGGGGGGGGGCGCA
This sequence comes from Uloborus diversus, assembly GCF_026930045.1. NCBI lineage: Eukaryota > Metazoa > Arthropoda > Arachnida > Araneae > Uloboridae > Uloborus > Uloborus diversus. The sequence goes on along the minus strand of NC_072733.1, from coordinate 177,926,485 downwards.
CATACATTTTGCGGAGGAGGTGCATCGAAGTCTATATACGCTCTGACCGTATGGATAATAAAATGAAAACTAACTTCAAAGTTTTAACTGGAATACAATATTTTTGACAGAAATGCTGCATAAATGGATTCACGGTGCTCAAATTAGTCCAACTAACAGATATAGTTACGTTATAAACATTAGAATTGAAGTCATGCTTACAAAAAACAATTGATAAGATAGGTTATTTTTTCTGCATTCATACTGTACTGGCAGGGGAATAACTTTCACAGAGTCCCGTTATTTTTTATCAAGAACTATCATACAAGAGACTTGCCGTTAATTGTCTCTATCTTGCCCACCTATTTTGTCACCAAGTCCCTTGCATGTAAATTTTCATTGAGGGGAGAAAAAATCTGTAAAAGTGCTTTCTCTACTAGTGCAGTGTCACTGCAAGGAAAACAACTTGCCTTCAGTAGACTGGCGTCCTTTTTTAGATGTTGAAAGTGTCGAGTTGCTTCAGTTGTTTGCCAACTGGACAGTGGAAATCGGAAAACCTGCGAGTTTCCATCATCGTCTGCAAGCGTTTAGTCTCTATTATTTTAAAATATTTTCGAAACTTATTAAAAAAGCCCTAGAAACGGATTTACTGCATTTAAAATAATTTTTCCCTTTTTCTCCAATCGATAAGTTTACTCTGGAAAATAGCACAAAGGAACATTTATTACAATCCTATCAGCACTATCAGAATGTATCAGTAAAGGAAAACGTTACAAAGTATTGCTTTTTTATCAGAAATTTAAAAAAAAAAAAAAATCAAAATATATTTTTAAAAAATCAGGAGATATAAGAAAAAATTCAGAAGATTAAAAAGTTTTCATAAAATATTAAAAAGTTGAACTGTTTAGTTTTTCTATAGATAGTCAGAAATTCAGATCTTTGCTTATGATAGTCATATATCTGTATCTAAAAGTGAAACTACCGTAAGTCACATTTCACTACTTCGCGGGAGAGCGTAAATACATCTGTCTGGAACAATTCCCTGACCCTCAGGTTTAGGCCCTATTTATCCGACACCCGGGGCCCGTGCTCTAGGCATAAAATTTCTAAAGGGTTGGAAAGTTTTCCATAGTTTCATCTAAGTATTTATTTTTAAAAATGGTTTCCGAGGAACATTAAAAAAAACTCTATTTCATTAATCTTTACTATGATTCCTGTGTGAAGTCCCTTGAAAAGAAAAGCAAAAATAAAATAAATGGCGAAATTTAAAAGCAATTAGAATGCTGGCTTTCAGAAAGAGAGCTGACCCCCCCCCCCCCCCCCAACCCACAGAATAAAATAGTTATGAATCTTGGAAAGATTTACAAATCACCTACAAATCCGAAATTATTATGTGCCATAGTGTCATTTCATAAGTAGAGATATCGATTGGCAAGAATTAAGGGAACTAAAATGTTTATGGTAATAGTATAACCTTAAATATCCTACTTTAAAAAACACAGAGTTAACGTTTTTTCTGATAGTTAAGTTTGAATGCTAATATTTTCGTCTTGCATAAATTTGCAACAATAAATATTTCACAAATTTATGTAAATAATAAATAAATATTTATTATTGAAAGGAAAATTGACATAACTAATTAATGATTATTGAGATAACAATTTGATGGAAGGATTTAACAGCATTTCAAGTTATGACTATAAAAATGCTGGAAAAATTATTTTCTTTTCCTTCCCAAACCTGTTTCTCTGTTTTCGGGAAAACCTCAGTTTTTAATTTATGTCGCTTTTCGAATTTGTGTATACTGTACATGTATTCATGGTACAGTTAACACAGTGATGTCCGTGCCCCAAAAGGCGATGGCGTACCCCCTCCCCCCAAATGCTGCAAAAGTCTCCCACTGCAGCAAGAGAGCCTTTTGAAATGAGATCAAAAATCCACTCAAATTCCCCACCCGTACCCGTAATGTCTCCTTCTTGGAGTGTGGGCCATTTAGGTTAATATGTGATTAATTCAAATAGTCAATCATAAATATGATAGAAAATAATAATGATCGGTTTTTATAAATAATTACAACTGAGAATTTTTTATTCTTCCTAATAAGAGGAATAGTTGATAATAAATCGACCATTCAAAGGGGGGGGGGGATTTGGAAGTACCCTGGGCACGGAAACTTGCAAATCGAGTCCTGCAAAAAAAGTTTGTAGCTGTGGAACTTTAAATCAGAAACAAATAATTCATAAGCGTTTAAAAACTCCCAATTTTTGTGCTGTAGCACCACAAGCTTCATATAAATTACTATATTGCCGAAAATATTGCCTGTTAAAAAGAGTGGAAAATGCAAAGCAAAATATTTAGAGGGGGAATAAACACACTCCCTTACATTTTGTGTAGGAAATAAAAAACAAATAAAAAAATCAATTATTAAACTAAAAAATACACCTCCTTGGGAAGTAAATGCTCATATAATTAACATTTCAGTTTGTTAGAATGTATATATTGACTTGGGTGAAAAACAATGCTAAGCGTAACGTGGAGCTGGCTCTAAGGTTTCCTGAAAACTGGAGAAAAACTATAATGAAGATAATTTCTTACTTTCAGGTCCAAATCTGCATACCTACAGACACTGCAGAGTGCAGGGGCCCCCACCTTCTTTAGGGGCCCAACGTCCCAAGAAATTGAAAAAAACCTAGCACTAAGACTTATTAATGTTGCAAATATACACTGTTGGTCTCTGTGAAGGGGCCCTACATATTTTGTTGCAGAGAAACCCAAAATTTATAGATCCGGGCCTGCTTACTTTTTATCATTTTACAATAAACTGTTACAGATGAGTATAAAATTACTTACTTTAAATTATTAGTAGGATTTCTCCAACTTCAAATTTGCATTCCAAAATCTTTTCACGCAAAGATTTAATTAAGAATAACGTTTCATTTTTGTAGCTTCTCCGAACTTTAAAGGTCATTTCCCACAAACTTTTGAATTGCAAACATTGCTGCTCAAGACAATAGGGTTGGCTGGCAAGAGTTAGGACTCTTTAAAACAATTTCTTCGGTGTTAAAAGGATACAATTGAACGTAAAAGACTTAAGGCTCATGGCTGAAATTTTAAATAAGCGATTGCGCCTCTGCATCGCTGCAAAAGTTGGTCCCTTTAAAGAAAGTTTTATTTATTTATTGCTGAAGATCTACTCAAATTATTATTTGTTGTGCTTTGATAATTTAATTATTTTCAATGAAGTTACATGCAAAATTGCTTGTCCGAGCTTTTTTGTCGCACCCTGTTTTTTACAAAACGAGCTGATGTGTGCATCACATGACTTCCTTTTACTCCAATTTAATGTCATTTTCTCATTATTGGCAGTTTTAATATGATTCAATAGTTTACTCTCTAAATATCACCAACAATGGATAAATTGAAACCAGATAAAAAAATTTTTTTTTTTTTAAATCGCAAAATTTGTCGCCAAGTTGGCGACAAAATTTCACGACCAAAAGACTGGCGATATATTGCCAAGTGTCTGCCAAATTATAACACCAGTTGAGTTTACATCGAAATTAACAATAATTTTCCCCCAAAAAGGGGCAAAAGACCCCCTTTGGAGCATACGAATGCAACCAAAAAAGAAGGTGCACAACTAGATCCCGCTAGGAATCTACGTACCAAATTTCAACTTTCTAGGACATTCCGTTCTTGAGTTATGCGACATACATACACACATACACACATACACATATACGCACATACATACATACATACAGACGTCACGAGAAATCTCTTTGTAATTAACTCGGGGATCGTCAAAATGGATATTTCGGGTGTCTGTACGTTCCTAGGCACATATCCACTTGTGGTCGGGTTGAAAAAAAAACTCAACATTCATTTGGGGGTGAGCAAAATGGAAATTTAGGCCGATTTTTGGGTGAAAATTTTTTCGCGAATACATTACTTCCTTTTTTGTAAACGGAAGTAAAAAGTACTAATAAAGCGTAATGTTTTAAAAATTGTACATAACACATCAAGCAATCATCAAAAAATAAATTATTTGACCGGTAAGAAATGTGCACATTTATAATATTAAATAAAAGATACAGTTAAAAGAATTCGTACTGTTAAAAAATACCTATTTATTGTAAAGCACAAAAAATGAAAACAAAATATATTCCAAATGAATTCATTAAAATACAGTAAAACTCCTCTAATACGGACACTAACAGGACAAAAAATTTTGTCCGCAATAAAGGGGTGTCCGCCGGACAGGGGTTTAATAATTTTATTTGCCATAGAATCGGGGAATTAAATATTGTCCGCATAGGAGGGGTGTCAACATTTGAGGTGTCCGTTAGGAGAAGTTTTACTGTATCTTTGGTATAAGAAATTTTTTATGTGTTACTTAAAAGTAGTCAATCAAATTACCGTATCTAAACGTTTCATACTAAATATGATTTCAAAATTACGCAGAATTTTTTTTTTTAAGTACAAAGAATATTCGATAGAAAGAAATTACCGAAAGAGAGAAAGAGAACTATTTTTACGTACGAAAAAAGCAGACAATAATAATCATTATCGTCGATACTACTTTTACCCCTTAACTATGCATTCATGAACTTATTTGATGTATGTAATGTACGTTCACCCAAGAAAATATTTAAAAACCAAATTGAAAGTTGTTTTTGATGAAGCTAGGGAAAGCAAAAGATTTGTTGACTGACTTCGAAACGTTTTCAACATTGAAGTCTTTTAAATGCAATTTTCGTATATTTTTGATCGCGTGAAGGAAATAGTGAAGGCTTTGGACCATGACCCTTTCTCCCTTAGAAAAATATTCAATATTGAGGTCTAAGAAAAGCCATCGGGGAAGATGAATAAATAAACGTTATCAAGTGGAAGTCTTACGGCTCTCCTCTGAAGTATTTCGAAATAAACGTTTTAAAAACGCGACTGCAGTCCGTTTGGAAGCTACTGGAGAAAGAGAGAGCAAGGGTTCGGCAGTTCGGCTCCCTTCGTCCCTTCCGAAATCATTTTTGAAGCAGAAGTAAATTTTAGGGTATCTATGGAAGTATGGTTTCAGAAACTCACCCACGGAAATTTCTTTTTAGTCATCGGTGGGGGGAGGGGGGAGGGAGGACAATTGGGACGGCGACGTGAGTTGGGATTCTGAATTTTTCAAAATTGAAGTTCCAAAAACACAATATTAGGCCATCTTTGGAGACGTATGGTAAGGTGGGATTTCTGTCGGAAACCTTTCGAATTTGAAATCTTGGAGACGTTATTTCTGGCCATCTTTGCTGCAAGGAGTAGAAAAAAAAAAAAAAAACGCGAGTACAAGCTGGGTTTTTTGGGAAGAATATCTTATAAACTTCCAAAATGTAGGAAGTTCAGAATGTTTTGTCTACTATTTTCTCAATGGGACAAAAGTAATTTTTCAAAAGAAGTTTTTCAAAATGGCACACATAAACTTAGGACTTCAATTTTTTTGAGAAGGAGAGGGAGATGTTAGCACAGTAACATTATATTAAAAATTAAAAAAAATATTAATTAGGAGATTTCCAAAGCAAATATGAAAGCTCAAAATATTAAAAACTTAAAGTAAATAACATTTCCAAATTCTCTAGCATATATTCAATCGTTTGCTAAAAACAACAGAAGTTGGAACATTTCAAAAAAAAAAAAAAAAAAAAAATTCTCAGCTGCATTAATAATATTTTTTTTTCTGACTTTCTCGATGTTAATAATAATTTTAAGAATTTTAGGCATTGATTCAGACCTGTACAAAATCTTACTTCTTATTTATAAACTAGAAAAATGACTGGACTTCTCATGACTGGAACAAATTGCCTTTCTATCAAAGAGATTGGCCATCAAATTTGACGTGTTCCAAAAAATATCTGTGCCGCAAATCCTGACTATCGTAAGTCACATTTTCACTACTTTGCAGGAGAGCGTAAGAAATGTGTTCACTGCAAACAAAGGTTGGGACTCGTGCTGTGCTCTTAAAACATTGATAATGCAGACTATAAAGGGTTTTTGATTTTTTAAGCACAAATACGTTGTTACGACTTAATGCGGAATATGATTCTACATACAATGCTGTAATAACCAAAAAATAACAATTTTTGGACACATTAGTTTTGCTCTAAAGTGGATATATATGAGACAGAAATGTTTAAAACATATACAGAATTCTATACACAACAAAGCTAAATGACCATTCTGTTCATAAAACCATGAAATTAGCAACTCATCAGACATTTCAAATTTCTGAGGTTTTCCTTTTCGAAATCATAATCAGTATACAGCTGTTCTCAGCTCGTCAACATTGCCAGAAAATATTGTTAAAGTGTATCATCGCGATTGCAATAAATAAACCTTGCGTGTGATATACAACTGATTAGATGTACTACTTTTTGCTAAAAATATAAATGAATTTGAAATAAATACAATCAGCAAGCATGAAGAAATTTTTTTAATTCATACCAGCATCAGGCGCGATCTTTAAAAGTTGACAAAAGCATATATGTGACACATGCCATGTGTTAATGAATTAAATTCTGAAAATTTCAGAAAAATATTTAAAACCGCAGACTAGAAGTAATTTTAGAACGAACGTACATCAACGAAAAATAATTTTGCCAAACTATCGTGTTTCACAAAAGCTAATAAAACTCTCAGAAGGCGCAGACGATATTTAAAAAAAAATTAAAACTAAAGCTATTATTCTTTTTGAACATATAAAGAAACAGACGATATTTCACCTAAGAGAGATAACCTTCACTTTTTTTTCTCTTTGAGAACATAATTTTTCATTTCAAACCAGACGATAATTTGAATTGTTGAAAGGACGTCAGAGCGTTATACTCGATCAGTGATTTTAGCTATTATATAAATGAGGATAAGGAGAGATAAGTATAAATAACGTGTGAAAATTATAAAACATCTTAATAAAATAATTTTGTCTCATAAAATTTCTCAAAATTCCGGATTATTTCACAAAATTTCAGGATTTAATCCCACTTCTCAAAATTGATGGCTTTTTTTGCATACCTAATAGTAATACTGGGGTTTCTAGTACCCTTCATTGGGATTTTTTAAAAAGTTGAAATGCTAAAAACGCATTTTAGGTTATCTTTTATGACGTTAGGAGAAACGACATCGAGGATTGTCCCTAGAAAAATGTTGACATTGAGGTTTAAAAATACAATTTTAGACTATATTTTTTAAGTGTTAGAGGAGCCGGTGAGTGCTCTCCCTAGGAGAGAATCCATAGCTCTCCCTTCGAGATGAATGGTCTTAAAATGCACGTAGGCATGGGCGCCCACATTCAAAATTGTAAGGGGGGGGGGCTCAGATATTTTAACCATGGTTTAGCATGATATTTTCCCCATGAAAACCAATTTCAGGACAGATTAGAGTCATTAAAATTGGACATTTTTAATAACTTAATCATTAATGGCTGGAGAAGAAATATTTTTACATTTTTGCAAAGAAAAAAGGACTAAAAGCAAGAAAGTTCTCATTTCTAAGGCGGGGAAGGGGGGGGGGGGGCTCGACCCCCCTTCTTGCCCCCTATATGGGCGCCCTTGTACGTTGGGGTTTCAAAAAGTAAGGTAACAAGAGCGCTGACGGGTGTGCAGATTCTCTGTAAGAATAAAAATCACGCTGAAGATAATAAAGATAATCAGAGCTTTCAAGCGGTACCAGTGGTGGGGGTGGAGCTGGGTGTCTACTAACAGGACAAAATGTGGGTTAGAAATAGCTGCATTGACGGAAACATGTCTCGCCAATGAAACAAGAAGCGTGATAGTTTTTTTCGTTGGGAGATATTAGACCACCGGCTTACAGTCCTGATCTCGCACCAGGTGACTTCCATCTCTTTGGACCTTTAATGAAACAGTTGGAGGTCTGGAGGTCCGACATAGTAGGAATCATCGCCAAGAATGTGAAACCACATCAAGATGGTTTTTGCTGAACCGCAACATCTGCTCTGAACTGCTGACCTCCCCAGTGTTTCTTTTAAGGTCCAAAGAGATGGAAATCACTCTGTGCGAGGTCGGGACGGTAAGGGGTGGTCTAATACCGAATACTGGCAAAAACTGGTACCGTTTGAAAGCTCTTATCAACTTCGTCTGATTTTTAATGATAATCTGCACGCCTGTCAGAGTTCTTGTTACCTTACTATTTGAAACCCCACCCCCCTCGTAGTTTTAGGCTCTTTAGTGACTTTAGGGGAAAGGATAGATTTCGGGAGCTTTCCTCGTGATTTATAAATTATTTTGGCATTGAGACTTTAAAAACTTGACTTTAGGGAGCCAAAAATAATTCTCAAAGGAGGTCTCCTGTCGAAAAAAAGGGGACCAACTGCCTTTATAAGAATAAAAGAAAATGTTTAATGAAGAGGTAAAAAGTATAAAAAGATTTCCCTGCAAAAATTCTGTTTTGCTGACACGTAATTTATTTACGTATTTCTAAAACAATGTCTTGAATCAGTAGGAATCAACGGAAGGGAGCACCGCCCTTGACTGCAACCCAGAAGAACGGGAAGGGGGGGGGGAAGCAGGAGCCCCAGGTATGCAATATGTTGTAGAAAGGGGATACCAGCAAAATAAGTGAACGAATCAGTAATTTATATAGTGCAATGTGTGCCATACTGGCACATTTGTGCCATCAAGGATCTGTGGAAACAATGTGCCAACTCAATCAGATTCATGAGCTATTCATGTACTTCGTGTTCAATGAAATGAAGAAATATTTTAAGGCTATATTGTATATTCGGAAGCAGGACCGGTCGCACCGGTGTTACGGCAAGCGGTCGAAACTGTTGAGTCCCTAATTGAAAACGTATTGCGACTCGATCGTTTCCGAACGCTTGCGGTTGCCGAACCGGCTACGCATCGGTGCGACCGGTGCCTGTTTCCGAATGTAGCCTAGTGATACAATGTAAATTTGATGAATACCGGGCCACAATCTGACAGCACCAAAAGTTAACAGAATGGCAACGATATAGAAGTGAAGTACACGACCAATCACAGGCCAAGCATGGGCGGTTAGTCCTATCAGTGCCGTAGTCTGGGGTTCTTGCCGCGCCCTTGCGAAAGTGTATGGAATCGTATCGGTGTGTAAATTTGTAGCGTTTTAGCTTGCTGTGTTTATGTTCAAGTTAAATTAACCTTTATCATTTTGAACTTTCAATTTAGTTTGCTTCTTCATAATTTGAATTGGTCTTGAAATCTGGTAAGTTTCTCTTGTTTCCTCTTATCAAACTGCGGTATTTAATTAACTTTACTTTGCTTTTCTTAAACTTCATTTCGATACCCCGGCGTATAACGGCTTCGTTATCCTTTTAAAAGCCGCGTTTTAGAGCTGCGGAAAGCAATGCTTTTGACAAGAATACGTTATACATGGGTAAAGGTCTTAAAATGAAGTGTATATTTATCCGATTTAAATGGATGCTTTGTTGAGGTGTAAACGTTTGAAGAGCTTCTTGCACCAGTCTTTTGTTGTTGTTGCAGTGTGATACAGTGAGGTGAATTTTTCGTGTCTGTGTGCTGTTAAAAATCCCTTTTCAAACCAAGTGAGAGAGCCATGAAAGACAGTTATTAAGTGTTTTTACACATCTTATGATGAGCAACTTTTTTTTGAGATAGTTTTCTATTACAAATGTAAAGTCAGGTGGTAAATATGACCCAACACTCAAACAGAAAGCTATTAAACGTGAAAATCTAGCAGTCTTAGACCATTGTAATGTTCTCCGAAACTGTATTGACAATTGGTATCAAGTTGGCTATTTGTATACATATGTAAGGAAAGAAATACTCACAATCGTTCGTAAATGCAAGTTTTGTTTATTTTTCAGCTGTTTAAAGGGTCGATTTTTGAGTTTTGATTTCTAACTGCCTTTTGAAAATGATCAAGAATAAAATATTGTGCAGTACTTAAAAATTTTTGTCTTTCATAGTTTGAATTAAAATGAATCTTATCTCTTTTCAGTGTAATTATTTATTTTTGATAAATGAGAAACTTCCTTATTCAACTTACTAATTCACTAAACATTTTAACCAAGTTTTATTTTACATGATTTTTAGTCGTCTGCAGATCTGAAAAATTCTATTTCTCTTTAATCCTTAAATTTTCTAGCAAATTTTTTAAAATTCATTTTTGAAATTTTTGCATGTCCTTAAGTGGGTCTAAAGCTTAATTTTCTAGCAATCGCATACATATTCTTTCATTCACCTGTATTTCTTTGGATGCATTAGGTAATAGTCTTATTATTAAATACCCGGTATCTCTCTCGCATTGTACTAAATGTTAGGTACCAAATCCGATCACTGCATTATCTGGCTATCCCACATCACAAGTAAGGTATCAAGTAAAATAGTTAGGAAAGAACCTTGGACATAAAATTCCTTCTCTGACAAAAATTCTTTTATTAAAATACAGTGAATTAGCCTGTTTTTAACATACCCTAATCGCGGGTTTTTGTGTAGTTCAAATTTTTTGAGTTTTTTCCTTTAAAACAGTTAAATGTTATTCAATCTGATTTTATCCCAGTGAGCGACTTATATTTGAATCAGCCACTTTAGTGAATCAAATTCTTAAAAACAACTAAATCAGCTTAAACATTGAACTACAGTAAACTCCCGATTATCAGCTGAATAGGGTGGCACAGTAACGGCAGATATGCACTTTTGCGGGTAAACTGTATAAAAACACTAGTTGTTACTGTATGCAACAGCCAAAAAATATCGATAAAAATCGCACATATTTAGACCATAGCTAAAATAAGTATGTACAAGCTAAAAAAAGATTGCTCATTTTTGAAAGTGGATGATACATGAAAGCGAGAAAATTGTGCAGATTACATGCAACAGATTAAAACTTGATTAGGTATACCAAAAGTGTACTGGAGGAGGGGTGGAGAATTTTTTCAAGACTAATCCAGTCACTTGTTTACGCTCGTAAGTAATGTAGATTTAAAATGCAGTAAGTGGGGTAGATTAAAAATCAGTAAGTTGTGTCGATTTGAAGGAATAAGTAGGGAGGGGGAAAAAGGAAACAGGAGTATAAAAATAGATATTACACGTGTTAAAATGTGCATTTATTTACATTCGATTAATCATTGCCAAAGAAGCGGCCCACCTTGTCTAGTGGTCAGAGGAGTCCGACTGCGGATGGGGAGGTTCTGGGCTCGAATCCCGGCTCAGGCATGGATGTACTTTCTCATGAAATCAAGGGGAAAATATTATTTAGAAACTTTATTTTTAAAAAGTTTGATTAACCCTATTGCAGTTGACAAGTCCTAGAATTACATGTTGAATGGACGAGATTTCTCGTCAAGAACTGTAAGGTGGTTAAATAAATTCAAAATAAGAAAATTTTTAGTTTATTATACATCATAGTGTTTATTGCATGTTCACAATTACGAATTCATGTGACGGGGGCTTTTAGAATAACTTTCAGGCAAATAAGTGAAAATAGTCACAATTAAAAAGAGATAATCACCTCCTTAAAAAATAAATTAATATTTTTAAAGGCGACAAACACATTAACTAACATTAATTTAATTTATTAAATTCTACAAAATTAAGCATTTAATGAAAAGTGTGTTTAGATTAAAAATGTTAGTTTTGATCGTGTAAATCTGTTACATTTTGTGTTGAAGTGTATATCAGAGACTTTTTAAAATGTTATTCATAATAAGTAATTAACATTTTGTGATTTACCACAATGTACAAAAATTAGGAATTTTTGAAATTTTTTTGAAAAGTGGGTGTGGAGGGGAGAAATGGTCTAACTGACAGAAGAATTGTATCAACAAGGTCAAGTGAAGGAGTAGAGGGAAGAGTTTTTATTAGATAATCTTAGTTTCTTCATTTTTTGGAAATAGGTTAAAATTTCGAGGGGAGGATTTGTCTCGGCGGTCCCCACCCTGTCTACGGCCCTGGTTGCCTACCCTATTATAAACTGATCTCTATGGCATGTGTGTGTGAATTGGACATCACATTAAATTATGGTACTGTTGAACATGTGAAGCAGTGCATCCCAAATTGCTAGCGTGGCTGACACACGACATCATCACCAACACAGATTTTTTTTTGAAAGTGAAAGGTTGCGAAAAATCGGGAGTTTACTGCTAGATATTTAAATCAAACACACGATAAGTTTTCTGATCAAGTTCTTTAATTAAAGAACAAAAATTTTGGGAGAACAGCATATTTATAATAATACATTATGTTGGTTGACTAAGAATTAAAAAAGCTTCTCTTAAATTGTACGTAGAATTCCACGTTTAAAAAGATAGTTATTCATTTTTGCATTATTGAATCAGCCGCTTTATTCAAAACTGAACTGGAAACAAACGATTCAAATAAGTGGCAGTCACTGTATCATGTGCAGCTACATTCTTCTATTATCTAATAATATGTAAGCTAGCACAAATTAAATACAAATGTATGATCCAAGCCTGTAAGAGTAATTGTCACAAAGTTACCCCACCAGGTGGGTTGGTTTTGTGACAGGTTGAGTTTTCTATTAAAACTAATGAGGAAGAACTGACAATATAACAACACAAAGCGTTGACGTCAGGGACAGGTAAAAGTATGAAAAGTACAACCTTTCATACAAAGTACGGTAAATTTTGTGTACAAGTTAGAATTCAAGAAAACAAAAAATATTTTATACGCCATGCATTAATAAGGACAATGTTAATCCTTTCAGGTTTTGGTGTTAAATAACCTTGTGATTAACGTAACCTTTGAAATCTACACAAAGGATTTGGAAAAAAAATCTTGCTTATTTGTTTATTTGGGTTTATGCTATATACATAACTCTCATATCATATAGTATGGTATTAGGTTTTGAAGGCCCTTTTTAACCTTTTTTGGATAACTTTGCTGTAGAAACAATAAACCACCAACCTGTTTCTTCAGAGATAACTTACAAATTAAATGATACTTATATTGTAATATTTTGTTGAAAGTCAAAATTTATTTTTGTTATTAAATCATAAATTTCTTATTAACATTTAAAATATTGAGATCTACTAATATTCAGTGCAGTATTTATTTGTTTAATAAATACTGCCAGAAAATCTCATTTTAATCTGTAATTATAAAACTAAAAACGTGTTTATTACAAGGAGTGTGTGCACAGAGCTTCAGTAATGGGGGAACCACTATACAACAGAGCCTGGAGGTTAGATAACCACTGGGAAGGGGGGGGGGTAAGGGGCTTTCTTTCACCCGGACATTGTTTGAAATTGTAGTCCTAACAATATAATTTTAGATTTATATCTTTTTGAAGTAAGAAAAGATCTGAGGACTCGCTCAGAAAGTTTTCAATATTGATCGAAGAACTTAAAACAAAGTTAAAGACAATATTCAACAATGTTTGCTAGAGGTAGAGAGGACGTTCTCCTGGAAAATTTTTGGAAGTTAGCTTTTAAAATGCAGTTTTTAGAGAACTTTGGTAATGGTATTAGTTGGCGGAAAAGTTTGGACTCTCCCTTGGTATTTTTTGAAATTAAAATTCCAGAGATGCAATTGTAGATCTTTGATAATGTTTTATCAGGGAGTTTCGCTGCGCTCCTCTGGAATTTCTTTCGAAATTGAGTCTTTAAAATACAAATTTTAGACAATATTTGATATTAAGTTGAGGGGTGGTTTCGAGGATCCCCGGCAAATTTTATTGAGGTTCTTAAGACTATCATTAATGATAAAAAGGGTGTGTTTCTAAAGGGATTTAAGTGGGAGCGCAATCCTTGTAGCTTTTCGGAATCGACGTCTTACTACGTAATTGTAAGCCATATCTGATGAAGATATAGAAAGGATGGGGCTTGGAAACATAATCAGATTTTCAAAAATGTTCTAGGCTGTATTTGGTAATATAAAATGAAGGGGTAAGTTTCGGGGACTTCCCTTTCTTTGCTGTGTCCTTATTTTCATTTATTATATCATTTGTTTTAATTATTGACAAAAATATTGTAGAAAGCCCTTCCTGAGATTTTCTTTTCCAAAACTATTTGAATGCTTTGGTTTTAAATAATGAACTTTTCACTTTCTCCAGCCTGATATTTTTATTTGTTTAAAATATTTAAATTTTAGCCTGATGCAGTAAATTTTGTAATACAGGAATGGTTTTGCAACATGCGTGGTGCAACAGGAAAAGAAGGCATATATTGCCAAGATTAGTTTAAAAAAAAAAATTTAATTTAATCTCTTTGATGCTTTTTTCAAAGAAAGTTCAATAAAATAGAAGGAAATTTTTTTTTGCGTTCATGGTACATTTCCTGGATCTGCTTACTGCTTCTACACTGCAGTGGCGTACCTGTGGGGTGTAAGCAGCAGGGTTTAAACTGAGTTCTAATGTTCTTTAGCAAAACGGCTAAAGTTGGGAAAAAAGCTTTTATAGCAAAATGCTAAAATGTTGAAGGTTAATTAATAGGTCTTCACATCTTATTCACTAACTACATGTGTTTCATCTCCAGTTGAAAGCGAAATTCAAATGTGCGATTTTTAGAGAAATAAATTCACATTAGCTAATATTTTTTTAAAACTTAAAATAAAAAAATTATAATCGTACTCGGCAATGAGGGGATGCAAGTTTTATTTTTAAAACGTTAATAATGCAATAATTTGGGTGGAAACAAGATTCTTAATAAGACAAAGTATTATTGAACTTAATGATAGTTTAAACATGTCAACTAAGATTTATAAAAAGATCAAGTTCAGTATGGCCATGCTTGCTCACTTTCGGATTGGGAATCTTTTTTTCTTAAGCATAAAAGCAAAAATGCCTTGCTTCATTTTCGTAATTTAGATTGTTTTCGCATTTTGCGAAAGATGCAACCGTAGTGGAAACTCTAGTAAGCAGTGATGTTTCCATCAATTATTCTAAAGGGTATACTCCCAGTAATCCATTATGCACAATGTTTAAAGTGTTTGAGAGTATGTGGTGTATATTGAATATACTTTATGGGAACTCCCCTAAGGATGAGGGATGACTTTCCACCAGAGGATAATCCCTTTTTCTCAAAAGGGAGGTGGTATTTTAACTCTCAATAGGATAAGAAATATTTTAAAACATTATTCAAATAAGGTACAATGTATATTATAAATTAAAAGGGGAGCAAACACCTTGCAGAAATATTACAAAAGATCAACTAAACCTGAGTTAGTAAATAGACGACCTCAAAAACTTTCTCGTATACTTCTCTCTAGCCAAAAATATTAAAGATATTCTTAAATTTGATTTCAATTTCGTAAATGTTCCAAATGAGTCTCGTAAAGTCCTCCCCTAACGTTATCGAAGGTTGGCTAAAATAACATTTTTGGAGCTTCAATTTCAAAATGTTTCGAGAGAGGGTCTTGAATTTCTAGTCTCTCTAACATTATCTGAAATCTTCTAAAACTGTTTTCCAAACTATAATTTCCAAAATTACTGGGGGAGAACCCCCCGTAGCACCCTCCCGCTAAAATGATCAAAGTTAATCTACAAATGCATTTTTAGAAATTCAATTGCAAAATTTATTGCGGGAGGTAGAATATGAACCCCTCTTTCCCCAAGACCTAACATTATCGAAGATCGTCGTAAACTGCATTTTAACAACTACAATTATAAGACTTTTTCTATCATCCTTAAAATTCACTAGGCATGCTAGACTTTATAGGTGCGCCACTGAGCACCTTAAATTTTCACAAAAACGTATTTATTTTTCTTTCATGAAAAGCATGATGCTCCTTGATACTTTTACTTTTAGTGCTAAAATGTTATGAACTTCATTCGTGTAAAAAGGGGATAAAAATACATTTGAAGAGTGTCAAGATCTCCCATTCAAATTTAGAACCTGGCTTGATTACGCGAAACATAAGTTCTTCCTTGCTGCAGCACCGTTTCATGAACATTAAAAAAAAAAAAAAAACTTTGTTACATGAAATGCATATACAAGATAAAGAAATGATGACAGCTGGGTTTGTGATGTAGAAGAGAAGCTGGTTAGGAGAAGCTACTTTGCCAGTCAGCCACAGTAACCTCAGCCTCATTTCAGCCGTCGGCACATTTCACCCACAACATTATGGTGCTTAATATCGTCATGTTTTTTTGGAGCTATTGGTGGTACCCCTGGTGACCCCTGTGCACATGCTAATGATAATTACACAGTATTGATTTACAGTCACAAGTCTTCCTCTATAGGCTTACAAAATATCGTAGAATAAAATCTAGTTTTCTAGTTCGTTTTTCGATTTTATTTATAACTTCCTCATTGTGTGCTGGTGACATCGCTTGACTTCGGCAGTGCAAGAACCCATTAAACGTTCATTATACATAGTACTCCCTAAGTATGTTTTTTTAGCCTTTTCAAGGCTTTCCGGAAGCTTCTTAATTTTCCAGGAACCCTCCAAAAATTATTTCTGTGTGTTCCCTTATTTTCTGTATGCTGAAGTTTCGTTTTAATGAACACAGACCGGTCAAGTGTCAATCATATCCAGTC
The DNA here is from genome assembly GCF_026930045.1 of Uloborus diversus. Taxonomy (NCBI): domain Eukaryota; kingdom Metazoa; phylum Arthropoda; class Arachnida; order Araneae; family Uloboridae; genus Uloborus; species Uloborus diversus. Next base: position 177,910,017 of record NC_072733.1, on the reverse strand, counting down.
ATTAATGTGCGCTTTATCACTCATGAGTTCTTTATTCAGTCTTTATGTTAGCATAAACAGAAAATGGTGTTGAACCTTTTTGGGCCAAGTGGAAGTAAATCAAATTTCTCATGACTTGGAAGTTTTCAAAATTCCCTTCCCTAAAAAAATCTGTTTAAACCGGGTCTTTTCCATTCTTAACATTTCTATTTTTGCCGTATATGATATTATTTTGTAAGTGATGAAGAGAAAAATAACATTCTTATAGATTTAAACATTATTAAAGATAATAACTTTAATCTAGAGACCTTGTCTGTAAGGATCAGGTAGGTTGTGATTGTTGACATTTTTAATTTTCTTTATTTTGGCATATGTTGTTCCTTATTATGAGTGTAATGTAAATCCAAAATATGAGCTTTGTCTGACTTGCTGTTTTTGGGAAATTCATTTTTTAAATTTAGGGGGCATGGCCATTTTTGCATGTTTTTCAAATTTGCAGATTTTAAAGTTCTTGTTGCTTCAAGTGCTCCTATAATGACATGAATTTTTAAATTCCATACTATTATGTGGTCATGTTAGATACTATTACAGCTGTCAAATCGGTGTCACTACGAGGGGCGACGCCCACAAAGTCCGTTTAAAAATGACCGAAAATGACATTTTTTACTATATTGAAGGCCAATTTTCTCAAAGCGCCTTCATGATGATACCAACGTTTTTACATCAATTTCTAGCTACACTTGCATTCATCAAAAATATGTAATAAAATTGGTGCCACTATTAGGTTGCCAGAAGGTATTGGAACTTTTATTTGATAAGTATCACAAAAACATAAATGTTTAAAATCTAACTACCACTCTCGCCCTCATAGCAGAGATCTGAAACTAATTCAGTTTGATAACCAAATTGTTTGTCTAACATTTGCACTAAAAAAATAGGTGTCACTTCTATTACTTTTGGAAATATAATCATTCTAAGTTAGTATGTTATGGCGGTATTTAAAACTTTTCATATTCAAATGGATTTTTTCACCGTTTGTTTTAAATTTTATTATAAAATTACAGTAGTGCTACCTAAAATACTGTCCTTCTAATACTTTTTGTAAAAAAGCTATTTAAAAAGTACTAGAAACACAATAAATCTATATAGGTACAGATGAAGGTATTGTGTAGTGTATAAAATAGTCATACTAATATTCATATTTTTTCAATCATACTAATTTTTTGTCTGTTATTTATATTAAAAATGCAACTATGTATTTTATTAAATAAACATAATGTATTGCATAGTTATGAACATAAGGTATTATATAGCGAGTATTCTGAATCTGAAACATAATTTGAGGATGACGTAGACTAAAACCAAGAAACTATAAAAAATCAAATCAACTAGTTTCAGAAAGACTGTCATCTTTTATTGAAAGCTGGTAATTTTGTAGCACTAAAGCTTGGAAAAAAGAGTTATCCCGTAGAAATAGAGTAGAAGTTGACCATTTGCTAATTTAACTAACCCCCTTATAGTAGAGATCTGAAACTAATTAAATTTGATAACCAACATGTTTGTCTAACATTTGCACTAATAAAATTGGTGTCACTCCTACTACTTTTAGAAGTATCATCATTGTATTGTATCATTAGTATGTTGTGGTTTTTTTTTCATTTATTATTATTTTTTAATTTTTATTTTGTTTGTTTATTTTTCTAATTTAATCTTTTAACACCAGATATTTTTTGGCCATATTTATTTTTAATTTATTACAAAGATGCGTAACTTTTAACATTCAATTCATTTGATTTCAATCAGGTTAATATTTTTTTCAAAAATGCGTTTCACAGGTAAAAGAAAAGAAATTACAAGCAGAAACATATTTCATTCCGTCTATTTCAAAATCCCTATTTGAGTAGGTTGGAGTAAAGGCAATAACAATAGCCTGACTAGCTCCTGCCACTCAGAAAAGAACTTAATTTAGGTCCGGTTTACAACATAAGATAGTAATAACAAAAATAAATGCTTAATCGTACAATGAACGCATAACCACAACACAAGTAGTAATGCAAAAAAGTGTCAAATTTTATAACAAAATCAATGTATACTATTACAAATATGTTACTTTATCCTAAATTAACTGCAGTAGAGTTGAGTATAATATTTTTTTAGCCTTTTCTTGAACGAATTTCGACTATTCATGGTTTTTAAACAGTTGGAAGGAGTTTAACAATCTTGCTCCGTAAGAGTTAATGCCATTAGACGATTGATTTGTTTATGCATTAATAGGTATAGTATTTTCACGGTTTGAAACATAAACAGCTTCGGACAGTAAGAGCGTCTTTATCTTGAATAGAAAATGCTCGTTTTTATCTAAGTACATACAGGTGGATCTATTGTGCATAATATGTTTAGATTCCATGGCTGAGTGAAAAATTGATTCTACCTAGTTGTCTTCACATCTACCATAGTTTTCTATAAGCTGTTGCATTTTGAAAGTTTCGAATATACCGTAAGAAATCTGTCTTAAAACTACAAAACAAAACTTGGCTAAAGCAATCAAGGAAAGAAAAAAAAAGTTGAAAATCATACAGAAAAATACGTTCTTCAAGCTTGTACAAATTATTTTATTGAAACCAAAAAATAGATTATATGTATTTTACTTTGCCAATTGCTAAATTTTATTCATTCCAACATAAATTGTGCATGAATTTGCTACAGTTAAGAACACCTTCAGAGCAAAAATATAGCAATGTGAGAAAAATCGCTATGAATACTAAATCTGTTTTTTTTTTTTTTGAATAGCACCATTTTAGTTTGCGGAAGAAGTTTCCTCATAACTTAGAAAACATTAGTATGCAAATAGATTGGCGAATTTGTCGTGTTGCTCACTTTGTTTGCTGTTTTGATAGCGAATTTTCAGCAGAAAGAGCAAATTCTGAATTGTTCCAGTTTAACATGATTTAACAAAATTGTTGCTGCTTTAGACACCAAAATTATTGTTGAAATAAAAAATATTTTTGCAGATTAATTTTCACCAATAATATAAATATCACAGGTCAATGAACTCATAATTTTTTCCATTATGATTTTATTGATATTAATAAGTCTCATTTTTCCCTCTTTTACGATGGGCCACAAGAATGTTTTTTTTTCTTTGTGATATCTAAAAAAAAATTATGTAGAACAATGTCCTTAGCTTTTATGACGTAATTTGGGTTTTACGCCATTCTTTTATCTATGGTAGTAAAATTTATATTTCCCCTCTAATTTTGTTTTGTTGTGTCCTATATTTTGTTTATTACTGTGATCCTTTATCTGTAGATAAATGGTTTAACTTAGTTAAATTTTTATCTTTTACTTTGCAACTGTTGCGTAGTTTAATGTGAAAATACATAAGTTCTGAGATAAACATAAGAATGCATGTCTTTAATGTAGAGAATCTTTTTATTCTCCTATGTTTAGACTTGTGTACAAACAGTAGAATTTTCCTCATTTCATTCTTGTTACAAAAGCATTAATCATAGAATAATTATTAGAATTTTAATAATTATAGAATAAGCACAAGATCTATCAAGCTAAAAATGTTATCACTGCCTCTCAATAAACAGCCCACCCCTTTTTTTTCAGAACATCTATATATTTCAATACAGTATTCGGAAATATTATGATATTTTCGAAACTAGCGAAAATATTTTTATTATCATTTTTGCCATTTTAAGCTCCTTTTGAACAGTTTTAGACCATTTTTTAAAAGTATATATTAGTTTTTTACATAAAGAACTGAAGTTAACTGTATTTTTTAAAAGCTGCATAATTCAACATAAAATACTGTTACAATGTACAAAATCAATGGGAGAGAGAGACTTAAAAATAAAACAGTACTGTACGTACAATGTGTAGTAATAACGAAGCACTGCACTGTCAGAGTCAGGGTTGGCAAGTTTCTGCCAAGGCAGTTAAAACCACTGGTAGAAACCGGTTAAAACTGGCATGGCAAAAACCACTTTCTGTCACATTTGCGGCAGAAACTAGCAAAAACTCGCAAAATGAAAAAAAAAAATTAAATTATTGTCATGCAATAGGAATGGAAAAAATAATTATTAACCAAAGCACAATTTAATTATGTTACCACAATGTTACCACAATTTAAAATCAAATGTTACATTGTTTGGACCCTGCAGTTTCTTAGGAAAGGTGGTTTCTAAAAATCTAAACAGTTTCTCAATCTAATATGTACAAATGAGAAACTTCAGAATATTCCTGTGACAGAAGAGCTAGCAGGCAATGCATGAAGGAACAAGCAATGTTCGTGAAACTTTCATCTATTGTATATTTTTAAAACTGGTTCACCATGTAGTAACTGGGCTAGTGGGAGAAATTCGACTGGGAAAAATAAGTTTCGATAAATAGGGCCAATTTGTTTTGCAAAGCTGTGACATTAGGTACAAAATCTATGTTAATATTGGCAAGTAAAATTCTGGCACTTTCTTCTTGATGCACATGATAGTCTCGATCACAAACAATTTAGATGAAGCATATAAGTGAGCAAATTAAAATCAGAAATTCCTTTTAATTTTGTATGTCTCTCCTCTTTCCTGAGCACCTATATGATTTTTCGTCCTTTGTTAGATTAATCCAAACATTACGAGCATCTGCAATTGAAAAGTTCCCTTCTGGAACTAAATAATGGGCACTAGCATAGGATTTTATTTTTTTAAATGATGAAATGAAGTTGAATTTTTTAGTTTACTTAAACGAATATCATTTAGTAATCACTTAAGTAATTAAAGATGCTTTTAAGTTTTTGCCAGTTTCTGCCGGCAGAAAACCTACCCTGGTAAGAGTACACTTTACAGTAGATACAATAAGTAACATTTATAATTCAAAAATTGAAGATGACGATTAATGCTGCGCAATCTGAATATAGAAACGACAAAATATCTGCGAATATATTTTTAAATACAGTAGCTTTACATTCACTTTTATAACATTTACATCTATGGTAACACCCCTCTTTCGGGTTTCTATAATCTACAATACAAGAGAGGATTCCAATTTCATATTGTTTGCATTTTGCTTAAACACTACTCTGCAAGCTTCATATTAAGACTAAGGTCTGGACTTATACGGATTACCTTCTCTTGACTGTCGAGCTACCTTCAATCCACACCTTTCATATTCAGAATAAATAAATGGAAAATGAGGAGTGATGATATATACACGCTAATAAAGCTATGTTTATTGTGCAGTGTGTGGGAACTTGCGCAAGTCAGTGATGCTGAAAGGATGAATGTACATTCACGACGTCAATGTTTAGTAGTCAATTACAAAGCCAAAACTTAACATCACGATTCCTTTCCAAATATTTTCGTGTTGAGAGCGAGAAATTTACTTTAGCTCTAAAATTCGTTGCTCCTGAAAAACTCGCGTTATAGCCGTTTCGCGTAAGTTGGATCGCGTTGTACCAGGAGTAGACTGTATAATGGAGTTAATTTAGCAATAGCTATTGTTGAATGTAATCGCTTTCTCCATTGGTTTAAAAGAAAGAACTGTGCTTATATCTTATTGGAAGAGACATTTGCAGCTTTCCACGGAGTTCGCAAAATCTTTTCTTTAATCCACCATCGGACTTTGGAGAAAGCTTATTGCTATTTGAGAAACATCATTGGATACTGAAAATCTGCCCTCTATTCTATTTAAAGAGCCACAGTCTTGTTTATCGGGCTTCACTACTTTTCTCTATGTCTTGCTGTATGTGTGTCCCCATGTTTTGTATTAAACGTATTTGTTTATGTTTAGCTGTCTGAATCTCTGCTTTACACAACCTTTCAACAGCTATTTTACTCAGTTTTCTTCTGTTAGCTACTTTTACAGTTATATGGTTTAGAAATAAATGTGCATTAATCTGTGCACAGTCATAAGACATTTTCCTTTTTTCTAAGCAACGTTTAACATTTAATTAGGCACTTTTAATAATTAAAACTGTTACATTACTAATAATTTTATGACTAAAATACAAGTAAAAAAGAAATTTTATTACTTTGTCATATTAATCATGCATTAATACATCATAAAAATATTATAGTATACAGTAGTATATGTAGTACATAACTATTTGGGGATTTTTAATAATAAAATAACAATATTAGTGATTAATATGCTTTTTATATTGAAAATACCGTAGTTGAAGAAATAAATATCGAAAATATCATGATATTTTCAAAATAAATATCTGATATTTATCATATATATCAACTGATATATATCGGCGAACCCTGTTTCAATATGAGTCTAAATTCGTATAAAAATATTTCTGGGAACATGAATTGTTTTGCTGATGATGTCAAAGTTATTGGGGACTGTAGAAAATGAAGAACAAGCAAATCAGCTGCAAGAGGATCTAGATCATATTATGGAGTGGGCTGATAAATGGGGTATGGCTGTTAATGTTGGGAAATGTCAAGTGCTACATTTAGGGCATGGAAATAAGTTTACAAGTTATTATTTGCAAGGTTCAGTCATTAGTCAGGCAGACAGTTACTGATCTGGGGGTCTTAATAAGTCAGGATTTAAAGTTTAGCCAACAGTGCAACATTGCTAGCAACAAAGCCAATAAGATGCTTGGGTTTATCAATAGATCTATTTCAAACAAATCTAAAGAAGGTCTTCTGCCCTTATATAGAAGTTTGGTAAGACCCCATTTGGAGTATGCTGTTCAGTTTTGGTCTCCTTATCGTCTCCTTATCTTAAGAAAGAAATTAATGTATTGGAAAGGGTTCAAAGGCGGGCTACAAGGCTAATAAGTGGACTTTCCCACTTAGATTATGATTCCAGGCTTAGAAGACTTAAAATGTACAGTCTTGAGCAAAGAAGAGACCGAGGGGACATGGTTCAGCTGTTTAAATTTATTAAAATGAAAGATGTTACGGGGCTGAAGTTTAGCACTGAAAACAGGACAAGGGGTCATTGTTTTAAGCTATTTAAATCTCAGGCTAACATGGATATTAGGAAAAATTATTATTTTAGCAGGGTAGTGGAACCTTGGAACAGCTTACCGGAAGAGGTGGTAATGAGCAAGGGAGTAGACAGTTTTAAGAGGGCCATTGATCTTCACTGGGGATTGTAAATTGACTAGGACCAGTCTAGCTGGGCCCAGAGCCGGTTGCTGGTCGTCACTTTTGTATTTGTAAATTTAGATTTCAAATTAGAAATAAACTTGACGTGTGAGATCCCCTTCCTCTTGAAATACATAATTTAATGAAATTTTGAAATTACAGCGTAATTATTTTAAATGAGAAAGAATTCAGATGTACGAATTTATAAGAAAAAAAAAACAAACACATTAATAGCACATCAGAATCTAGCAGCATTCAACACATTTGGTACATCAGCATATTTTTCAACTGACCCCCACCCCAAAAGACGGGCCTGATCTCGGATTGTATCTAGAAACTTATTCTATATGTTTCAGTCTCTGCGCTCTGAAACTATGTGGGAAAAGAACATGTATTTTTTTATTGCAATTTGCATCGCATTCCGTTGCTACACTTTATTACAACCGGCGCAAAGGCAACCATTTTTCAGTTTTCAGCGATATGCAGGGACATGCACAAATTTTGGACCCTGTCACAAGCCCAGTAGCAGAAACTTTCATCCAGTCTGCGACACCATTTTGGACAGTTGAAAATAATCTGCAGCATTATTATCAGTTTTATTTTGAGTTTTCATAAAATACACAAGTAAAGGTCAAGACTCAAAAATTTTCCAACTGGCCAGTGGCCGTTAGACCTGAAAAACATAGTGGCCACCACTGTCGCCGAGTTTTAAAGTACAGTAGAACCTCCTTTAAGGGACACCTCCAAATAAGGGACACCTCTATTTAAGGGACATTTTTTCTGGTCCCAGTCCCTTTGAATGGAGACCTGCATGTATTTGACTCTGAATAAGGGACACTCTATTTAAGGGACAGTTACAGCAAAAACTTTAAAAAATGAATGTGAACGCCTACTAAGTATTGAATTCACTGGAATTTAAGAATCTAAAATTCAACTGGTGAGAGTTTAACATTAATGTGTACTGATATGATGCATTTTTTCAAGAATTTCATAATGCATGCATAATTCTTGCTGAAATTAACGCATGTTTTTCCCTCTCCTGAATTCATTCATGTTGGCTGACGGCCGATGGATTTTCGACCGCGCACGGATAACTTTGTGTAGAAAATTTTGAAATGTAAACATTGATTGAAATTTTTATTGTATTGAATTTTAAATTATATGAAACTTAACGTTTACGCAAGGAATGACTTCAAAATAATTAATGTGAGTTATAAAACTATACCATTGCCAAATGTTTTATTAAATTTTAATTGTTAAAAGAATCAATTTTGAAATTTGAATAATTTTGAATTTCATTTCAGTATACATCAATGATTTTTAGCCTTTTATCTTAATGGTTTATGTTCATTACGAAACTATACTGATTTAATACATTGAATATATAAACTCGAATACCTCCGAAGAAGGGACACCTCTATTTAAGGGACAAAATTTCCGGTACCCTCGGTGTCCCTTATCGAGAGGTTCTACTGTATAAAAAAGGGGGGGGGGGGGCAGTTTTTTCACTACTTTCATAAAAATAAATAGAACTCTGCGCACTATGAAAAGCAATTATTCAATACATATTTAAGTGTGGAAAATTTAAGTTAAAATGGGTTTTTTATTTTTTTTTTAAAATGAATAAATAAGTTAATAACTGAGAAGTTGCAGGACACTGCATTTTAGATTATAGCAATGTTTTAGTTTATAGCAAAGCTTCCAAAGCAAATGCAATTCCTCAGGTAATAATTCACATTTTTTTATGAAAATCATTTTAAAAGAAACATGATTTATTGTACATTTTATGTAATCTTCATTTGATGTTCATTGAGGTAATCATCAAATTCTGTTTTTGGAATCTTAGGCAAGTAATAGTCTCGTCTATTTCCATCTTGCGAATGACCAAATAATGGCGTCTGCGCGAAAAAGGCGTGATTCTAATTAGATTTTTGAATTTGTTACATAAAAGTAGAAATAAATTCAAAATCTTTAGAAAACTACAATTTAGATGAAATAGTCAGTTTTTAGCACTTTAGCCTCTAAAGCAATGAAGGTAAGATATTATTCTAAGATAAAATTTAGCACTTTATAAGACAATAATTAAAAATTATCCGAAAAAATGGCACATTTTGCATAATTTTCAACCGTTTGCATTGCAATAAACATCCAATTCCGTTTATGAAAACGTAGGCACTTAAAGTATCTTGCGTACCAACATCTTGGGGAATGACCAAACATGGCGACTACGCCGAAAATTAAGATAAAAATTTTTGAATTTGTTGCGAAAAAATAATTCAAAAATAAAAATCCTCATGATGTTACATTTTAGTTGAAAAGCTTTTAGCACTTTTGCGTCCAAAGCAATGAAGATAAGGTGAAATTTTAAATATAAAACTTCTCAAGAAAATTACTTTGAAAAATAAAAGAAAACGATTTGCTGCACATTTTAAGTTATTTTCATCAGTTTTCAGTTAAATAAAACATCCAATTTTGCTTTGTTTTTGAAAACTTAGGCACTTAAGCATCTTATCTACTTAGATCTTGTGAATGACCAAATATGGCGACTATGTTTCTAGCTGAAATGCTGAAAGCATCCATCGTTTTTCCGGCCAAAAAACGATCTCTAGACGATCTTTGCAAAGTTGAATTTTTTTTAAAGTCTTTTATTTATTTATTTTTCTTTCTTTTTGTTCTTTTATAAAATTGTCTGCAGGTCGCTGAAAAATCTGCGACGCGCGTCTCGCAGTTTCTGCTACCGGGGTCACAAGTGACTTTTACGGACCCCCAACGTATTGTTTACCCCTACGTCTTTACATTATATGCACCCATCATTTCAAAAATCTCGGGCCCACTGGTACCAGCGCGAATTGTAGTCCCGAAAACTCTGCCTAATGTGAACCGAAAAGTGGCAGAGTGTCAAAAATGACGGGTTATGGAGAATGCGCTCGTTTTTCGCAGTCCCCCCCCCCCCTTGCCAGAGAGTTGCAGGGTTATCTAGTTCAGAGTTTTAGACGCTACATTATATGCGAAATTCTTGAGCATTCTAGTTTCACTTAGTGTTAAAAAGTAATCTTCGTACATTAGGAATTCGGTAAGAACCAATTTTAAGTGCAACCAGGTGTTCAGTAAAATGAGATTTAGTTAAATTTGGTCTATGAAAATGTTTAGTGCTCTGTGCTAATTTGATGAAATACGTAATGTATTTTTATTCAAAATTTCTCTTCGATGCTCCCGATGTAGTACTAATTCCACTTTATATAAATTTTTAGAGGACTTCTCAGAAGAAACGGGGTGGCTTCCCTCGTTTCAAAAGGAAATCTACTGGGATTATTATTAGGATTCATCAGAATTATGTTGTAAATCCAAATTCCGCTATCGCTGTTTTCTTAATGAATGCAAAAAATTTATGTGTTTACTATGAGGCTTGATAGTTTTTAAGTATTTTACACTTAGAATGCGATGTTGATCCAACAGTAAATGAATATATCGGACTATAATAAGACGTCATACAATCACTCGCTTATAACGAGCGCTGTTTTAACGAGAACCCGGAATTAGCGAGGAAATCAGAAAGATTTTGTTGTACAATGTTAAGTCTATGGGAGCATAACTCGCTTTTAAGGAGCGAACTCCGCTTAAAGTGAGCAATATTTTTGTGCCTCATAAAAATTTCTATTGATATGACTTCCAGTTCAGCTTATCCTTTCTCAAAAAAATTACTTTGATACTCTGAAGTCAACCAAAAGTTAGTGATGAGTCATAAATCCAGAGAAAAAATCACAACTGTCCTTTTTTTAATTTGTGGAGTAGAGAAGCATTAAAAAATTAAATATTTGATGACAATATGTTCTCACTTCCGAGGTATGCTTCCCCAAGGACATTGTAAATCAAATTCAAGCAAATGCAGGTGAAAAACGTAATGAAAACTCTGGCGATAACGACAGAGTGAAGAATTTGATGCTAGGCCACCTTCATCATGGTCAATGTCTTCTGACTTGCTGAAAAACTTTAAACCTTTTTTCGATTTTTTTTTCTGGTGCATAAGAAAGATAAGATCAGACAATAAGGCAGTTCAAAGCAAATTAACCAGAAATAGTTTTTTTTAAATAAAAAAAAAAGCAAGTGTGTATGAGGTTTTGTGATTTTTTTGCAAACTCGTTTTTTACGAGCACTCCGTAATAACGAGCAAATATCGCTGTCCTTTCGCTCTCGTTATTAGCGAGTTCGACTGTAATTACATTGCTTTAGGTTATTTATTTTTAATTTTCTTTTCAGCTATGAATTAGTCATTTTTCCACATGAGTCTGAATCGTAGAAAAGTGTAGACATTATAAAGATAAATTAGAAGTTTTATGTGCTTTGCATTTATTTTCGTTTACAACGCGAAATTATTTAGGTCGTGATTGTAGAATGCATGAAAAATCAAGTTAGATTTTTTCGAAAAGCCTCAGTCGAATAAACGTGTTACGTGCACTTGATTGAAAATGTGATAGAAAATAACATACCCAGTCACGTCTTCCATCAACTTAATGGGTTCATTTTATTTGCTTGATCCATAAATGCAGATTGTGTTATGTTATTTCGTGTTTCTTGGTTAAAGATGCCTGGAAATACGACATTTGACTGGGCATTTTAGTTTTTTTTTTAAAGCAAGCTCGTTGCATCAAGATAGCAATTTCTAGTTTAAACTGTCTTCCAACTTTGTCAAAGTTAGTGAACATAGTTAAAACTGAAAATTGCTCAATCAAGATTACTTTCTGAAAGAATTTTTAATAAAGCTTACGAAGTAGATAATGTTGATTCGTTGCAATACACCTTGCAGCTGTGATGCGTTTTGTTTTTGCCAGAATTTTCATTAGTTTGATCAATGTGATCATGAATCATAAGATTTTTTGTATTTATGAGATGAAGCATAATCTCTGTTCTGTCTTTGCGAAATGTTTTGTAAACTGTTCGGTCAATAAATTCTTTACCAATTATATGAAGGGAAACATTTCACGTAAATATTATGTTAAGATCAATGCAGCCGACAAAACAAGAAAAATTACTTTGATTTGCGTATCTTGCATTTCGCTGATGGAGTACTTTGATTTTTTTTTTACAGTTGAACCGAATGCAGATGTTTTGTAAGATATTAATTCGTGTGATTGGGGAACGATTAGAACTCATTTACTAACTTGTACGGAAATTTTCTTGGAATAGATTTTGACAAGAGTTGAGTCAGTATTTTCATATCAATTGATAAAATATTGCCGCATAAAATAAACTTTTCTGTTACTGCCTAAGTCCTGGCGTGACCATTTGTAACGCTGCTTATTTTTAAACTTTGCGTATTTTCTTTTCGATTATGTTTTTAGTCGCAACTTCTTCCTGGGTTTATCGTAAACGTCGTTTTTGTAAAATTTAAAAATGTTTTCTTTTTGAAGTAAATATATAAAAGAAACTTAACCAAGTATCTTCGAAGTTTTTTTTTTTGCCAGCTATACAAATGTACGCCCTGCTGTTAAGAGGTCAATCCAGGATTTAGTTGCTGCTGCGATATTTTTAATGAGAAGGGGGAAGGTTGGAAGCAGTGTTGTGTGGTTTTATTTTGTACTCATGTCGTTACCCCAAAGTTTTCGTACAATGTTTTGTTGTAGGCAGAATTAATTGGCTTTCCGTTTTTCAAGCTATGTCAAGGGAAAAAAAGAAACATATTAATACTTTAGTAATCTATTTTGCGAACTGAGCAGAAAAACTTATTGCTTGAACTCGTTTTCGTAGATGGTTCCTCGTTTTTAATAATTTTCAGACATTTTTGACTGGAGATTTCTTGGTGGGAAGCTAGCAATCCTCCTTGCATTTCATTAAACAGTAGCATGTTCTGTTTTGTTTATTTCCACCTTTTATGCCTAATTGGTTGGACACTTTTCAGAAATGATTATGGAAAGATGGATGCCCTTGGGGCTGTTCTCGGAATTTTTTTTTAACTTACATTTATTGATTATTTTCTTCTTGATCCGAATGACTAGTTAACCGTAAAATGAAAAAAGGTTTGGAAATCTATTAGCTTTGATGGACATCGTGCTAAGTTTCGTTACAATAGCGTAAGATCCTCGGAAGCATTGCCGATAAAAAATTTGTATGAATCACTAGTTCTTCCTTGGAATTGAGTAATCCGATTAGAAACTGTTAATATCTGTGGTTTTCTGCGTCGCTGGTTTGGGGAATTCATTTTCGGATAGTTCTTTTGTTATGAAGTGTATGTGCATGACAGCATTTGGAGCAACTAGAAACTGGCTTTTTTAAGTTACATAGTTGTGATGAACTAAGTTAATTGTATTAATCCGCTAAGATATATTTTCCTCTGCTCAGCTTAAAGTGAACTAATATAATTTAAGATTCTTACTTGTGATTTAAATTTAACAATTTAAATGCTTTTTGTTATGAACTGTCAACTTTAAACTATAACAAATTTTGACATGAAAAAAGAAAAAAAAAAGGAAATACAAGTTTCAGTAGGTCTTTTGATGCATGCTGTTATACCAGGCTGAATAAAAGTTAACGGCAATTAATTAGTTGACGAGCTGGGGAATGAAGCAGGTAATAAAGGCAATTCCGTAGTTGACGAAGTGTTGAAATAGTTACCATTAAAACAATTTGTATGTTTGAAGTTTCATAGTATCCTGCTTAAATATTTACATAGTTAAATGTAGACGTAGTATTTTAAAATGACGGAGAAATTTAAAAGTTTGCTTGGCGGAGGTATTCTGGGATAGTCACAATTCTTCCTAATGTGTTTTTCTGATTTTATCATCAGACCCTTGTAAAGGTTCATTTAGTTTGCTCATCTGATTATACAAATGACTGTCTAAATTAAATACGTATCACATTGTTTTTACGGGTCATTTTTTTTTTTTTTTTAAACTTGGGACTCCCGATTAAGTAAATTTGGTGTGGAAGTATAGAAAAGTTATTTTAGTTTCAAATTTATATCTATGGGAGCACTTGCATGTTTATTTTGTTTAATTCGATGTAACTGTCTTTCGCTGATTAGTAAAAGTAGTTTCGGATTATGCAGACCCATAACAGGTTTATTTATACATACTCATCTTATTTGAGAGATGCCTATTTCCGGTATCTTCTATTTTAAAGACACCTCTCTGAAAACTGAGCTACAGGACATAATGTGCGATTGCTAATTCGCCTGTAAGTGCGAATTTTTTTAAAAAGTTTGAGTATTTTTTAGTGTTTATGCTACATCAAAGTTCCAGACGCTTGTTCAACTTTAGTTAAAACTGCTAATGATAAAATCGCACTGTTGAAAGTTATACTGCTGGAGCTAGAATTGAAAAGTAGTAGTAAGCATTTGAACAGAAGTTTTGAAAAATATTAATAATTATTTTGTCTAGCTCGTACAATTGTCTTGATGACAAACGGAAGTCCCTCTTCGATACTTATCTGAACAATTTCATTTGATTCTAGCATTTTATTTCACCAGTCGCTTACTTCAAAATATGAGGGACTTCTCTCTAAATTTCCCACAACAGTATTTGACTGTAAGTGAAGTAGCTACTGTTTTCTGTTGAGTGATGCAAAAAATTTTGAATGAGTTTTTCAAATATTGCTTTTTAATTTGTTTCATTGTTCAAATTAGCTGTTTATAAAATTCACGTTCAAATCGGGGCCTAATTTGTATAAGCGCTCACAGGAGCTGCTCCCCTGCTCTTATTTGCATAGAATTAAGCCCTGATTCAAATAGGCATGTTTCGGCAATCTTGAATACCGTTCGCCTTTGGTAGCATCTTCTGTCGTATTAGGGCCATTTCACAGTATTTCGGACAAATGTCGAGTCCGTAACATGACTTTTGATGCCACAACATTTTAAATTTACTGTTTGATCTGCAAATTATTTTCATTTGAATTTGTGTATTGGAAGGCCAAACTCAAAATAAAATGTACTAATTAAGGAGCAAATTTCAAAGTTATGGCTAAAGAAGTCATGTTACGGACTCAAGATAATACCGTGAAATGACCCATTGCACAGTTGACAAAGTGTAGTAAGGTGATGTTTTTAACTGAAGAAAAGACTTGAATGCTGAAGTTAGTTTTTTCATACCGTGACACAAAACGCAAAGCAACGAATTTTTAAAATTCACTTTAATTTCAATTTGTCCTTTAGTGTATTCATTAACAAAAACGTGAGCCAAAGTTAAGCACGAGGAACAATTACTTAAAAGCGTATTATTTGCTACATGAAAGTCAATATAATAGCATGAAAGCCGAACTTTAAGAATTCGATACTTGGAAGCGTTTTTCATGTCAATCTTCATTGTCACTTGCATTCAAAATGGCTGTTTTGAATGTCGTTTTCAGTATTGTTCCTCAGATTCCTTCCTCCCACAACCACGCGACATGAGGCTGAGATTTCTTATCACCAGCTTGACCGCTTTCTTGAAAAGTTTGTTTTTAGCTTGGCTTTTATCTTGTCTGTACCCAGCGGAAACCTGCTTTTAACTGTGTCGGACATGAATGAGGAGTTCTTGCGTCATTGACCGCATCCCAGGGCTTCGTTTTTGCCGCCATTACTGAGGTGTAATATTAAAATGCATTGCATTAGTGTAGGCGAAGGTCTGGAGGATCAATTGTTTTTTTTTCCTTTTACGCTGGAATGAGGCTGGGATATTGCTTTTTCTCCTCTTGACCTTTGATTGGCGCTTGATTCGTTTGATGCTATCCTTTTGTCTTGCGTCTCGAAAGGCATAACTCCAGTTTTTGAATTTCATTGAGCAAACTATTACCGATTAACTAATGGCGGATCACTGTATAAAAGTGCTTACTTTCGCGAGGCTTTAATTTTCGCAAGACCGTTGTATTCGCGAAAATTTAAGCCTCCTGGTATATGTATTTGTTTTTGCCTTAAATAATAATAAAAAAATAAATTTTTCCCTTGTGCAAAATTGAATGATTTAGTGCATAGCTTCTATAATAAAAAAAAGTAAATTCTTGAATACAAAACAATACAACTACGAAATATAACGCTTTTTAAAATATGTTACGCAAGTGAAGTTCTTTTTAGATGCTTTCAGGATCTTTGAACTTTCGTTTCAATTCACATGAAGTCTGCGAAATTTTCAGCTCTCGAAAGAACCGATATTTTAATTTTCGCAAAAATTAGTGCTTTTACAGAAATTTCTATGATATAAATTGGGGTTTGGCTTTTGTAAAATTACAAAAATTACAGTGGGATCCCGTTTTAAGGAAAATGAAAACAAGTCAGTTCGCAGTAGCGAATTTTGTTTAATTACACTGATCTATTAATTGTTAAGTGTTTAGTCGATCTAAGAAATATTTGTTGTAGCCAAGTTTTTGCTTTTTAGGAAAATAGTTATAGCAGAGGGAACTAACACGGGATAACACTGTATTTTAGTTTCGCAATTTCTTATAATCGCAGCTAAATGAGTCTCATTTTAAAGTTTTATTAGAAGCACATTAGTTTCTATAGCTCAGTGTTTCCCGACGTTTGGCTCTCGCCCCATCGTCTTTTTCAGAGGGCAATCCAAGAATGAGTAATTAATTGTTTTGACTTTCAGTGATTTCCTTTTTTACGTTGCCAACTTTTTCCTTCCTTTTTATTCTTACATGCTGTTTGAAAGTTTTCTGAAAACAAATTTAGTGGTCTTTAGGTTTATGAACCATGAAAATGCATTTATGTTTTAAGCAATATGAAGGATATTTTCCGTTGGGGAAGGGGAGGGGGGAGGCAAAAGAAAAGTGGGGAATCGCTGCTGTAGCTCCTTCAAAACTCTTTTTGTTGGCTTTTCCAATATAAATGGACTGTACTAGTTTCAACGCTTCTTTGAAAAATTGTCTTAAAATTATTTCCTAAAATTCTTTTGGAACAGTTGCTGACTTAAATTTGCCTTTATTTGTAAAGTTAATGAATCTAATTTAGCATACACACAGAAAAAAAAAAAAAAAAAAAAAATCAGCTGTTAAAATTTGAGATTATGAGCACCGTACTTCTCTAACAAAATTGAAAAAAGATATTCTGATTTACAATCTATACAGTTCACAATGATAATAGTTGTAATTATCTCAGAGTTATAAATATATTTTGAGAAAATATTTTAAAAATACTTTATAATTTCATTCAAAACTTCATTCCTAGTCATTCAGACCTAGCTGTTTTAGTTCAACATATCAATCCAAACTTTTAAACACAAATCTCTTGCCGGTCATGAAATCACCGAAACCCGGGCTGTTTTTACAACCCCGGACATTACCCAGGATAGGATGGCACTAAAAACCCAGTCGTGTTCGGGCTCGTCCCGGATGAATGGTAAGCCTATCTATTCGTTTGTCTGAACGAAAAGATGCGCTTTAGATGGTATACCTTTTTCGATTATTTCATTAGTGCGGACTTATAGATTGCGCTCTGCTTAAGACTAGCCTGGCGTAGTCTATGAAGTGAAACTTTTTTCTTTTCACGTCAAAAGCTAGATCAAATATTATGGACACTGTTGCTAAAAGTTTAATTTGGTTATCTAATCGAAACTTTTGACTATATCGTTTTGTCGAAGATAAGAAAAAGTTAGCTCTATCAGTAGGAAGACTTGAAGATATTGAAATGACCTTTATACCAATTATATTTGCTCGCTATCTGTCTCTATGATCGATAAAATTCTTTTACGGAATCTTGTGAATTCACATGAATGGATGACACCAGAGACACAGCTAAAAAACCAATGGGGTTTGGCACATTGAAAAGCAATAATTAATAGAGAATTTTGTGTACGCACACAAAGTTCTCTATTAAGGGGAAATAGAAGTATTTTTGTTACCAAAATTCTCCTTATGCGTATCCACTGAGAGGTGGTGTACGGTGGAGAAAAGTAACCAAAATTCTAATTTAAGATCCGCTCTTTGGAAAAGAGTGACTAAAAATATGTTAAACTTATGCATCTGTTTTATTACCAGCTTTTGTTAGCCGTAAAAATATTTTTGAAATGAGAAGTAGAAAAAAAAAAAAAAAAAAAATCTATACAACTTGTTGGGATTTTCTTTCGCATCTAGCATTTCCATCTTCATTTTTGCTTCATTTTAAGCAAAATGAATAGTCGGTTTCATTTTGCTTAATTTATTTGATATATTCTATCTTTAAGTCATCATTGCCATAAAAAAACTTTATGTTGATTTTCAGTTGCCGTATCTCCGCAGATTTTTTAAGTGTTTTTAGGACTACCGAAGATTTTTGGAACAAATGTCTAATAACACGGAACGTCGGAAGCTCAAAACTTTGTGTATTGAAAAAGAAAAAAAAAAAAAAAAAAATGGTTTCGTGGAACTCTCAAAAAAGTGTAGTCAATGTTAATTATTATTTTTACTATATTGTTTTCGTTATTTGTTATTTGTTCCCTGGCTTAAATAAGTGTAGCCAATGTTTTTACAGTATTTGTTATTTTTCGCTATTTGAGTTTGGTTTTCATTTTGTTATTGGTTCTGTGGAACTCCCAAATAAGTGTAATGATTTTATAATTTTTGTTATAATATTTTGTTATTTGCATTTGGTTTTCGCTGTTTGCTATTAGTTCCGCGGAACTCCTCCAAAAAAATGTGGTAATTTTTTTTTTGTTTTAAAATTTTCCTTATTTGAGGTATTTCATCTGAAATATTTTTTAAAAATTGGATTTTGCGAGTTGAGGAATGTTTTTGCTTTTTCTAATCATGCTTTATTTGGGTCAGGACCTCCTTCCTCCCCCTTTGGGAATTTTCCCTTGAGGACGTTTTAGAAACTCCGGTAACAAATGTACATTTTCATGTTTTGACAAACGTTCGGCCACAATCAACACGCGCATTGCTATTGACTCTTGTGTCATCGGGAAAACGCTTGTTTTTATAGCTGTAAATAATTAAGACTTAATTGAAACGAAAAGATACTCAAATTAACTCCTACAATTTTCCTTCGAAGAAGTCCTCGAAGAAATGGAATTCTTTGAAGCGTAACTCGAGCATGCGCAGCAAATGACATTGTACCTAAAAGGTTAAGATTTCATCTTTTAATAGTACCCTGTGGTTAATGGGGCATGCTGTGTTTGTTTGTGAAATCTGAAACATCGATTACGCCTAAATGATGTTTGGGTTTCATTTATGTTCTCCGGCAAATTTTTATGGACTTGTAATTGAAGGTTCCATTGCATAAATAGCTTTTTTGCATTCATTGTTGCAAGTTGATAGTTCGCACTTTTCAAAGCGTGACTACAGTAATGTTTGCGCTTGGCTGTCGTGTGTATACACATCTTGTTCAAATTGAATTTTATCTCTGCTTTGCAACATGAAAAGCCCTTCTGAGGTGGGACCGGATTTAGATTTAATTAGACCCTAAGCTCTTTTTGGTTATAGGGCCCTTTGTAAATACGGATAGCCTATGTCAGTGACAATCATAATTTTCTCACACTTAAATGGTTAAACTGAACTATATTTAAGAAGTATATTGATAATGAAATAAATATTGAATTTTATCAACGTTAAGAAACAAACTTGCTCTTGTGTACTCGAAATATATTTTGTATCTTTCAATTAGGCTAACGTGTCTTAGCAGAGTGTACACAGTGTATTAAGTGTAGTAGCGTATCTGTAGTAAGCTTTTATTGTACAAGCTTGCGTTTTGGTTTCCGCTGAAGAAAAAGGCGCGAAAAAAGCGTCTAATTCCCAACGTCCCCATATTGTTAATATTGAATCCTAACCGCGTTTCTTCAAATATTCGAAAACTCATTTCTGCAGATACTGCTGTTAACCTACCCACATCAAAATTACCTCATCAATTTAAAATATGTGGTGAAAATGTATTGTAGCAAATTTTTAGTATGTCCCTTTTAAAAGCTTCATTGCAACATGTTTCCGGTCGTTTATGAAAACTTAAATTATTGAATCGTTAGTTTATATATTCAGTGTGGTAAATTACTTTTTAACGTCAATTTGTGGACTAGAAATTTTTATTGCTTCAGAATGATGAAACTATAAATTTGTGTATGAAGTCCGATTAAACCTTGCGCATAATTCAAATATTTTGCACTTTTCAATTCATAGTGTCTTTTAGTAAGTATATGTATATCTTTGAGACATCATAGGAATTAAAAACCACCAACTAGCAGGTGTTTCCTCAAGTTTAAATGGATTTCTACTTTTTTCAAATGCAATCAGTTGTAATTGGGATACACCCGAACGCTTCCACCTGTCGTTTGTTACGTGCGTGTTCTTGGTAATGTTTGGAAAAAGTTGTTTTTGTTATGTTTCGAGTTTGTTGCCAATGTTGTTTCTCTGTAGTAAATTGTTTACTAAAATTCAACGCATTGTTTCCCGCTCTAAACAAATACCGTTAAGAATTTCAAGAGTTTAATTATATTTAATAGCTGCTGATGGTGTAGTAACATTTAATGTTTTAGCGTGAGATTTTGTTTTGTCTTTTGCTTTTCTGGCATCTTAATATCCTTGTATGTGTATTTTCTTCTGTGTTTTGGAAGTTTCCAACAAATTTAATTAAACCAAATACGCATCTAAATTGCTGGAGAGTTGTGCTCCTTTTTTTTTCTATTAATTCGCGCTTCAAAAGTTTCAGCACATCCACGGTCCTACCTCAACTTTAATACTTTGAACTTTTCTCTCAACTCTAAATAGAAAAATAGTTCAACTTGTACTTTATCAATAATTTACAGTAGAAATGTGGGGACCTACTCTAATCGTTTTTTTATATGTAATTGTAAAAGACCGAAACTTCGTTTGTTTCGACATTTGCCGGTGAACGTCATTCACATTACAAATACATCGAAAGACCGAATATTTCCGGTGAATGTTGGCATTTTCTGCTTTTGGTCTTACTCATGATAATCATAATGTCGTATGCATTGAAAATGATGAATTTTTCTCGCTTGTTTACGTACAAACCCATAAAATAGCTGTCATAATGCTTCTGTTTTGAAAATACTGATTTTTCTCCAAGCATTTATTTAATATTACTTTCGCTACACCTCAATAGTTCTTGGCTGTAATTTATAGCAATTTTTAAGTTTTATGCCATAACGAGGATTAATTTTATTTAGAAATAAAGTTCAAAACAATGAATTAGCTTTATGTATTTCCGGAAAGAATGTCTTAGTTTTAAACATTTGTTAGAACTGTCTTTATTAAAATAAGATACTGCTTAAGTTTATCAGACTATCAACTAAATTAAATTTATAATTTTGAATCGTTTTGCATTAAGCTTAACCTTCTTTTATAAAAGTGAAAAACACTGTGTGATGAAACACTGAACGATCTCTGCTGCACTGTCACGGAAACAGCTGAGAAGTTTTAGGAAAGCTCAAATTGTATAATTGCTGTCTGAGTGAATTGTTTTTCCGTTGTTAAAAGCTCCGCCTTCCAAGTAGTTGCCTCTTTGAGGAAGTCGCCAAGTTTATTAGTTCCTTGTCTTGCGGTTGCGTAGACGCTTGCTAGTTTTTAATTATGAATTATTTAAATTTTATTACGTGATCCCCTGTTTATAAATCAGTTGCACATATACATTGATATCATTAAGTATGATAACGCTAGCAAATCACATCTTGCTCTTGATTTCTCATCTGAATTCAAATAATATCGTTTGCTGCACATTCACGGTGCCGCATAATTTTAATTGCGTGATAGGATCCCGGATATCCCATACTTTGCGGACCCCGAGTTTCGCCCCCGTAGACCCATGCGTAAAGACGTAACTGCACGTTTGCGCACATATTGATTTTATTTTTTAATACTATTACATTTGGAATAAAAAACAAGCATTTTGGACAGTTCGTTCTAGTAATTGTGTTAGTGCTACTGTTCATAATGTTAATCTTTAACTTGAACCTTAGTTAAATTGTTCGTAGGAGAAATCTGAGGACATTTGAAACAACTTCTTTTCAAATGAATGAATTACCCACATTTTGATGCATGAAAATTTCGAATTACTGCAGACACGTGTTTCGGTGTTACAAGAAATGTTTCGGACAAAACATTGATAGAGGGCGCTGAAGTCAACTAGCGCGTAAGAGAGACTATAAACTTGGAGTCATGTGTTCTCTGATGTCTGTGTAAGCACGCTGAGACCGCTTGGTCTTCATATAAATCGAATCATGTAGTCTTAAATCTTCAATTAAACTCGAAAGAAATTAAATTCGTGTAATCATTCTCGAAGTCCATTCGATGTGCCAAATACTTCCTTTCCAGGCCAGTACAGGATGTCTCAAACGGGAATAAATTCAGGTAAGCGCAAATCTTGGTTCAATCTCATATCAATCAGTTGCTTTGATCTGAATAATTCTTTAATTCGAATCTTACATAAATCCCAGTACAGAATGTGGTCCGTCGCAGTCCGGAGAGCTTTCGAGGGTAATTAAGCTAATTAAAAAGTAGAAATAAATCAAAAAATTGCGAAAATCTAATTCATTTCGTTTTGATTTCGTTGTGCGTAGCGGATTCATCTGGTTTTCCCCCCTCATGGCCCCTGGCGCCATGTGTTATGTTTCACAGTCTGACTAGGATTCTTAGCGTTGTTTATGGTTTTTTCATTCATGAGTAGTGAGTGGCGAAACTTAAAATTCTTTCCTTGCGGAATATTTTTTCTTTCATTTGGTGTTGAAAAGTTAGATATTGCAACAGTAAGATTCTGAGCATTAATATGCCGAAATCAAAGAAGCAAAATCAGAGTGAAGCGGTGTCTAAATTCACATTTCTGTCGAAAGAATGTATTAGATACTGTGATAAAGTCGGAACTTTAATTTCGGAAAATGAAAACATTGCATTTCTAACGGGCATAAAAACAAAATTGGATAATTTAGCAGGGGGTTTGGAATCAGCATTCCTTTTAATTGAAGATAATGAGGAGTTTTATGATAAATACATTCAAACGTCAGATCAAGTGCTTGAAGCATTATCTAAAATCGAAATCTTTGTATCACAGAACTCGGGATCCGCTGATCAGAAGGTAAGAAATGATCCGGAAGCAAAAACTCTTAAACTCCCGAAAATGACTTTGATGAATTTTTATGGAGATACAGAGGATTGGATTAGTTTTAGAGAAATATTTAAATCGGCTATTCTTGACAACAGTCAGTTAACAGACTTAGAAAAATTACAATATCTCCAGACAGCTGTTCGTGGAAGTGCAGCCAAATTAATTCGTGGCTTTTCCCTCCAAGGAGAGAACTTAAAAAACTGTTGGGATATTTTATGTCAGAGATTTGAAAACAAACGCATTTTAGCCTTAGCTCAAATAAATAACTTGTTTTCGTCTAAAATAACAAAGGTTGATAATTCGAAAGGTCTACTGGAGTTGTTAGATAGATGCAATGAAGCAGTCAGAAATCTAAAAACATTAGGTTTGGAGTCTAACGCTCTAAGTGACTTAATGATAATTCGATTCATGCTTTCCAAATTGGATGAGTTGGTTAGACAAAGATGGGAATTGACTTTAGATAATCACAGTATACCAAGTCTAGAGAGTTTTAAGTCGTTTATGGAAAAGGAAGCGCGAAGTCTGGAAAACAAAAGGGAAAGTCGAAATGATAGTAGCATTTCAAACCGTAAACCCATGGATAATCGGGAAAATAAAATGGGCAATTCAAATCGATTCCGTAAGCCAGTTGTAAATAGTACAGTTGTAGAGAAAGGAAATATCTGTGTTGTGTGCAAACAAAATCATAAGTTATTCAAATGTCCAAAATTCAATAATATGCCCCTTGAGGATAGGTGGGGTGTCGTGCAAACTCACAAGTTGTGCGAAAATTGTTTGAGGGATAATCACAGTCAATCGGAGTGCAAACTTTCATACACATGTAAATGTTGCGCTTTGCGCCATCATACTTTGTTGCATAGGTATACTGTGGCTCCAGAGCCTGTCCATTCGGTATCAGCAGTGTCTAATAATGCGGGGCAAAACTCAATGTGTGTACTTTTGTCAACAGCATTAGTTAATGTGAAGGGTAGTTCGGGAGAGGTAATTCAGTGTAAATTATTGATTGATAATGCATCGCAAAATTCGTTAATCACTCGAAAATGTGCGGAACGCTTACAATTAAATTTTCAGAACACATCTCATCAGTTGATAGGGATTAATGGCCTTATGGCTGAAACTTCTCTTCATTCGACTACCTTTGAATTCTCCGCACACTTTTCTAAAAAATTTCTGAAAATTAATGCTTTCGTAGTAAATAAAATAACCTCACCTCTTCCGAATTTCCGTTTGAGAAAACATTCTTGGCCTCACCTGGAAGGGATTCAGTTGGCTGATCCCACATTCTATGACACATCAGAGATTGACATTTTGCTAGGGGCTGAGCTAGCCACACGTCTTATCATTGGCCCTCCTCTTCGAGGTCAGCACGGAACACCAGATGCCTTGCCAACAGAAATAGGGTATGTGCTGGCAGGCAAAGTCGGACATTGCCACAGTGATCGGAAATCTGTGTCCCACCTTACTGTGTCATTAAATGAGACTTTACAAAAATTCTGGACCGTGGAGTCTGTGCCCATCCAAGAAATTCAAACTGAAGATGATGAACTCGCGGAAACATTGTTTAAAAAATCCGTTAAAAGAGATGAAAATGGAAGATATATTGTAAAGCTCCCCATAAAAGTAAATTCGAATCTAGGAGAAAGCAAAACCCAAGCGCATCAAAGGTTTCATCTCCTAGAAAAGAAACTCGATAGAAATCCCGCGTTAAAGGAACAATATGTCACATTCATGAAGGAGTATGAAAAACTTAACCATATGAGTGTCGTAAAATCTGAAGATGTCCATAAGGTCCCTCACTATTATTTGCCTCACCATGGTGTGGTTAATGAAAATAGCACCACCACGAAATTACGCGTAGTGTTCGATGCCTCAGCTAGAACCTCTAATCAACATTCTCTAAATGACATTCTTCTTACTGGACCTAAACTTCAGACTCACATATTTTGCAATTTGATAACATTTCGTTCCTATCCCGTTGCTTTTGTGGCTGACATCGCCAAAATGTATCGTCAGATTCGTATTGCTGAGGAAGATCAAGATTATCAAAGAATAGTGTGGAGGAATAATCAAGATGAACCTCTAAAAATATTTCGTCTTAACACAGTGACATACGGTACGTCAGCAGCGCCATTCTTAGCTCTACGTACTCTCCATCAACTATGTGACGATGAAAAGGAAAATTTTCCAATTGCGTCAGAATTATCGCGTACTCATTTTTATGTCGACGACTTATTGTGCGGTGCTGCATCTGTTGGAGAAGCAAGATCCATAATACCCGAAATGATAAAATTCATGGAAAGTGGGGGTTTCCCTCTGCGCAAATGGTCATGCAATTACCCGGAGGTAATAGAGAATCTTCCTGATCACATGAGAGCTTCTACCGATACCCATTCCTTTCAAAATGACGTAAATCAGAAAGTCTTGGGTCTTGAATGGAATGGAACTAAAGACAGTCTTCGGGTTCGGGCAGTCCTTACAGAACATGTAAATTCTAAGCGTCAATTACTCTCCGTTATTGCTAAAACATACGAACCACTTGGTCTTATCGCACCTGCCACCATTAAACTGAAAATAATGTTGCAAGAGATTTGGAAAACTAAAATAGGTTGGGATGATTCTTTACCTCATTATCTGCTCGAAGAATGGCAAACCTTTCAGTCTCAAAGTATCGTCTTACAGGATATCTCTGCACCTAGGTATTTGCAATGCGCTAAAGCCACAACAATTGAGCTACATGGTTTCTCCGATGCTTCCACAAAGGCGTACGCAGCAGTGGTTTACATCCGTGCTATTTCTGAGACTGTGCGCGTATCTTTCGTGGCAGCAAAAACGCGAGTTGCACCAGTCCAGACATTGACTTTACCCCGTCTGGAGTTATGTGGAGCATTATTGCTCGCAGAACTGGTGAACACTATCAAAAAAACACTGTCACTCAGTAATGAGAAAACCTTTTTATGGTGTGACTCAACCATCACTTTAAGTTGGATAGCCAATCCACCCTCAAGCGGAAACCAATTTGTTCGTCATCGAGTTACAAAGATTTTATCCATGTCAAATGTTAAGTCCTGGAATTTCATTCCTTCCCGGGAGAACCCAGCCGACTGTGCAAGCAGGGGACTCTTTCCTAACCAATTGAAAGATCATAAGACTTGGCTTACGGGACCAACCTGGCTCCAAAATGCTTCAAATTGGGCAAGTCCGTCTACAATTCCAGATGTTGTTCGGAACGATTCACATATTGAGGAGGATCTTTTCCTGGCAACCACCGCATATGAAGAGCAGAGCCTTCTTAAAAGATATTCTTCTTATAAGAAAACAATTAGGGTTATTGGGTGGATTTTACGTTATTTCTACAATCTGAAGCACAAGGAAAGACTTTCAGGGACATTGACTGTTCCGGAGCTAGATCGGTCTTTGAAGTGCATTCTTCTACAAATTCAACAGGAGACTTTCAATACGGAGATTAACTGCCTGAGAAAAAAACGGGCTATTCCCACTTCAAGTCGACTTTTGAGATTAAATGTCTTTTTAGATGCCGAGGGACTTCTTCGAGTTGGTGGTCGCCTGTCAAAGCATCCTACTCTGCCGTATGACCATAAGTACCCTATTATTCTTCCAAAGCAACATCACTTCACAAAATTAGTTGTTGAGCACTTTCATGAAGTCAGTTTGCATGGAGGAACTGAAATGGTTTTATCCTTAATTCGTCAACAATTCTGGATAATAGATGGAAGATCAACAGTTAAAAAATTCCTTCGTATGTGTATAAGATGTTTCCGGTATTCTGCTAGACCGCCCACTCAACTAATGGGCGATTTACCCGCATCTAGAATTACACCTTCAAGGGCGTTCGAAAACACTGGAGTTGACTTCGCTGGGCCAATTATAACAAAATGTCAGCATATTCGCAAGGCGAGCGAATTCAAATCATATATATGCCTTTTTGTGTGCTTCACCACCAAAGCCGTTCATTTAGAGTTAGTCTCCAGCTTGTCTGCTCAGGCATTTTTAGCAGCTTTTCGAAGGTTTGTGGCTCGTCGGGGTCTACCAACTCATATGCATTCGGACAACGGGAAGAACTTCGTAGGTGCGGCGTCGTACCTAAAAGAACTCGTAAGAATGGTCAAAGACCCAATTGTGCAAGACTATTGTGCTTCGAGAAACGTGACGTGGCACTTCATTCCACCGTACGCGCCTAACTTCGGGGGACTATGGGAGTCTTCCATCAAGTTAGCAAAGCGTCATCTAGTAAAAATCACTCGAGGAGCGCTTCTAAATTTCGAGGAGCTAAGTACTCTCCTCTGCCAGATAGAGGCATGTCTAAATTCACGCCCACTGACGTCTCTATCTACCAACGTTAACGATTTCCAAGCGCTTACCCCTGGTCATTTTTTGATCGGGTCACCTCTATTGGAAATCCCAGAATCTGACTCCGCTAATAATCATCTTAGTTTTTATTCCAGATGGAGGTTATTACAGCTAAAAGAGCAGTTCTGGAGAAGGTGGTCCAAGGATTATCTGCAGTCACTTCAACCCAGGACCGGTGGACCAGAGCAGGACGTCAACTGCAGCTGGGACAAATGGTCTTGGTAGAAGACAAAGCTTCACCCCAAGGATTCATCCTAGGTCGAATCGCCAGAATATTTCCAGGGAAGGATGACATCACCCGAGTGGTCAGCATCCGAACCGCCACAGGAGAGGTCACCAGAGCTGTAGGACGTATACGACTGCTGCCGATTAGTGACTGTGCCCCCCCGGAAGATGTTTCGGACAAAACATTGATAGAGGGCGCTGAAGTCAACTAGCGCGTAAGAGAGACTATAAACTTGGAGTCATGTGTTCTCTGATGTCTGTGTAAGCACGCTGAGACCGCTTGGTCTTCATATAAATCGAATCATGTAGTCTTAAATCTTCAATTAAACTCGAAAGAAATTAAATTCGTGTAATCATTCTCGAAGTCCATTCGATGTGCCAAATACTTCCTTTCCAGGCCAGTACAGGATGTCTCAAACGAGAATAAATTCAGGTAAGCGCAAATCTTGGTTCAATCTCATATCAATCAGTTGCTTTGATCTGAATAATTCTTTAATTCGAATCTTACATAAATCCCAGTACAAGAAACACCTTTTTTCAATGCAAAGATGTGTGAGCTTTTGGACGAAAAGTCACACTTCTTTGCATTGAAAAAGGTGTTCCTTGTAACACCGAAACACGTGTCTGCATCAGTCAGCAATTTTTGTGCATCAAAACGTTGGTAATTTATTTCATTTTCAAGCACAAAGGTATTTATTCCTCAACTTCTGTTTGGTCTGACTAGGTTTCGTTACTATTTTTATTCCACAACTGGTTTTTAGGTGTAGAGTTATATTAATATAACTTTTGGAACTTGTATAGTCATCTAAACAACGAACAAACCATGATAAAATTAATGGTATAGCCCAATGTGCTTTACACCTCAAAAAAAAGTTTGGGTGGCAAATCTTGGCAACTTTTCATCGTAACAAATCAGAGTTCTTCAGGAAAATCGATTTACTTTTTTCGAAAACTTGTTGCTTTGCGATGCATTGCTACAGGTGGTAAATGTGAAGTTCAACAATGTGATAGATGCTGTTAACCTTCAGTTAGTCCTTTAGTGTTTTATTTAGGGTGTCAACTTCCCCCCCCCCCCCCCGGCAGCATTGAAAATAGACAAATGTTATTGATCTGAAAACATCCAACGGAAACAAAATATTACATGCATTTTCGAGCATCAGGTGAAAACGAAAATATCTTTCAGAGTTTATCATGTTTGCCTAATTTTTTTATTTCCTGATGGACATTTTTCTAAATGGAAGTTAATTGACTCCACTGCTTAATTTGCATTGGAACTCACATGAAATTTGCGTCCGTAATACTGATTTCTTTTTTCTTTTTTTTTTTCTTTTGGTGAATGTTTTCAAATTTGACGGAATTTCAGCTTTCACACGGTGCTGTTTTTGTGTGAAAATTGGTGAACAGACTTTTGAACTTTTTTTTTTGGGGAGGGGGGGGGGGGGTTAAAATTAAGCCCTTTGATTGGCCCCATTAAATAATTTCAACTGTATCTCTCTTGAAATACAGTTGTCCCTTTTCTTTCGTTTTCAAGTTCTCCTCAGATGTCAAGAGACTTTTTGTGATTTCTGACTCAACCCCCTGAATAATTTGCAAATTCCTCATACTCCACAAAAGTTTCTCTAGAAATTACCCTTTTGTGCGAGTTCATTACGTAGGTAGAAGATGCGTAGGTTTTCTCCAGGCGTTCGTTATCGTATTTATTTTCTGAAAGACGAGATAACGTTAACTTCCTGACTTTAATAGCAAGAAATATTTATTTCGTCTCTATAGTGCAATAATATATTTAATTTAGCTTCAATGTGAAAGCTTTATGAAATGAGGAAAAGGGGCAATGGATATGCGTTTAGAATTCTCAACACTTACAAAAAATATATATTTTTTTATTCTTTAGTTATTTTGGAAATTTTGTACTCATCCTACGTTCTAGGCTGGTTTCTTTTTCGTAAATGGGTCAACATATATCAAATAGAACTGAACAATCCGATGGTTTTATAATTGTACTTAATTATGCTGTTTAGCAATACTCATTCACACATTTCAATTTTATGTTCTTTAAAGGAGATATATGTTTAAGAGAAATTTCATACTAAATGCGAATTAAAAACAAATTCTTTGTAGAACATGTAAATTTCGGTGTCATGACAATGCTCCTTTGCTTCATTTCAGCAGCTGTTTTTGTTTTCGGCTGCAATCTAAGGTGAAAAGCTTCTATGCAACAATCGGATGAAAAACGAAACTGAAGTTTAATGTATAAATGTGCGGTTTTTTTTTCTTAAACATGCTGTTTTCATTTTGTATTTGAGCCTTAATTATTTCAAAACATTCAATCATTACGTTTCTTTTTAGTACACAGAAATTAAGTAGTGCATTGGATCATTAGAGCGTGCAATCTTAACTTCGTTAGGGTTGCCACTTGCCAAAATGCTGACACCTCCTTTCATTATGCCCAGTCAGCTTATTCAAGGTGTGATCATTTAGCATACAAAAGAAAAACTCAGTCTTTCCCACGCAATCTTTAAAAGAGTAAGGTTTGATAATTACGAAGTACAGTCGAACTCGCTTATAACGAGCGCAAAGGTTCCGCGATGTTTGCTCGTTATAACGGAGTACGCATAAAAGAAGAGTTCGTAAAAAAATCATAAATTCATTAGTTGCCTTTTCTTTTTAATCTCTCTGCAGTTCCAAAGAAGTTGGTTAATTTACTTAGAATGTCTCTTTCTTGTGTCATTGTTTTTGAAGAATACACAACATACATTACTTTTAAACGCTTCTTTACTCCACAAATTAAAAAAAAAAAAAAAAAAAACCGCTATCGCTTGTTCTCAGGATTTCATTTATCACTAACCTCCGGTTGACTTCGGAATGAAGAAGAAAATTTACGAAAAAAAGGACACGTTGAGTTGGAAATCAATAGAAATGTTAATAAATCGCTAGGTATTGCTCGCTTTAAGCAGGTTTTGCTCGTTAAAAGCGAATTATGCTCTCATTAGACTTAACATTGTACCAACTAAGTAATTCTGATTTCCTAAATTCGGGTTCTCGTTAATTCAGGGTTCGTTATAACAGAATTCGACTGCAATTATTTAGTCTTAAAAAATACTTTTCACAATCGGCCCAAACACACCGTAGATGTCAATGTTTTTTAAAGCTATTTTTCTTGAAAAAAATTATAAGTTTTCAGTTTCACGAGGAAGCTTATGGTAAAATTTACTCGATTTACTAGGTTTGGTCTCAGAAACGCAATTACGAATTGTATACTCAATGTACATCCTTCCAATTTCAATTCTTCTTACTAAGCACTGATTGAGTGAGTATCTTAATTATCTATATTCATTCTTTTTAAGTTTATGACCAATGAAGGTTGCAAATCATTCACTTCATTTAATTTTTAATGCTCCTCGTTTTTTTTTCTTTCATCTTATGACTTTCTCTTTTACCAGCTCGCTGTGATAAAAATTCGTAACGACTTTTAAGCAGGATCTGTCTTTTTTATGGTTAACTAAACTTTTTTTTGTTAACACCGGGAGTGAATGGGTTGGCCTTGTGTCGGCAGCTTACAGCCTTTAGGTTTCGAAACTCGAATGCTATTCGCTGATCACCAGTGTCGCCTTGCTTGCTTTGACATTTAAAGTTGTGTCGCGCATTTTAAGCAATTTTATTCGTTTCCGTGGATGCGGTTCATCGCCAACTGTTGTGCCTTGCTATGAAGTATCTAGAAGAGAATGAGTGAGTTTGATGCTGTCTTTTGTTCTTGTTTTCAGTCATGTTATGGAATTTATGTATGATTTCGTTCTTTTTTGTAAAAGTTTCGACTCTTATGTGAAATACTTTACCATAAATAATTCTGCTTGCAAAATAGTTCAAGGACAATTAAGTTTTTTCGTGTCTTGTACTTGTTGTGATTTTTTTTTTCTTATGAATGTATACTATTTGCCTAAAATAAACTTGTCATTTCAAATAAAAGTTTGTCAAAAAAAAAAAAAAAAAAAAAAAAAAATGCTCCAAAAATGAATTAAAATATTTTATTCAAGTGGCTATTCGTGAAACAACTTTCTCAAAGCTATGTATATTGGTAAATTTTAAACTACTGTTACGTTCATTTGAAACTGATTTATTGAATTGATCGTTTGAGAAACCGCTTATGATCACTTGAAAAGTTTCTTTTTAGATTTTTGCATTGTAAAACATTTGAACACTGACCGACAATTTTTGAGAATGCTTTTTTCGTGAACTGAAGGTGTGTTAAAAGGTTCTGATCAATTTTTGTCTGAGCAATAACTTTGATTCTCTTATGGTTGTGGTATGTCTCATTAGTAATGAAAGGCTTAATGTCTCTCCGGATTAAACGACTGCTAACTGTGCAGGTTTTTGCAATTTTGTTTCTGATGAGGATAAATCTTTAGAGTCGGAATGTAACAACTGGGTTAAGCTGAAATTTTTTCAGAGAAAAATGCTTAAAATTTTATTGAGGACAGCACCGGACAAATATTGGACTCGTGCTTTTGTGCTAAAACTTATTCATACATTACCAATATTATATTTGCTTTGTTTTTAGTCTTGTATTTCCTTGTTTCGGAGTTATCCTAATTAATAGGAATACATAACTCATTAAATTCAATTTTGTATCACCTAATCTTGTTTTTGACAATTGGTTTTGGAAGATATACAGGAAAAGATGCTCGTTCAAAATGCAGTTCACGTTTAATATTACTTTCAATTTATTACTTTCAATTAGAAATAATGGATTAAATGCCTTTAACAGCTATGTAGCCGACCACTTACTTAGCGTATCATCACGTTATAATTATAATCCAAGATTTTTCTGGCAGGGGGGGGGGGGGTTGGGGTAGTTGAGCAAGCCTACTGTGTTTCCAAAATTTGGGAGAAGCCGAAATGGCAATAGCTGTCAATACAAATAAAGTGTCAGTCAGAGGCAAAATGGTTCTTGGTTATAAGTTTCTTGGTTATGCACTTCAATAGGAAATTTCAATATCTTCCTCGCTAGATAGAATTTGATTTTATAATGTCTGGCTTAGCAATAATGTGCCCTAGTTTCTATTTGGAACATATATCTTTTTTAGAATGCCTCTTTTTTTTTTCTGTGTGTGTGTGTGTAAACGCTTATCTTTTTTCAGTTTTAAGTTACTTGTTTATCTAATCTAAATTTTAATCTTGACGATTTCTACGGTAACTTCTTATCCGTTCTGTTCTTCAAACCACTGCAAGAAAACGTCTGAAATTGATTAGTTACTCAGTTTCTTAATTGTTTATATTAAGAACAAATAACTTGTGCACAGTAATGTTACGCTTTCCAAAACCCTTGATCTTTCAATCACGGAACTCCCCCCTCCCCTTTTTTTTTCACTGAACGTTGCGAAAATTAATTTGGCTTACTCTTGTAAAATATAATTAAAAAAAATGTTTCAACTCTGATAGTAAATGATTTCTTGAATAAAATAATTAAATTCTCCTTAATTATAGTTTTAGCGTGGCTTATATTTTGAGTTTGGGGCTCCCAAACTGGGTGCCGCGGCACCCTGGTGTGTCGTAGGAAGAGCGAGGGGTGCCGCATCCATTAGTATCAAGTGTCCGCAGTATCCATATATTTATGTGTATGACAGAGATAAACAAGGGTACCGTGAGAACTCCGCTGCGAATCGGAAAAGTTTAGGAACCACTGTGTTAAGTTATTCTTAGTTTTCTAGTTTTTTTCTTTTGTTTTCCAATTTTATTTTAAAACACTCGGCAACTTCAGTTCATGTTTGTTATCTTATGCATGCATTTTTATAAAGAGTATTGGTAGTTTTTTTAATGATTTTTAGAAGCATTTTAGCTATTTATACTTGCATGCATATGGAAAAATTGTGGATAATCGAGTTCACGAAGCACTAAACTAGTGAGAATTTTTTTGTTCATTTCAGAGTACGATATCCGTTTAAAATCCGTTTGGACTTTAGTGGTACGTTTCGAAACTCATTTCTTTCTGCGCCTGATTTCGTGCCCCAAGTAGGAATGCAGAAAGATGTCCATTATCTTCATAGTTTTTTGCAAAAGATTCAGGAGTTTTTCCCCTTTTAAGATTGTGCTTTATTTGTTTTTTTTTCTTATTGGTTGCTTTCAAATTTGAACGTCGTAGGAACTTTTTTCAAGGAATAGATAATGTAAAAAAATTCTCAGGTTCGGGCGATTTATTGCCTTTTTCCAGATTTTACATTTTTCTCTAACATTTCTCTTGAAAATATCAATTTCCTTTTTACTTTGTTATTACATTCGACTAGAGCATAATTTATGTATTCCTGTAACAATAAGACTTTGACAATGTTTGCATTGACAAAGATTACTTTGAAGAAAGTAATTATGGGCCATTCCACGGAAAAGCATACATTTTGTCCTGCTCGTTCATATTTCATTTCAAAACTCTTAATAAAAAAATTTTTTGTGTAAAAAAAGCACACATTTGATGTGGTATCTTAGGCATTTTTTTTTGTTTATTACATTTTTAAACAGTACTTCCGAAATAAAATAAAGCCGTCACACGCAAGACAATGTGGTTTTCCGTAGAATGGGCCATTATTTTTTCCCTCCCGAAAGTAACGCTAAAAAAACTAGGAAGGCAAAAAATATATTTTTAAAGAATTGCAACTATAAATTCGGAGATTTTGCTAAAATTGAGAAGTCTATTACTGATATCCAAAAGTATGTTCTGCATGTGACCGGCTCTTAAAAAATTAAAGAAGATATATTAAAATTTTTTGCTCAACAAATCATGCAAGTAATGTACTTTCACTTAGTCGGCAAAATTTTTAACATTAACCCCAAATAATTTGTATTTAACAAACTTAAGGAAAGTTTTGGTCAGGTAGTCACACGCTTCACCGGGTGGATCATCACTCTTATAATTACTTTTCTTCAGGGTTGTCGTTAGTACTTGATATAAAAATAGATATTTTTCTCATCGGGGAAGTTGGCTGCTCAATAAATATTACATTACTGAAAAGCTAAATATTACCTTTTGACGGAAATTGATCAATTCTTTCCTTCCGGGTTTGTAGATTGCTTAAGTTTTGAGAATTTTGTGAAATTCCAAACGGTAGGTATAGGTTTTTTTAATAACAAAAGAGTGATATGTTTGCGTCTCTGGTCTGAAGAATTTCATGTGAAAATATTCGCATCGCTTCCGCCTTTCTTTTATCACTATTAAAAATAGCGATTGCGTTAGTTGCGGACAAACGGGTTTTTGCTACTAAGGTACATTAGCAGAGCTCATCTGATGAAAATTTTTCTTTCTCTCGAGTTAGCTTGGGATGGTTATTTCGCGGTGCAAGAATTTTTAGCCGTTTGGCCGGTGTGTAAATTTCGTGCCCTTTGCATTTTGTGCGTTTTGTACTTGAATAACTGGTTGCTTGTATACTCCGAAAGAACTCCCGCTTTTAGTTATTTGTTTTTCATTTAAAAAATGCATTAGTAAAAAATTGCGGTTAAAAAAAAGCTGTTTGCAATACTAGAGGCTTTTAATGATCTGCGTGTAAAGGATAGTAATCGTAACAGGTTTCTTGTGCTTATTTCTGATTTCACCAGCAACACAAAAATTTGAAGTGCAAATTTGTCGATTTTCAAAATTTTCGTGGCCACAATTCTTTTCTGCAAGCATAGAAAAGGGAGCTGTGTATACACACACACAATAAAAATTATAAGTAAACAGAAGTATAGGCTACTAACTTGTTAAAGAGCTCTTTTTAAGCCTGTTGAACACGAAACGCTCCTCTTTGGCGTTAGTGGTGAGATGGGGTGTTAGTAACCACAAAATTATATTTATTTTGCATTCTACGAAATTTAGCAAATTAAGGAAGGAAAGTTTCCAATGATTTTTGTACTAATTCTGCATTTTAATAAAACTGAAACAGTATTGTAAGTGACATACTAAGCCTTACATGTAGTAATTACGAAACACTACATTGCAGAAATCTAATCGATTATTTTGGGAGGAAAAGGAATCTTCAAAGCTTTTTGACAAAACGTACTAAGAAATAGGATATACAATGAAATCCCATAACAACGAATACCAATACAACGAACTATCCGTTTCAACGAAATAAATGTGAAATCCCGATGTAACTGCTATGCGTTGCCTGAATTCAGTTACAACGAACTTCCCGTTTCAACGAATAAATTTGCTTTCCTTTGAAGTTCGTTGAAGGCGGATTTCACTCTATTTTTGCTTACTTTAAATTAGGACAAAAGCCAATAAAACAAAGCAGGGGGTCATTTTCAGGGGTTAGCAGATGCCAATTGCCGCCCACGGTTTTGATAAATTGTTGTATGTACACATATTTGGATGCATTTTTTAAAAATATTGTACACATTGAGTGCGTATATTCCCCCCCCCCTCCACCTCGCAAAAATTTGAAATGTCTGATCCACAAAGAAGACTCAAGAAAAATAACTCTAGTGCTTTTTTTAATTTCTAAATCACGTTTTTTTTTCTTTTCGTATTAGCATAGCATCAATGAGTTAAATTACGTGCCAAGCGTAAAGAAATGTTTCCTGCATGGAATTTTCCAAACTAAAGGCATAATTAAAGTAAAAGTCTAGTGTTTTTTTAAAGGTTTATTAGAGCATAAATACATAGGAAAAGAACTTTTTACACTACATATTCCGCTAAGGAATATCTGAGTTAACGATGTAAATTTCGTAGTTTTAATAAGTGCCGTTTATCGTAACTGTTATTTTTCAAATGTAACTCAATAAATGCTTAAATGAAAATGTTCTTTTCTTAGAAGTAAAAACATTATTAGAAAAAGTACGCTTTTGATGGTCGTGAGCAAATGGCTCTTTATTTCAGTGCGTAATTCATTTATCCACAAATGTTATAAAGTTTGTACTAGTTTTAAATTTCGTTTGTTGAAGTATTGCAGTTTAATATTCTTGTTGAGGTTTTATTCGCATTACAAGTTGTTTCCTCCTACCATGTTATTATAAAGGCTTACAGATTTGCTGACTTTTTACAAAACATTTGTCTATTCTATTTGATGCAATGTAGAAAAAGTGTCCAAAAAAAAAAAAAAAAAAAAACACTATAGCTTACTTTATGATAGTGCTTGATTTCTTCAGCATCTATTTTTTTTTCTTCTATGAAGCAAGTTTCTAGTGTTTTTGTTCAGAAATATAAATATTCAACATTTTTAGAGACAATAAGGCTAAGCTTTCCTGCTTATTCTGAATATTACTTCAGTTTAGTGTAAAAATCAACTCTAACCCTTGCAATTTTTTTAACTGTATAAAACTTTGCAAAATATCATAGACTACATAGCGCCTGTGATTATGTATCTTCAAGATGATGCTGTAAATGTCAGAGACAATAGATTGGTTTTATTGACGTCGCATTATCTCGCTTTACATTTCGTGATAATTTGCATACATTTTTCTAGTTTAGTTCCAAAATACAGTAAGTCTTTAGTAAATATAAAGCTAAAGATTTCATTGTTGGAAATTGGCTGTTTTTTGTTTGAGGCGGCTGATATTTAAGCGCAGGAACAATGATCCAGAGCTTAATTTATTAATCGTGAAAATATTTATTCATTTTTCTGTCGTAAAAGTGTTGATTTAAGTCATTCTAATCTGAGCTTGTGTTTGTGGGTTTGTCAATTTTCATTTACACTTTTCTGCAATGTGACTCCAATTTGAATAATCTCCGAATGTGGATCAATTTCCTATTAACACCGAGCGAAATAACTAAATTTTCAATTTTTAAACACTTTTTTTTTTCACATGTTATATTATAGTTTTTATGGGCCTTACTGACCCTGTGTAAGTCGGTTTAGAGGCGGTTTTATCGAGGGATATCAAAATATTAATAAATTATTTGATTTTTCTGTATATATTAATAAAATTTAAATAAAACTAAAAATAGGTGAAAAAAATTAATGTTAAATTTGATTTTATGTGCAATAAAAATGCGACGTAACCTTTAAAAAATGACACGAGAATCTAAGAGTTATTTTCGTTTTTAAAAATCGAATTAAAGCTAAATATCGCTCTTATTCCTGCTAACCGAAAACAGGAAGTAAAATTTAAAACAACGTTTTATTACACAAAACTTGCCGTTACTGCAGACATGTGTTTCGGCGTTACATGAAACGCCTTTTTCATTGCAAAAGAAGTGAGCTGGTGAATGAAAAGACAGCCGACAAAAGCTCCTGATTTATTTCTAATACAGGAAGTTTTCTAACTCTTTTTGAAGCTTACGTTTTAAAACAAAATTGGAATTTAACCAAGTTTGCCAGTGTCTGACACGGGCAAAAGTTACCGGCACCTTCGTACATGTCCATGTCTCACGTATGCAGTCTTTTATCTTGAGTAATTTTATTTCTAATGCCCGCCTGAGATCCGTCATGAAAATAGATCGGCTAGATTGTAATTTAAACATAGAAGGCACCTCTATGCAGCATTTTTCTTATGACGCATTTTGATGAAGTTTGTTAGGAATTCTTTGTTATAAAGCGGCAGTTTAGTGTCGAAAAAAGTAAGATATCCCCCTTTTTTGTGTTAAATATCCTAAACGTTTAACTTTGTACCGTACCATGATGCTTCATGGTATATTATAACTAACTAAACTGAATTTCCAGTTATTTTTTATGATAATTTGATTAAATTTAATTTTAACATTTTGAAGTTCAAAATAAGCACGCAATCAAATCGTTTACATTTTGTATAAATTTGTTTAAAACAAATAAGACCCCGTCCTCTCACGAATAAAATCGCAAAAAAAAAAAGCGCGACCCCCCCCCCCTCCCAAACCCCGCTTTCTGTTCATTTTCTGTCAAAAAACCCTTCATTTTTTAACCAACCCCCCCCCCCCTCTGCCGTTTAAGGCGTTTAAAACATCTTAAAATACTATCGATCTCATTAGCATATTACAAGCTCACAGAGCTGAGGTCTATGAGCAGAATACAATATTAACAGTATAGTGATTTATTTTTTAGCTTTTTAGAAAAGTTTCATAATTACTAAATTTATTGAACTGTGAAAACTAAGTTAAAAGATACAATTTTGATTAGTTTTAAATTATTTTTTCTCCGCACCTAGTATAATGCTGCATTGAAAATGTAAAGAAGTCATGAAATATTATTTTTATTTCAAAAATATTAGCCAAAATGTTATGTGTTAAAGTAAATTTGGAATTTTAAGAGTATACTTTCGTTTATAAGTTTAATTAAAAAAAAATCTGACTTAAAAAAAGAATCATTCGATTTATATCACGATAAAAGTCACTAATTTATATCGTTGACGCCTTACAAATAAATATAAAGTTTGAATTACATCCTACATTTTTTTTGCTGGAAATTGAACGGTGTGTATTGTTTAAAAAAAAGCGTAGAGAAATTAGACATTTAATTTTGTGAGTATTTTTGATTTCAGGATGCGTTGAGGTTATAAACCGAATTATCCATTCAACGCCGTTGGAACAACATTTTCTGAATTTAAAGCGGAAGGAAGTTGTTAAAGTTGAAAAAGAGGTTAAAGCATCTTTCCTTTTTAACTTTTTTTGAAATACCAGAAAATGGTTAGACTAGTTTTCTCTTGTTTCACGTTAGCATAAACCTAAGTGGCAAAAACCAACCCTATTACTAAAAAGTTCGTTCTAATTTATGTGCTGGCTAATAGCTTGAAAGACGGGTTTTGAATTTAAGATGGCACGCGTGCGTTACGAGGATGCGTTATAGAGGTTAACCTGTTTGATTCTATCGATTTCTTTGGCAGTGTTCATATAAGTTTTCTGTTTATTCCCAATCATTTTCATGTTGCATAACTTTGCGTGTGTAGTTGGAGCAATACGGTGCATACATTCTTTCTATGCACCGTACGTTTTGTTATTGTGCATAGGTTCTTCCGTTTATATTGAAAAAAAAGTGTTTAATGCACTCTGCAACTTATGAATGTCAAGACTTTAATAGACTAACGACTGGTAAAAAGAAAAATAGAAAATCATGTAGCTGTGCTATAGTTCACAAGATTATCAGTCAGACTTTAAAAAATATCATTTGAGACTTTGATTCAGTGAAACAACTCGGAACTGGGCAGCCAGGGGGTCAACCTCGCTGAACCTTTGCCAATCCTAGTATGGTGATTTAAATGTTGCATGCAAGGACTGTACACGTACATGCTACAACCTCCCTTCCCCCCAGGAGGTAAATTCCGATTCCGCTAA
Source organism: Uloborus diversus (assembly GCF_026930045.1). Lineage (NCBI taxonomy): Eukaryota > Metazoa > Arthropoda > Arachnida > Araneae > Uloboridae > Uloborus > Uloborus diversus. The sequence continues at coordinate 177,870,143 of NC_072733.1, read as the reverse complement.
TGAATTGAAACATATATTATATATGTTGATTCTACGGCTTTTGCTCAATTTTATAGCGCATCAAATTCAAACTATATCTAGAAATTGATGCGCACATTTTTTCCCCCCCAACTGTTAACACATTTTTAACATAAAGAATGATTTTAGCATTTGTACTTCTTGAGAGTGTCGACCTTTACCATTAAGTGATTAGGATGTCTGTGATCCCCAGTGCAGATTTCCGGCGTGAAATGATTCTGGAAATGCTCATTACAAGCTGAGTAAAAAAAGTTCTACTTTGAAGTTCATCAAACTGAAATCAAAAGATCTGTCAACAGTGCTACTTCACGGTTCTGCGGCTGAAATAAAAGGAAATTCTAAGATCTCTCTCCATAGACAAACTAGTTTCACGAATAAGATTAAAAAGAATACCGGCAGTCGTACATGTATAATAAAGGAGTTTGTGGTAGAACTTTTTAACGTCTCGCATCAAGCACGCTGTGGTAATTTCCGATTCAAATTAATTTCAACAATGACTCACCACTAAGGCATGTCGTGTATTTTATGGATGAATGTCTGTTTTTTGATCACTGGTAAACCGTCACTAATGCTGCTGCTTTCAACAGTTTTGAAGGAGATTGTTTTGATTTTTTAAAAGTTCTATATTGTATAATTTTTAAAAGAATTATTTTTGCTCTCTCCATAAACGTAAGTAATTTCAAAACTTAGATTCATTTGGGGGGGGGGGGAATGTTTGAAGCTTTTTATATCCGCAGCACTTTGTTGTGGGCGAAAAATTCCCTGAACTGAATAAATGCTTATTAAAAAAGACTCAAGACGCTTAAACGCGTCAATGACGAAAATCCTGAAGTTAGAAATTGACTGGAAAGCGCCAGGAGCACTTACTGTTACCAGTGCCGTATCTGTGAGTGGGAAAGGGATGATGATCCCTTTTAACGTGACTACTGCCTCGCTCCCCAGGCTCATTCCTTATGTCACCAAATGGGGCTTGAAATTGCATTTTAAACATTCGAATTTCAAAAAAGTTTCCGAGGAGAACCGCTTATCGACCCCCTTTCCCTTGACCTAGACAAATGTAGCCTGAAAAGGCGTGTATAGGACTTCAATTTCGAACAATTTCCGGGACGGAACCTCCTCTTTTCCATGTCCAACTTCGTCAAAGACAACTTAAAATGTGTTTTTAGGAGAGAGAACTCCCGAACCTCTTCCCATTTCTCCTAAAATCACCAATGATAGCCTAAAATTGCGTCTAGAGTGTCATGGCCAGAAAAAAAATAAAATAAATAAAAAATCACAGCTTAATATTTTCTTAGCTCTTAAATATTTTGTCTTATACTTTATTGGGGGGAGGAGACGATTTCTCATCTGTCCTGGGCGGCAGAAACCTATGCTACGAAACTGCATAAAAAAGGTGCGCATGTCAAGTATGTCGCTCAAAATAACAGAAGTTCCATTGAAGTCTGAAGGAGCGGTGCGTTGTGTACTTCTTGGATTTTTTTTTTTTTTTTGAAGTGATAAGTTTAATTTGCGATGTATGTATAGGAAACTTGTGTTCTCTCTAGTCACTGTGGAATCACCTTTAAAAATATCCTAATGAAGCTACAGGTTTTTTACCTGAAATCAAATTCGTAATGCAATTTTATTCCGCCAAGAAAAACCTCTCTTTCTTCATAAGTTTTGAGCTGTTCTCTTTTTCTCCGTTATTGCATCAGTTTCTACGAAAGCAATTTTCACCCTCATATAAACACAACACATGTCCTTCGTTCATGGTATTACTGAAGCTTGTAGGTCCCCAAATCATGTTTGAAGGCCGGTACGAATGCACCCGTTTCCATTAGTACGGGTAGCAACGAATAGCTCAGATATGACTGACCTGGACCAAGGTCATCTGAAATTGGTATCCTTCCCACATTTGGCGAGATATCATTCTGATGTGACTTAATTTTTTTAAATATTTTGTGGAGGAGTTTAATATTTATCTAGCATTTCCCTCTGAAAACTATTGATTTACGTATAATGTGTACGTTAATAATATGGTTGAAGTGTGTATTGTCACTCTATGCAGCATATATTTGGATAGTTTAAATGCTATAAGTAAAGAAACAAGTTTGCATGTAAAACGATGAATCAACTTTTCCCTTGAGAGTTATTGAATTTAATCCACTTGACGGCAAAACTATGTGCACTTAAAGGTAAATTCCACAGACCAGTCCGAATAAATTCGTGCCTACCGCAAAAAGAAACCTTTTAAAATGTTCGATTAGTGTGATCTTTTATCAAACGGTTTTCTCCCAATACTAGCGCAGCACTTCACATCGGTATAGTAATGTTTAAAAATAGTTTCACCCAAAAAGTTATTTCGATCAAAATTTTGGTATTATAAAAAAATCTAACAATGCCGTTATTAGTGATTTCCCTAAAAATCGGATTTATGAAATGTAGAGACGTACCTAGTAGCACTTTGGCCGAGTACCGAGTTACCTAGTACCGAGTTCCAATTATGTTTTAAGAACCACAGACACACACATGATGAATTTGAAACTTATTGGAATAGTAGTATAGACCTCCATGTCCATATAATAGTTTTTAAAACAAAATTCCAGCTGAAATTTAATTATGCATTGTGTAAAAAAAATTTTTGTGTGAAAAATTTTATAAAAAGGTAATTTTCAAAATTAAAAATAAACAAATAAATAATAAGTATGATTAATCAAGTTGGAATTAAAACAAAATATATCAATCTATTTTAGTTTTAGTTGGGTGTGTGCACAGAAATTTTAGGGTCCGTTACAATGTTACAAATGACTTTTCTGGGGCCCCCTCCATATTGTTTACCTCTATATTTCATGCCTTGTTTTAAAAATATTGGGCCAACTACAGGCTTGGGCCAACAGGTGTTCCTTCTCCCCCCCCCTGTTCACGCTCCTGGTTCTAGTCCGCCAAACATAATAATATATATAAATAAGTTTTATTAACTTTGCGGACATTGAAAAGATTTACGCCATTGAAGCATAACAAACTTCATTATTCTCAAAATTTAAATTTGACTTGTAAATGATTGCAGTACATAATATGGTTGCACTCCTTAATTAATTCTAAAATCTGCCTTAACAATATTCCATTTTTTTACAACGATTCGGTATTGGCCGAGTAACTGATCAAAATTTGGCCGAGTACCGAGTAGTTACCGAGTACTCGGTACGTCTCTAATGAAATGGATTATGAACCAGCTTGAATGATTTTCTCAGCTGCGCAATTATTTAACAAATTATGAATCTATTTTCGAATTTTCAAATTTGTTTTGTTGGTTTCCCAAGAAATCTTTTCATAACTTTCTTGCTTTCTACTGATTTTCAGTTTTTTAATAACTTTTTTAACTGATCTGGAACGTATATGAGCATTTGTACTCAAATTCAGTGAATGGCATTGTTTCTTATCAAACGGTTTTCAATCCTCAGACTTGTATGTATGTATCTCGGTCATAAGTTAATGTTGGGTATATTCAAGGCTGCGGAGTCGGAGGGAAAATGACAGACTCCGGAAATTTTACAGCATCCGACTCTGACTCCTTTACCTCAAAATCAGTTCGACTCCGCAAGCATCCGCAGACTTGCGATCTTTGAGGGAAAATGACTAACTCCGACTCCTGGAATTTTTAACCTTAAACTATTGACTCAGACTCCTTTCCCCCAAAATCAGTCCAACTCTGTTGCCCTGGACACATTGATATAAGTTGCGTAAAGCATTAATAAAACTTCAACAGTTTCGAAGTACATCCAGGTATTGAACATGTTAATAATGTTCAAGGGATTTCAAGTTTTTTTTTGTTTGCTTCCGATATGGAGTGAATTGACGAAGTTGTAATAAATTAATAACGTGAACTTTATTTGTTCTGCATAAAGGTACTTTTTATTTCGCGTAATTTCTGTTTGGAAGTCATTCACGTAGTGATTAATAGCCTACAAGGGTTATCAAGTCCAGACCTAATGTCTGTTTAGAAGCTAACCTTGGCCTCTTGAACATGCGGCCTTCAATCGCGGTTTTTAAAATGACATTTGTCGGATGTGTATAAAGCGGTTGCTATGAATAACAAATGATTTTCTGAGTTTTGTAGATGATAATTCATTAACTCTTTAGGTTTTCTAGTTAACGTAATGGTGGAAAAGTAGTAAAATAAATTGCACTTTTAATGTTTTCTTATTCTTCAATTACAAGACGCTATTTTTTTTAGTCTGTCGACTCCTTCTTGATTAGCTCATTTTTTGCGAATCAGTACATGTAAATATTCTATGGACTAACCTGCTGCCCGAAAACAGGCTGTCCATTTAATTGGATGCCATCCGACATTTCATAATTTTCTGGGGAGGGTTGGGGGGTGAAAAAGTTTTGTGTTCAAAACATTTTATAGGAAAAACGAAATTCGTACAAAAAGGCCAAATTTCGTTGTTTCTAAAATTCAGCGCCCAAACGACGGGTCTGACGTCAGTACGATGTTATGTGAAATACAAATAAAAAAGTTTTGATTGGATTAAAAATGTTATTTAACTAATTTTTTCTCATGTCGTATACTATAATTTGTATAAACTAATAGTGTCTCACAAAACTGTATTTCTTTTTTCATCACGACGCATCTGTTACGTGCTCACTACTTGTTGCAAGTTCTTATTTCTCTTTGATTCGAAGCGGCAGTAAAGCCTTCGGGGAATATGATCATTACTGTGCTCTGGGTCCACTTTTCCTTTTTTTTTTTTTTTTGGTGGGGCCCTGAGAAGGGTGGTATGCACGGCTTTCAATACTTTTTTTGAACGTGAGATATAGAGCCGAAGCATCTTGGGGGAACTATTGAAAGAAGCGTGCAATTTTGTTACTTGAAGATATTGAGGCTGTGGTGTGGTACCTGAATGGTTTCCCTCCCCCCTCTTCTGATATGGTCTTGCATTTATATCTTCCTTGTTTCCATTTGAGAAATATACAAAAGAAAAAGTATTTTTATCTCGAAATAAACTGATCTGCAGTTTCTCGGTACTTGGCATTTAGGAATTGAATATGGCATAAACGAACTCCATTTAAAATTGACAAGAGGGTGCTGCGGACGGACAGTTTTAATACCATTTACATAAAGTCAGTTTGAATTGTTGATCGATGTGTTAAAGTATTGTGTCATTTTATAGTTTTTCTAATTTTTTTTCTTGTAGAATTTAAATAGATCCCTACTTTTTATTTTTGTAGTTTCCGGTTTTTTAAATGAGCTTTTAACTTTTAGATTAAAACAAATTATGTTGGTTTAATTTTTTTTTAAGTATAGCAAAGTATGCCTTCGAATTAAATGCGAGAAGGGAGTTGCGTGCACATAACGCATTACATTTTTGTATGCCCATTGCCTAACCTTAATATGTTGATGTAATTGTCTTTTTTCCATTTTTTTTTTTTTTGCTTAAACCATTTAACTGCTGGAAAATTTTGAATTTGGTATTAATTGTAGTTTATTGGTCTTCGTCAGCACATTGATTTTAATTTCAACTAAGACTGCAACTAGTCTTGCATAATATAGACGAACGCGCGAACGGCGTTCGCAGAAAATTTTTGGCTCTGCAGAAATTTTTTTTTCAAACTGCTAACGTTGATATAAAAAAAAAGAAAAAAAAATTTTTTTAAAGGGATTTTTTAAGAAAATCCTAGAGTTTCTTTCTGTTAAAGCCTTTCTCCAAAAGAGCCTTTTAAAGCACATGTGTAAAAAAAAATGGTTTCGGTAGTTTTCTTCAGTTGGTGAGAAATAAGCAAACTGCAGTCGAGTCTCCATATATCGAACTTCCACATATCGAAATTTTCTATATATCGAAATCCCAGCAAATTTCTATGTTCATTACATAGAAAAATTGTTTCTATATATCGAAAAAATCTCTATATATCGAAAAAATTTTCGAGACATTCGTAGATTTGTTTTTCCACTTTAGATTGTTTGTCTCATTGAAAAATGAAGGTTACGGGAGAAAATTATGTTTACTAAAGGTTGCTAAGAAACTCATAAGAAATCATGGTTTGAGGGGTGTGTAGATATAGATCGTTGTTCCGTTCTGGAGTTCTTAAATTCCCTCAAGTTTATTTCAAATCTTAGTTGTAACCAGTAACACTGTAAAATCAGTTTCAAGTTATCCTTTTTGTCTGTTGATTATCTTTCTTAGTCTTTTTAGCTTCAGTAAAATCATTCAAGTTAAGTAGATTGATTTTTTACTTTTCTCTCGATTACATTGTCAAAACGAAAATCCCCTCTTGTTGCGAATCAAGTTGAACTGCGGAAGAATGAAGGTGTATGAAGGCGCAAAAATGTAATTTCTGTTAATTTTCCAATTATTAACTTTCGTTTAATCCGATGCTCGTATAAATTAGAAATTGGGTTTCATGCACGAAAATTAGCGTTAATTTTAATGTTTTAAGAGATTTTTATGATAATATAAGATCGTTTCTATATATCGAAATTTCTATATATCGAATTTTTTTTCCGGAAATTTGCTACTTCGATATATGGAGGTCCGACTGTATATGTTATTGCAAAAAATAAATAAATAAATAAATGATTTAAAGCCTTTTTTTTTTTGTCTCTTTCATATTTGAATATAAAATAAATTTAATTTTCTATTCAAGGGTGAGTTGGGCAAAATAATTATTTGCAGAAAATTTTCCAGTTAGGATTTGTGTTCGCAGAAAGCTTTTCATTTTATCTAAGTCTGACTGCAACAATAGGTAACTTTTTTTGGTAGGCTTTAACCTCTCGTAATTGTTTGCTAAATATCACTGCTTAATATGTTACGCAATTCATTAAATTTTGCCTGCGAATGGTCCGTTTAAAACTAGTTTGTTCTTTTTCAACTTGAATATCTCCGAAAATACTAGAAATACGTTCGAGTATTTTTAGGGTATATTGAAATCTGCTTTTGGATTAAAATTGAAATTGTTGAATTTTTGTAATTAAAAAGTATTGTACTTTTTAAAAATATAAGTTCTTTAACAATCTTGAAGTGTTCAGATCAATGCTCGGTGTAATGATTTTTATGCGAAAAATGCAGTTTTCAGTTATTTTTCTCGATTCCTTTTTATTCAATATTTTCATTATTTTCAGTTTCTTAACAGCGCAGTTCGAGATTTCTTAAATATGAAAAACAGATTTTTATTACAGCGCCTTTCGCTATTTCTAACGTTACAGCGTCTTTCGCTATTTCCAATGTTGAGGATGATAGTACCTCACGAAAAAAATGCTGATAAGTGTAATAAGTTTTTATTTTACTTCATATATATATAGTTGTTATACAGTTGAGAAATTTTCACGTCTTCAAATGATAAAACCCTAAATTTCCTTTGGAATGTCCCCCCCCCCCAATCGAAGTTTAATGTGATGTATTATTATTCCTATCATGCGGGGAACAGAAGTTTTGTGGTGACAAAATATTTTAAAACTATCTCTTAATATTATGGAGTCTCAACTGGGGATAGTCCATTGTCTTCAGCGGTCAAATGCGATGCGGCGTGAAGAAATCTTATTTAAAAAAATATTTAAAAAAAATAATAAAATTCGGTCAAACAGCGAGCAATACTTCATGCCCCATTTTTCGGAAAGAAGTTATTATGAATTAACATTTTCCGATGACAGCGTTTCTTGAATTTCAAGCGCGTAAAATTATTTTAACTGTTTCCATATTGAGCAGTATTTTGGCAGTAAACTTCCTAGACTTAAAACGAGTCGCATGGTCACAATTATAATGAACTGCCCTCTGAAAATGGTTTGGATTCTCATTCTTCTCGGAAAAATAGTTTAAATCACCCAGTTTTATCGTCAAATTTATTTTCTGATTTTTATTCTGCTTAAAGAAAAAAATAATACATGTCATACTGATTTCCTGCAATATTTCAAACATTTTGCGTGCGAGGCCAAAGCATAGCAACCATTTGGGAGGACCAAAGCAAGAGCTGTCGTAAAATTATTATTCCCGTTCAAAAAAAGAATCGGACATATTTATCTTAATATCCTCTTATAACGTTGCATTGCAGGTCGAGCATGACCTTCAAATGATTTTGAATTCCTGGTTTGAAAGATCTTTGTGTAACCCTTTGGGTTGCAGAGCATCAATTAAATGTCCGAATGGGAGAACTGTATGCTAATAAGATGCTGGTAGGATGTGGATTTTTACCCTGTCCATGATTTTGTCCAAGTAGCATCGCCCTTTACGATTTGGACAGTTAGAACGAAGATAATGAGGCACTCAGAGCTAGAGAATCAGTCTCATTTCGACTTGGTTTACTTGAGCTCTAAATGCATCATTTGATTTTTTTTAAAAACGTGTTTCGTTTTTAGAACTGTTAGCATTCGTCTAAGATCTTGTCTTAAAGTGAGGTTATTAATTTGATAAGATTCTGGGAAATGAATACTGAACGCTGCAAAAATTAGAAGTAGTGTCTTTTGTGAAACTGAACATCCTATTTTTTTTCGTGGTGTAGCAATTAGAAGTTGAACTTTATGATTTAACACTGGGAAATTCTAGTCTTCATGTGAAATGGAACGCGGTAGTGCATCCTTTTTGAAAATAATTTACTCACTGTTGCTATTTATTTACTCGAATCGCTTTTTTTAAAAATATTTTTTACAATAAATTTTTTTTATAACGTTCGATCACAACCCCATGTTATTTCTAGAATGTTTGTAGTTTTTATTTCTGTTAACTGACTTTCCAAAATTGATTTTCCTGATACTTTGTATCAGGTTTATTGCACCTGAAGTTGTAAAATATGGGAATGCTAACTGCATTCCCATATTTTACAACTTCAGGTGCAAATTAGCACCTGAATTTTGCGTTTTAGAATTCCTAAAACGCAAGTGTAGGTTATCTATGATGTCGTTAATTAAAGGACTTAGGTTCGAATTTCACTCCCGGAAGACTTTTCAGAATTGAAGTTTCAAAAAGGCAATTTCAGAAAATCTTGGGTGATTTTAAGGGGATGAGTCTGGAAGTCTTCCCCTACGCATTTTGCAAAATGTTTCTTAAAGATGCGATTTCAGACATCTTTGGTAGAGTCATCCGCATTTTGCGGAGTTGTTCCGCGAAAGTAGCGACTCTGCAGCTCCGCAAAGAAATAATTTTGCTCCGCATTTCCATTTGGTCTTAAGTCTGACCAAGCTTGCCAAAAATTTAAATAAAATGAAATTTATTTTTATTATGTTCTATTTTTTTTTACAGACACGTACATATGAGGCAATGAGAAGTAAAGGGATGTAAGTGAACATTTTCAAGTGGTGAGTAAAACGCGTTTAAAGATAACATCCTAGGTAGGCTTTCATTAAATTTTTTTCTAAATCACGCTGCATAGCAGCAACTACCAGGGCTACTAGTACCATATCTTGCCCCAAGACAGGAGAGGTTCCCCTACCATGTGTACTGGTTGTCTCCAAATTTTTAATTTTGCCGCTTACATCCCTTTGCTTCTCACTGCCTCATATGGGAAATTCAAGATGATTATACTCAAAGCATGACAGTGTTAAAAGCTGTTTTATTTATTTAAAAACAGTTATTTTTACGCTAGTGCTTAAAATGATTGTCAAAGCTCAAAAACAATTTCAAATAAGAGGTTTATTAATTTTTAGATATATTTTTGTACAAAATACCGAGTTGCTCCGCAAAATTTCAAAATACTCCTCAAAATCGCCACAGATGCTCCTCAAATAGTTTTTCCACGGTTGGCAACCCTGAAAATACGATTTCAGAACCTAAAGCTGTTATTTTTTTAGGGGGGGGGGGGATTTTTGTAAAATTAGATGCGGCAAACCGTTTACTTGCTGCAAAGTTTTTTTTTTTTTATGAAAGGAGGAATATCGGCCTTCTTCCGAGAGAAAGGTTTTTTATTTTTAACGGTGTGCTTAGAGCCATTTCAGGTTCTTTCTTAAAATCAAGTTACGTGGAATAGTGAGGAACAAATGCTGATATATTTTAGCAACAGTAATTCGTTTGTAGAGATGTTTCTTTTGTAAAGAAGAGCAGAAATTCATTTAAGTCTACAATTGGAACCCAAGCTTGTGGAATGTTCAGACTCCGGTTTGTTGCTATTTTTTTACGCCTACTATTTTATGCAATATATTCGGGCTCTGATCAAGAGTGCGAGAAGTTTCTATGACAATATTCTCTTTCTACAATGTTTTAAATTTTCAAGCTTTTATTTTTTTTAAATGTGTGTTTATGCTTACTAAAGGGGGGGGAGAAGGGGGCGATCCCCCCTCCCTTGAGAACCCCTACATCGGCAGTTATTTCTGAATTGAATTCCTAAAACGCAAGTGTAGGTTATCTATGATGACGTTAATTAAAGGACTTAGGTTCGAATTTCACTCCCGAAGACTTTTCAGAATTGAAGTTTCAAAAAGGCAATTTCAGAAAATCTTGGGTGATTTTAAGGGGATGAGTCTGGAAGTCTTCCCCTACGCATTTTGCAAAATGTTTCTTAAAGATGCGATTTCAGACATCTTTGGTAGAGTTAAGGAAAGTGATGAGTTCAGCGACTTTCCTTCGGTGATTTTTTGGAACTAATTCCAAAATGCGCAATTGATTGACTATCTTCGATGACGTTAGGGGGAATCTGTTTTGAAACATTCAAATAGAATCATTTCGAAATTGAAGTCCTAAAGTGCAATTTTAGAACAACTTTTTCAACAGAAAGGGGAGGAATAGATTCGGAAAACTCCTTGGAAAAACCGCTATATTTTAGTTTTTATAAGTTAGATAAAAATGATGCTACAATTCCCCCTCCCCCAAGCATGTGTAAATTAGATACACAGTAAGAGGTGAATTGTATAAAAAATCAACCTCCCCCTCCTTGAAAAATTTCTGGATACATCCGTGACTGCAGGTAGAAAAATGCTTACTGTTCACTTTTAAACTATAGTTCGTATTCCAATTAGAATTTATTTACACGTACACTAGCCTTATTAAAATTGAAAGCTGTAGATACAATTAAGATATTCTCGCTGAATCTACTTTCACTTTTGAAACGTTGTTCCTTGTGATAAATGTTTGCGTGAAATAATAAATACTGAAAAGTTTTAACAGTCGTGAGTGAAAGTAAAAACGTCTCATAGCGGAAGCAACTTATTATGTAACACATATCATCGTAATGGTTGGGGGGAAAAATAGTTCAAACCTTCCTTTCTGCGTCCATTTCGATCGTGCGACCCTCTTCTTTTGTCTTTATAATTATGGCTTAAGTGGGTTAATTCTCGTTTGTCATTTCTCCTAATGGAAACATGTTCTTTTAGTTTTTTTCTTCCGAATGTGTGTTCAAACTTTTAACATTCCTCTTGAATCAAGTTAGAAGTAACTTTTAAAGCACAGAATAGCAATATAAAATTTATGTGCTTTGAAGGTTTTCCGAACATAAGGTTTTAGTCACAAGTAAAAAATGTATCTAAAATGCGAACAGTAGTTTTTACTAACTCTGAAAGTACACATAAAAATAATTCTTAGAATCGGTTTGTTTACATAATTTTGTGTACAAATTCAAACAGGTATCTACAAATAAAAATTTTAAATAAAAATTCATTTGGTTTTCGTCCAATTGTTAATTTGTTCTAGAACAGTTTTCTTAATTTCCCAGGTTCTTGGACGTTTTATATATTTTATTAGTAGTCTTCGGCGACTATGTGGTTCGCTTTTCTTGCTCGGTACGCTTAGATCTTTTCGCCAAACTACCACTTTGGGCGACTGCTTAAATAAATTTGGCGACTGTATGAAAAGTTCCCGAAGCACTGGCAACCTTGCTCCCAAGAGCAGATACAGGGGTGGGGAGTAATGGGGGTTATGCCCCCTCCCCTAAACCGTCAACACTATTATACATTCACCTTGTGTTCAAACAATTTACGAATAAAAAATAAACGATTGCAGTATCTTTTTAATTTATCATAAAACTTGAAAAGTAAACATTTTAAATAGTACTTCTTTTCATTGCTTATGAAACTTCATTACCAGTTACGTTTTTTTCGTAATAGGTGCTTTTTATTGACACCCAACCAGTTTATGAAAAGTTTTGCTCCCCAAACCGCAGGTTCGTTCGTAGGCGTAGGGGTGGATGGGGGAGGGTCCCCCTAAAAATGGTAGTCTGTATACGCGACTGCTTGCTCCTGTCGCATATTTTCTCAACGAAGTTCAGAAAAAACCTCACTCAATTCGTAGAAAGTGCTGCTGTGTAATTTAACAGTTCTAGGAAAAAGGGTGGAGAAAAGGAAATATAGAATTCGTGATAAGGAAGTAACCACCCTATTATTTGCACTAGAAAATGAGTGAATCGCTTTTCTGGCAGAAGCTGAAGTCAAGTGTAGACCAGCTGTTATTAAATATGATTGATTACCTATCTTTTTATGTGATGAACAGACGTTGTAACGTAACGCACTGTGCTGAGTGGATCCAGTTCAGTTTTAGAGAGGGTCACTATTAAAACATGAGCACAGCAACCAAAAAGCCGGGGGGGGGGGACCCTAAGTATAGTAACCAAACACAGATAGGTGGCTTAGAACTCTTTTCCATGCAATTCCTCGAAGTTGAAGCTTGGGCTATAGTCGGTGGCGTCAAGGTGGTAATTACCTTCAGTATCCCCCCCCCCCCTTATCCGGCTTGCAATGTAAGATGTCCTTGTGCCTCTCTGCATTTATTATGCCGCATTCTGATGCTTGCTTATAGATTTCAAATTTTCTTTTTCAGTAATCAAAGGAAGGAAAAGATCTGTGTCAGGGCAAAAAAAGTATGCAGAATAATCAGCCAGTAATGATATATAATCTTCAAAGAAAATAAGAACATGGGGGTGTGTCACAAATCTGGCGCCACACAAATATTTCTCAAGTTAGAGTGAAAGATTAGCAAGTTATTGAGGCCTTTGCACCGTAACGACGGACCAGAGCAATTGTAGTTTGAACAGCCCTTTCCTTCAGCACCTTTATAAAGTATCAATAAGCATTTCATTTTGTTAAAAAAAATGTATATTACTTCAAAATTAATCCATATAAAACTATTGGAAAAAGCATAAATTGGCTTTAAAAAATGTATTCTTCATGACATAATTTGAAATATTTTTTAAAAATTAAACTTTTCCTGTTTTAAAAATACCTGACAGGACTTCCCACAAGCGGGAAGTCTTCCCCCCCTCCCCCGTGGCACAGTGGGTGCCACAATACGCTGAGGTGCCGGAGAGAGAGAGACGAAGGGTGCCGCGAAGTCCCTGTGGCATAAATACTATATACATTTATAATAGAGATTGACTAGGGTGCAGCGAGAAAGTTCTTATTCTTTAAGGCGTTCCGCGACTGTGTTAAGTTTAGGAACCCGTGATATAAAACACTAAGTAACTTTTTTCTATCTATCAAAAATCAATCTACGAAGAACAAATCGTCTGCAAAAACTACATTTTGTCCTTGCATCCCTTGATTTGTCATTTTGGACATTGCGCACACAGACATTGACTTTTATATAAGTTAGTAGCGATATGTGTATAGATTCTAAAAACTCGTGATTGAGGACGGCTCTGCTCTTAATATTCAAGGGCAAATCCTGGTTTTTGGAGGTGATCATTTTCAGAAGGGGGGGGGGGGGGTCATAGGCGTCATTTTTCGGCATGAATAGGAGCCTTCTGGTGAAATTTTTCAAGAAGTCCCTAAAAAGCAACTTTAGTCTATCTTTGATCACTTCAAGGGAAGTCACGATCCCCCTGAAACTGCATCCGATCCTGCATATATTCACAGCTTGTTAATTTCTGCTAAATTAAAAAAAAAAGCAGGATTTGTCCAAGTTTTCTGGAATGGTCGGCTGGTACACCGTTGTATGGTTTTTTCTCTTCAGAATTGATTTTCCGGTGAAAAAAAGTTGGTTCGTTAAAACCGAATTTGGGTTTACCTTGATTCTTTTCTGGTAAACGTTTATTATAGTGGAGCAACGTTGGATGCGATATTTTCTTAACGCTTTTCAAATTTATTAGTGCTCTCAGAAAAAACGCTTTCTTGTAAAAATTGTAACATCTTTCGTTGATCCTACTGACCATTCAACTGTTACCTGCGAAATTTTTCATCTTTACTAACTGCAAATTTATCTTCATTTTTTTTTTTTTGCTTTTTTGTCATCTATTGTACGTTAGTTTTAATGTACAAGCTCGCTTATTTGGTTTACGCTGGAAAAAAAAGCGCGGAAAGAAAGTCTTAATTACAACATTTCCTTCCCTATTGTTAGTATTTAATCCAAAACGCATTTCTTCTAATATCTTGAAAACTCATTTCTGCAGATACTGTCGTTTACCTGCCCACGGCAGTGTGAATGTTAATACTTGTACACATTAAAATAATTGAAATATGACTTTTTAGTTTTCGGGAGTTTTAATATTGAAAGCTATTTATTTTTTCATTTTTTGTTCGTATGATAAAAAAATCTGTCGAACTTATTTCCTTATTATAGACATCCACCTGCCACCTCTTTCGCCTTTCAATCATTAAACGTTAGCTGTGTTGCCTTAATACAGTTGCTTGTTGTTTACATCCACCTGCCTGATAGGTCAAAATGCCTCACTTTTTCTTTATTATGTTTTCCGAAGTTTTCATGGCCGTAATGTGAATTAAATTACTTATAATATTTTGAGCATGACTCACGCTGAACATTCCTTCTAATTTCTTGTAATGATTTATATTTGTTATGGTTGTGGTACACTATTTTTTATGCATGATTTGAAAAAAAAGCGAGTATAAGATTACACGTTGATGTTTTTCATGTCCGGATTATTATTCTGTCGTGGGCAGGTAAACGGCAGGATCTGCAGAAATGAGTTTTCGAGATATTTGAAGCAACGAGGTTTGAAATCAGTACTAACAATTAGAAAATGTTGGAATTTGACGCATTTTTCGTGATTTATTTTCATCGAAAACCAAATAAGCAAGTTTGTACAATCAAGCTAACATACAATTAATACAAAAAGAAAAAAATTGCAGTTATTGCCCTTTACGTGCCCACGGTCGTATTGGTTCCTTGGATTATCTTCCAAATAATTCGGTTTATCAAAGCTTAGTGTCGAATTAATGTATTGATTGAAATGCAATTTGGTGTATGTCACCCCATAGATGTCACGCTTGAAGGAGGAGGAGGGGGGCTCGTAAATATGTGACAGTTTGTGTCAAGGGGGAGAGAGGGGGGTAACATAAAGACTTAACACATTTTTAAAAACTATGATTTTGAAAAAGATCGTGACATGTGGGGGGGGGGGGTAAGGTTAAGTGGAACAGATGACGGAGGGGGTCAAATTTGTTGAAAAATGTGACATGATTTATGAACATTTCCTTCGGGAAATCGCGCTTCAATTTTATAACGAAGTCCAAGTAGAATTTTTCATGGTTTATTTAGCTGTTGAGTGAAATGAAAAGTTTTATCTCACAAAAAAAAAAAAAAAAAAGATCAACTTGAGTGCCCAGCTATCTTTTGTTTGTGTCCTCCACACCTGGTACGATAAGAAACCGCGAACATACTTTTTGTTTTTTGATTGAATATTTAAATCGGACTTTCTCAAGTAGCTTGTCTCATCAGTTCAATAATAAAGTTCCTTATGTATTAGACTGAGTAAGCTTCCGGTAGTTTCAATAAGCGATTCCGAGTGATGTATTTAATTTCTTTTATCTATTAGTCATCCCTATATCCCTTCCCTCATGTAAATTTCATAATTTGCTGTTTCCTTTTTGGAGCTTTTATGTTTGATACATGTACACTACTAGAGTTATGATTTAATTTTTTTTTTCACAATTATCACAAATGACTGCTTCAACCTTTTATACATTCCCATATTATTAAAAGTTTACTTTTGAAATAATAATAAAAAAAATTGGTTCACTGCTCTATCCAGTGCCTACTTTTGTTATTCTAAAATTATAGCGAACCGTAGTAAATCTCATGTTGAGCCTCAGCATTTATGTATTTTTTAAAATTTGTGACTTAAATGTTTTGAGGTTATTTCGTTGTATGGTCGGGTGATGGGTTGGTATTGTGAAATCAAATGAGGAATTCATCCGCATTTTATGACCGGGCGCAGTGAGGTAAAAAAGTATGGGGTTATGTAGAACCCTTGTTTTTTAAGCCATCTTTTCGATTGTAGTCTGTTTAGGCACATGTAAGAATTTGATTATTTCTCCTCCGAGCAGGTACCATATTACTAGCTATAGATGTCGGGCAAGTCATTCGACTATTGTTTACCTAATCGCCTCATTTTGATTTTGCACTTAGTTGGTGAACCTGTTTTTTTTGGTAGTAAACCATATTATCATTAGTTCTACCTGCAAAATATACTTCTTTCAAATTCAAGTGTTGACCCTCTCCCATTTAAAAAAAAAAGTTTTTTTTTGAACAAATTTTGCTTAACCCTTCTGTTTTTAGAACGAATTTGTTATTCATTTCACAAAAACAAAATTTTGTTTAGCAGTTTACGTAAAAATTGCGTATATATATTTACAAACGTACTGAAATATTAAACTGAAAAGAAGTTAGTTCTACGCTTCGAGGTTACGTTTTTGGGAAGAGAAGGGGCATGTCACACTGATCGGAGTGATACTGGTGAAAGAAGGTTTGGATTTACCGAAACTTCTTTACTGAAATTTTAAAATCAATTTAAGTTGTTTTAATGGCTGTTACATCACTCCGTTTAAATGAAGTATTTACATATATTTTTTTAAATTGGTGAATAACTTTGGTTTAAGTTTGATTTTATGGTTAAAAAGTTTTACCTCAAGTAGCAGCAGCAGTCTTAGCATCATATACTAATTTCAAGTTCCCATGCTCATAAACTTACTCTAGTTGTAATCTTTGACAAACTGCCGAGTCATTGCTAGTTGTTTTCTGCTATTGTGATTTCTACAATTGCATTTTTTATATTAAGTACAACAGCGAAAATCGTAATCCTACTGTGACTAGACCGGATGTAAGACTCGAGTTATTTTTTTTCTTTTTCTCTCTTCTCTAGAAATTATTGTTTCATTGTGCTATGGTAGTTTTTATTATATATTTTTTTATGAATCGCTGCGTTCGTATGTATTTGATTTAGCGACATGTTTAACGAAATATTATATGCCCTTCCCCCTTTCTTCCCACGAAGTAATTTCAGCGATCTGAAGTTCGATGCCATTCGATTTATTTGTTTAAAGACTTAACCATTAAATGTTTGGTTCATTGGTGATAGTTCAGCACGCACTCCTTTTTTTTTCTCTTTTTCTTTTCCTCTTACGGGTCATCGTTTTTATGCTTTTGTACTTTCGGTTACGTAATTAAAATTAGCGTGGTTTTGTTTCGAAAAGGAAATAGTAGAAATGGAAAGTGATAGTTGGTTTTTAGATTCAGAGAGTATCATTATTGTAATTATCAACTAATGCTGTACTTGATTTATGCATTTGAACTATTAAAATTAGCTCGGTCAAACACAAAAAGCTCTTGAGTTCGGTATACTAGATGTAAAGCATAGGAATAACATCAGATTAAAGTGAAATTTTTGTAAACTTTACTGCTAATCAAGTATTGAGAATTGATCAATTTTTCAAATATTCTGATTGATTTTCACCATAAAGCTGGATATTTCGGTATTTTCAAAAAACTGATGAAATAAATAAGATATTAGACGCTAGTTAGTGCTGTAGAATATTATTAAAATAAATACGTTTCTATTCATTGGGGGGGGGGGAGTAATGCCCATCTTGAGTATTTTTAGTTTTTAAAACTCATTTAGAAATCTCATTATTTTTATTTGTGTAAGGAATCTTTAAAAAATAAAAAAAATAGTGGAGACCAGGGCAAGATGGTGAGCTGGGCAAGATGACAAATATCTTAAGTTTTCAATTTTCCTCTAGATAACAGCATCAACTAAATACTACAGGCTCTCCTGTCGGCCTTTCGTTCAGAAAAAGTATAGAGGCGCTGAAATCGCCATATTTCTGTTAGTTCTGAAGTTCTAATTTTTTACCGCTACTGCGTTATAACTTTTATGCATATGTAAATAAGCTGTGCTGCAGATACAGATAAAATATATCCTGTTTCCTTCGTATATATGAGTAACTTAGCTTAAATACTATTATCTAGAATAAATGTCAATTTTTATTTCACAAATGCCAGGTACATTGGCCATTAGGCCATAAAACCGCGGGCTCCCCAATATTTCTCGACAACACAATTAAAATTAGTGCAGAGCGAGCAGTCGTCCAGATGAGCAGCATCCATGACTTGTCCAGAGTTGCATAAAGTGCAGGTCGGGGAATCCTTCAGTTGAAAGCGGAACAAATAGGCATTGAGACAATCGTGTCCTGTTAAAAGTCTAAAAGCAGCCACAGCAGCAGCTCGAGGAGAATTCGGGTCACAGTGGGACTCATTGCCAGTCTATAGACGAACGCGCGAACGGCGTTCGCAGAAATTTTTTGGCTCTGCAGAAATGTTTTTTCAAACTGCTAACGTTGATTTAAAAAAAAAAAGTTTTTTTTTTTTAAAGGGAATTTTTAAGAAAATCCCAGAGTTTATTTCTGTTAAAGCCTTTCTCCAAAAGCCTTTTAAAAAGCACATGTGCAAAAAAAAATAATGGTTTTGGCAGTTTTCTTCAGTTGGTGAAAAATAAGCAAACTAGATGTTATTGTAAAAAAAAAAAAATGATTTAAAGCACTTTTTTTTGTCTCTTCATATTTGAATATAAATTTAATTTTTTTATTCAAGGGTGAGTTAGGCAATATAATTATTTGCAGAAAATTTTTCAGTTAGTATTTGTGTTTACAGAAAGCTTTTCATTTTATCTAAGTCTGCTCATTGCACAGTCTCCCCCAGGGTTACCTTCAGCAGCCCGGGGAGCAACACGACGAAACGCATCCCTATAGACCCTCTTGATCTCCAATCCAGCAGAGTGGAGCGGCAAGGGTCCACGAGACCTTTGGAGAATATTACATCTCTTCTTGGCCAAGAAGTCCGCTTTCTCATTTCCGGGCAGACCACAGTGGGATGGTACCCACTGAAAAGCCAGTTTTCCTAATACCCCTCAGGAGTTTTTTACAGCTCTGAATACGAGACCCCTTACTTTCATGGTTATTACTAGACAAAGCATGTAAAGCAGAGGTCGAGTCTGAAACTATTACTGCTTTTTGGAAAGGATACAGATGTGAAGCAAGTTGTTGTAATGCCACATGAATGGCTTCAAGTTCTCCATCGAAATGGATTGTGAAAGATCCAACGTGTTGATAAAAAGAAAAATAGTCACAAAATATGCCAACGCCGGCACCCCAGGAAAAATCAAACGGACCCATTATCACAAGGAGAGCGGCAGACGCCGTAGCAGATTTAGCGTTATCCAGGGTGCACCACGAGGAGGCCTGTTACGTTACACCCCATAAATGTCAATCGCTTCCTTTGTGGCAATCATAGGCGGATTTATGCCGAAATATTTGGGGGTGCAACAATAAGAGGGATCTGGGGAGGGGAGAGGGGAGGCATTTCCGGAATAACAAGACAGTGGCGAAATCAGAAAATGATTTTAGGGCGGGACACACTTTTAAGCCTAAAAAACGCGATGTAAACCATTTTTAGTAAGATTAGGGGATGGGCAATTCTTAACATTTCAAACTGCAGAAAAAGTGTTAAACGAAAGTAGATATTAGAAGCAATGGGTGAATCCAGCTACTGGTTTGGAATGGGATTCACGCCCCAGAAAAAAATTTGAAATAGTAGTTTTCAAAACGCAGTTTTACAGTTCTTGGTGATATTTTAGGGGCAAGAAAGATACGTGTGGATCCAAGGCTATTTTTAGAAATTTTAGTCTTATAAATGTGATTATAGTCCATATTTATAGTTATAGTTTGGGTTAGGAATATGACTCATAGACTGTCTCTAATAGATTTTTTGAAAAGCAGATAAATACGTACCCCCTCCCCTCCCCCACTCTACCTCTTTAACTTTTCATAATTGAAGTTCCAAAAATACTACGGAGGATAGTTTTTGATGCTGTTTCCGAACGAGGTGTTCTGGAGCTCTCCCCTGGAAAATTTTCGAAATTGAAGTCCTAAAAATGAAGTTCTTCTGCAATACTCCATGGAATTAAAAAAAAAAAAGGATTCTCCCAAATATTTCGAAATAGTAGTTTTCAAAACCAAAATATTCTCTTCGATATTAGAGAAAGGGCGCCGGAGGCCCTTGTTTGAATATTTTCCAAAATTACAGTCTTAAACACATGAGTGTAGGACCATATTTGGTAACGTTAGGGACACAGCAGTTTTTCAAAACTGAAGCTCCAAAAACGCAATTTTCAACTATTTTCGATGTATTTAGGTGATTAGAAGAGCTTCCTTGGAAATTTTGCGAAAGTGAAGCTCAAGAAACGAAATTTGAGGTACTCTGTAAACTTTGGCTGGAGAAAGGGCTTTGGAGAAGAAAACTTTGAAGACTAATAGAAAAAATGAAAACGAAATATTTAAAAATGGAAAAAAAAGGGAGGGGGAGACATGAAAGAGGATTGTGCGAGGAGGGGGGAGGAGGCACACAATTCGCCAATAATCTGAAACTGTTGAAAAATTAAAACGTCAATATTTCTTTTTGAAAGAAATTAAGATTTTTTCCTCAACATTCTTTTTTTTTCATAAAATAACTGCGTTTTCCCAAAATGTGATCTTTTCTTCTCTTCAATAATAAAGAATATTTTTTAAAAACATCTACTCGGCATTTTGTGGGGAGGGTCACCAGTCTTGTGCCCCCCCCCCCCCCACTGCAACAAAATGTCCGGGAGCCCTCCTTCAAAAATTTTTGAAAATTTACCTTAAAAATGTTGGTTTTTAGTTGATTTCGGGGTAGATTTTATTGAAAGTTTTTTTTTAGACTTGATCAGCTATAGTTGTTTCAAAACAGAAGAATTGGTATTGATATATGAGCAAATACCCAATTACAGAACATGCAATTATTCTACACAAAAAAACAGCATTGAACAATAAATTGTTTGAGAAGTTTCTTTAATTGCATGAATTTATTAGTTTTTTTTTCCAAATGGATAAAGTTACTTTAATTCTTAATATGAGCACAGTTATGTTTTTCTTGCACTAGCGACGTGTGGTGATACACTGGATTAAAAAAAAAAAAATTTACTAGTATACTGCCGTGCTAAGCGCTAAAGTCGTATCTGCAGCTGAGGTCAAACCGAAAAACTGCTATTTAAAGTTTTACGCCTCCATGTATTTGATCCAGATTTCACTTTTTTATATTTAAAAAAAAAATAGTTCCAATTCACAAAGTTCCAATTCACAAATGACAATAAAACATTGAATAGGGGTAAAACATGTTATAAAGAACCACCTCGTGACTAACTCAATTTTGACAAAAAGTGTAGATACCACTTTTGTGCTTAGCACGGCAGTATAGCAGCTATAAATTCCCCCCCCCCAACTGCGTTTCTGAGTGAAATATACTAAACTATTTTTTTTTCAAAACCCAACCAAAAATTTTGGGGGTGCAGCGCACCCCCTGGCACCCCCGTCAATCCGCCTATGGTGGCAATGAGGACAAATCCGTTCAAACAGGCAGTCCGGGGCACGATGACGAGCTGGTTATCTTGCCCCATAATTCTGAATTAAACTATGTTGTCCATTCTATTAAATCATGTAAACTCTTATTTGACTGTATTTGTCCATGCGACCTTGCGCTTCTATCTCCTCTGGGGGTAAGGGGCGCTCCTCTGGGGCTAAGGGGCGCATTGGATGAGGGGAGGTGTCTTTTGAAAGGTGACCAGAGGTCATTTATGAACTAGTTGACCAAATGACTAGTTGACTGAATGAAACCAAGTAAAAAATCTCCTGCTCTGTTGATTATTGACAATCACTAAAATCTCACACAACTTTACATGCTATCTTACATTATACAGAAAAAAAACGTTATCATGGTTGGGTTGCCGCCCCACACATTGCATCGTCTCTAGCTCCTTGATGTGCCATTTCGTGGTGCATTAAAAACCTACTATAGCCAAGCATGTGACAACTTTATGATCACTAATTTAGGACAAACTATCACAGGCAAAAATATTGACAAGCTTTTGAGCACAACTTACTTCGAAACAGCTACAGTTGGAAATTTCGTTAAAGGGATTGAAAAATGTGTTATTGAGCCACATAATTCTCTTGTTTTTAGCGGACTATGATGTGAATTGGCAATGAAACTGAGAATAATAATGCTAATCCTCAGACCTTGGTAGTAGAAAACCAAATTATAAACCTTTCAGAAGAAGCAGAAATTATGGCAAATGCTCATTCCAATGCAACAAAGAAGCCGATTAGTGTTTTTGCTTTCAAACCATTGCCTAAAGCAACACAATGTGAGAAAAAAAGAAATAGCAAAAAAACTCAAGCCTTCTTAAAAGCACACCAATGAAAGAAATGTCAGAACAAGGAGCAAAGCAGAAGGAAGAAAATGTTTATTGGGGGAAAAAAAAACAAGGAAAAAACCTGATGAAGCTAAAACACACTCAAATTAAGTTCCTTTAGGCCTAAGTCAACTGCAGGCCAAACAATCTAGTTGCATCAACTTCAAAGGATGGTGATATAAGATGTCCTGCTTGTAAAGAGGAATATTGTGATCTTCAAACAGATGAATGGAATCAGCGCTGTAAATGCCGAGAATGGTGGCATGAGGAGTGTTCTGATTATAAAAATGGCATTTTTATTTGTGTCTATTGTTAGATGCATAACTTAACACTTCAATATTATGCTAAAATGCATATGATTAATTTGTAAGATGTGAAAACACAGTTTAACATTTAAACTATGTAACATATTCAAAAGATAAAATATGTTCAACCTTTTTTCATTGTTGTCATCTTGCCCCAGTACTGGGGCAAGATGATTTGTTAAGGTTATGAAAAAAAAATGCTTAATTTTTTTTTTAAATTTGATAACTGAAACAATAATATATTTAAAACTACAAAGGACTACTCTACTAGCTCATGTAAAATTAATTTTACCATATTTAAAAATAAATTAGTAACCAACAAAAATAGTTAACATAGTCATTTTGCCCTGGTCTCCCCTGTGTATTTTTTGATATAACTTGTGAATTGCGATAAAAAGAATCTTTCTTTTTCAAAGCTAAAAATCAATTGAGAAAAAACAAATTTGCAATTTTAGTCCTAAAGGTAAAAAACAGGTAAAAATTCTAAAATATGGCTTTTGACAGGAAAAAAAAAATAGTGGGGGAAATGTTGAAACATTTCCCCCACTATTTTTTTTACCCCACTATTTTAATGCAATACATGGAACTTGTTCTGCATTAAAAAAATACTTTAAGAAAAAAAACCCTTTTTAAAAAAAATATGAAGAGGGGGAAATGTTTTGAAATTTTCATTCGTACAGATGGGGGGGGGGGGACGACTTTTATACTTTCTCTGGATGAGTTCAAAAAAATGCAACTTTGTAAATTTTCTTATTGGAAGTGCCTTTTCGCACAACAAAGAAACAAATAAATTATTAAAATAAAATGCAAAAATCACTCTAGTTTCAGAAATTGCCATCCCCTCACCTTTTTTGACATATTATTTTCTACATTTGAGTCCAAAAATTTATGACCCAATTATTCGGGTCTGTAGGGGGGTGGGGAAGTGCTAAAAGCCACATAAAACATTAATTTTTTTTTAACTTATCAAAAATCTGATTCCAAGCTGCACAACATCTACAAACACACTCACTCCTTATTTTGTCATTGTATAGATAGAAGATAGGTTATTAAAGAGTTTTGAGAACTGATAAAATTTTGGAAAAATAACTCCATTTAGGAATATTTTCAAAATAAAAATTATTTTTTTGAAAAACATACCATTATAAATAAATGAAGCAAATTGGTTTGTTTCCAAATTTTGTTGGAAATTCTTTTGCAATTAAAACTTATTCAATAAATACTACTTTTTATTCATTTTTCTTATTGCAAGAGTTTTAAATTGAATAAGTGTTCATATTTTTGCTAATAGGTTAAAGACTGACATGGCAGATGTGGAGAGTAGTAAACTTAATGGTACAATAGAAGAAAATGGTCCCGTTCCAACATTTGATCCAGATGATCCAGAAAGTCAAAGGCAAATGTGGAGGCCTCCAGATATTGATCAAGATATGAAAGAAATGGAAAGACGGAAAAGAGTAGATATGATAATGAATAGGTAATATTAAATTAGACTATATTAACCATGTTAGAGTATAGTAAAACTTGAGAGTATGAAACATTTTAATTAAATATTTTTCTCTTGCAGTCAAGTATTTCGGGAAGAACTGGAACGGATCATTGAGTCCCAAATAAGTGAAGGCTATCTTCCTGCAAATTTAGCTGCTCTGCAGCAAGTTACAGAACTTTTGCTTCCAAATCGTCGCCCATCAGGTTTCCGGTCTGGAAATTGTGTTATACCTATAAACGATATTAGAGGAGTAGATGGCATTCGCTATACTAAACTTGAGAAACTTCTTAGGTGTAAACTTTCTGCTGTGTATCGATTAATAGATTTATATGGATGGTCTGAAAACATTTATAACCATGTCACAGTGAGTTTGAATTTCATTTGCAATTCTGTTTTTTTAAAATTTAAATTTAGAAAAAACTTTTTGTTCAGTGTGTTGTAACTAAATGTTGTTCTTTTTAGGTTCGTGTTAGTCAAGATTTAGAACATTTTCTCCTAAATCCATTTGGCTTGCAATATCCTGAAGTTACTGCTTCATCTTTATTAAAAGTTGACATGCAAGGAAATGTTATTGACCCTGGATCAACTTCTTTTACTTTCAATCGTGCCGGTTTTGTCTTGCATTCTGCTGTTCATGCTGCAAGGCCTGATGTAAGATGTGTTATTCATATACATCATCCTCCATGTGTTGCAGTAAGTTATTTTCCTTGTATTTTACTGTCAAACTTATAAACATGTAGTTTATTTTTGATTTTTTTTTCTGAAACTTAAGCACTATTTAAATATACAGTGCAGTTGAATATTCATTTTTGAGAGTTATTTCTTGTTTGCTTTAACCATTTTACTTTTGTCAGTGTTAAATATAAAAATGGATGAAAGTTTCTAGCTGAAAGATGGTTATGTAATTAATTTTAATTTAATCTTGGCTCTCTTGCAGCTACTTGCTTATCTGTGATATTTATGTACCCACCCCTATCTGTGTTAGAAATAAGAAATTAAATCTAGACATGAGGATGCCTGGTTATAATTTATCTGGATGGTAAAGTGCCATTTTTAATTATTCAAATACATATTCAATTGTTACACCTTATGCACTTGAAAAAATCAGTTTTATATTTCTTCATGTCAATTGGATAACAATCAGGATAGGTTTGGAAAGAAAAGTTTGACCAGTAATGGAATTTCAGCAAACATAAAAGCATTTTGAGGTATAAACATGTAGGTCTTGTTACTTGTTTCATGAAACTGAAGAAAAATAGAAAATAATTTATCATATCTAATTTTATTTTCTAAATATAAATACTGAATGTTTCTAGCCTATATATAGATTCGTAATATAATGTTTTAAAACTCTTAATCTTTCAAATTTATGACTCACAATTTAACTATAGGTATCTGCCATGAAAACTGGCTTGCTTGCTGTTTCTCAAGAAGCTGCTTTGATTGGAGATGTTAGTTATCATGATTATCAAGGAATTCTTGTAGATACAAAAGAAAGAGAACAAATAGCCAGGGATCTTGGACCTGTAAACAAAGTAAGTTAATCTTACTATATCTTCAGAAAATCTAATTTCTTTATCTTCAAAGAATGCTGCATTTCAATTTGATGTGATGTTTTTGAAATCTCACATAAAAAGAGAAATGAAATTTAATGATTGCTTGTACTGGCTGTCTTTTTCAAAGTATAAAAAATTTACTAAATCAGAACATGCGACATGCTTGGACATGAGTTTTGTCGTTCTTTCTAATGATACGTTCATCAGAAAATCATTTGCTTTCTTACCTATACATAGAACTCATTCGAGTGATTTTGGTCATTTAAAAAAAAAATGTTTTCATTTTTGTATAGTCAATTTAAAAAATAATTAGACATAAGTAATATATATTTTAAATCATGTTCAATAGACTATTAAAAAAAAAAAAAAACTGAATTCATTAACATACCAGCATAAAAAAGATGGCAATGAAAAGCAAAGCAGCAAGTGATGCCAAATGCTTTATTATAAAACAAGAAAGAGAAACAACTATATTTATTTGTATAGTGTAGCTTAATGATTAACAAAAATAAATGAGCAAATAAACTGAAACAAATGTAAATGTACTTTCATGGCAATGCTCTAAACCAGTGATGCCAAACTACGGCCTGCTGGCCACATCCAACTTGTGAAACTGATCCGTGTGGCCCGTTATTTTGTTTAATGTTACTAATAGAAAAGCATGATTTGTGACAAATTTGGAGCCAAATACGGTCAAGCCCTGTTAACACTCTCAATGCAAAATTTCGCTTAGCGCGAAGTAAATGCCACTCTCCGTCAGATAAAGCTAAAAATTAAGTGTTAAATGAATCGCTTAATACCAAGAGGATTTAGACTACTTCCCGCATAAGATGAAGGAAATTTTAAGGTATTGAAGAAAAAAGAGAGAAGGAAAAAATTAAAACCCCATCCTTTTACATGAAATCACGTACTTTCGAAAGTTGAAACATCTGCACTTCGATGCAAGTGACATGGATGGCAGAGAGAAAATTTCTCTACTTGTTGTAGGAAAATCATGAAAATATCATTGCTTCAAGAAGAAACAAACTTTAGCTCTCGACTATGCTTACAGTAAAAAAACTTGGATGAACTATGAAATCTTTATCAAGTGGCTGATCACCTGTAAACCTAGATTTAAAATTTCATCTTGAATGAAGAAAAATTTGTCTGATTCTGGACAACTGTTCTGCCCATGAATAGGTTTAAGGTCTAAAAGCGATAAATTGTGTTTCTTATCCGCCAACACTGCAGCAAAATTCCAGTTTTTCGATCAGATGTTTGAAAATGCACTCTCGTAGAGAAATGCCCCGAATAGCCACTGCTTATTTCGAATTACTTGCGTTTCTTAAATTATAAATATAAATGCTTGTGTGTATATTTTTGTACAAATATACTTTGGTTCCTATATTTTCTGAGTCACAAAAACAAAAAAAAATTGTCTGCTTACACAAAATCCGGTAAACGTCGAATTCGATTTTATGTGAAATTCAGTTAACAATTTGGCGTCTCCGTCGAGTTGGTGTTACCGACGTTTGACTGTGTCCAGAAATTGGCTTCTGAAAAGCAGTCATTTAATGAATAAGCATAAAGTAGTTAACAACAATTATTGTTTGTAATTTTCTTTTTCAATGTCAAAAGTGAGATTTTTTATATGTTCTTGTCCGCAATTATGATTTTAACATGAGATTCCACCCACAGGCAGAAGGTTGGGCACCACTGTTCAAGAATGTTTACTGTTGAAGGGAATGAACAATAAAGTGGGGTATAAGTTTTATTAGTGCAACAGTACAGGGTTCCAAATTCCAAACTGCTCACAGTTGGGGGAAAAAAAGAAAAAAAAAAAACTGTTCATCTTTTAAAAGATGAACAGAAGCACTGCACCATTCATTTTGAGGAGTCTCTTTTTAATTTGCTGGATCATGAACTTCCCTACATGTGCACAACTCGAGTATTTTATAAGATCTATAGATAAACAACTTGCCACGTTTGAAGTTTTATTCTAGTGTGGTGCATATGTTGATGTTGTAATTGAACATTTTTATTTTAAATACCTTTTGATATATTTTAACTACTGGTTTTTGATTGTTTTAGTACTTAGCTGTCCTAACATTTTGGGTATATATAATATTGGCCAAAAGCTAAGCCAAACTGATAATGATGTGAGTATTTAAAAACATCCACATATGAAGTATGACTTAACATTTGAAAGAAATGCTATGTTAGTAAGGGATAAATTTGCTATTAAGATTATATAGTTCTGCTGTGTTAAGGTAAAAGGCATCTGCATATTTTTCTTTTTTTTCAAGTCTAATGGTCTTTAACCCATTCTTTGCCCCGGCCGATACAGGATCGGCCGCGCAGTTTGTGTTAAAACTGCCCTGACCGATTCAGGCTCGTCGCAAGAAAATGGTTCCTAACTGCCTTCGACGATCCTGTGTCGTCACGCCGTTTCTAGCAGTTTTTGCTTCGGCCGAATATGTGTCGGCGATCCTTCCAGGAGAATCCTTCCCTGTTATTGCGCTTCTGTTGGGTTCTGGTGCTTTTAGGGGGGCGATAATCAAGCTCTTTTCCTTAGACAAAAGGAATGTAACTTATAGTATTTCACAAAACTTGTTGTAATTTATTTTATTTTACTAAGGTATTAACCTTTCAAGTACTCTTGGATGGGACACGTATAATGCTTCAAATAATCAGGCATTATATTTTTATCTTTTCGTGAAAGCTGTGTTTCTTAGCATTCTGGCATTTGAACTCCTGAGGAACAAGTGGGAAAATATTTCCTTCCACATTTAACATAATTTCTATGCCTGAATAAAGCAAATAAGCAGAAATATATATATATATATATATATATATATATATTTTTTGTTATCAAAAATCCACCTTCTTACACAAGCATCCTTCACTAAATTGTTCATAATCCTCAAATTTTATAATACACATCTTAATTTTGTACGAGTATTTTTTTAAATTTTTTAAAAAATTATGTTTTTACTACGCTTTTTATTTATTTGTATACTATTATTATTTATTATTAATTTATTTTTAAATCACGATATTTTCAAATGTAAATTATAACTTTTTATATTCGCGGCACCCTTTTATGGATTTTTAGTGATACGGTTTGAATATTTTTAATTTCTCAAACAAAAATTATGACGACCGCATTGACTATACGTAAAAGTTGACCATGCAAAACATAAAATAGATACGACAGTACAAATGAAATAATATCTTGAGTTCTTTTGTTGTACGCTTTACTCATACGAAATGAAGCATTCCTTTTCTCCCATTCTTTTTCAGATTTTATTTATTGTCTTAAAATAGCTCCAATGTTTTAATTGCACCTTCTTTTATGAGATTTTAAAAATAAAAATTAAATATTTGGTTTCTTTTCAATAATCAAATTGCCATAACTAGTAAATAAAAATTATGAAACTAACTAAAATTTATTCAAGTATGTTTAAAAAAAAGATTAAAAAAAATCCGACTCTATTTCAAGCAAGATTTCATATTTTTTCTTCTGAAGACATGCTCCGTCATATAAGCATAAGAGGTTGCTTTGAAATTCCTTTCTTATCTAAACTGTTTTGTTGTAAGAAAATAACGTGGAAGGGTTGACCATAAGACAAAAAGGGGGTCACCTCCTTAGGGAATCGACCTCTCTCACAATGCTCCCAGGCCCGCTCTGTTATTCCTCTCTCAGCTGGGGCTTTTAGTTGCATGCACAAAGGTATCCTTTAGGGAAATCGAGGATTAGCCGCAAGTTTTGATCTTTTGTAATCATTTATCTTTAAAATACTTCCCACGCTTGAGCAACTGATATCTGGGCACTCAGAAGGGATTTAAAAGTCATCGGTGTTACAATAAAAGAAGCGACTGTCTCTGTGTTTATTGGTCGTTTTGAAGTGTTACAATATATCAAAAGGCACCGAAGAATACTTTTTATCCTCTTAGAAAATCATTCCCACATAGTTTCCCAAGCGTTTTTGTCCCTTGCTCACAGGTTGGATCGATCAGTCAATTGTTTGAAGAATGTTTTGTTGAGGCCTTTTGAAAGATAGATCATCTTACATTTAACAGTAAAAGAAAAAAAAAAGATATACTGAGAAAAAAGGAAAAGTAAATCAATAAAATAATTTATATTATGAAAATAATTGCTTTTCGTCCTATCATCTATTGTTTATTATTTTCTTGTTATGTACTGTGTAAATGTATGAATATTTCAGCACATATTAGCAACCTTGTATTTTATTGCACTATTTAATTCAGTGCCTAAAAACTAATAAAGCGAAGCGATTTTCGAATGCAAGCTGAACAGCAAAAACAACATTAAAATCCTGATAGCAAAATGGGACGAAAAGTGCTATTACAATGTAGCAAAAAGCAACTCCGTTCGTTATCTGCGGCATGCGCGTTAAGGGTTTTCGGGCTGGTCATGGAATGGGTTAACCTTATTGTACAAGCTTGCTTATTAGGATTCCGCTGAAAATAAAGCATGAAAACATTGTCAAACTCAAACATTTCCTTATTGCTAATATGCAATCCAAAACTCGTTTCTTTAAGGAACTCAAAATCTCATTTCTACAAATATTGCCCCCCCCCCCCCCCAGGATAGCTTTGTCTATATAGTTTCATAAATCTAAGTACAAGCTTTAAGAAATAGCAAATAGCATCTAAAAGAACTAGTCTGTTCACTCTTGATTTAAAATGTTATTGTTAGTCAGACATGAGGCACTGTTCTACAATGTTCAAGAGGAGAAAGTTCAGATTTGCATTGTGCTTCCTTGTGTAAGAAGCATAAGCCATCATTATACTTTGTATTTTTTTTCTACAGTGTACAGGTATTGCACTGGTACATGTATAAAGAGATTTTTCCTGGTTAATCTGAATTTTCCGACACTTCAGATTCTTAATCAGCTATCACTTAACACAAAATTCCCAGCCATGGACCCCTGGGCAATTATCACTTTTAATTATCTTTATTTATTGAACAATTGAATATGTACATTTATGCATGTCTGCTAACATTTCTCCTTTATTTTAGGTGATGATTCTTCGAAACCATGGGGTTATCGTGTGTGGAGAATCTATTGAAGAAGCTTTATTTTATTTACAGAATCTTGTTTTAGCTTGTGAAGCTCAGGTTTGTTTGTTTTTTTAATGGTTTAAATTTACATATAAATGGTGTTTTATTAAAGGAAAGAACTGGTATCAAAATTGAACTAGATTATTATTAAACCTATGGTTGTTCAATTACAAAATCAAGTTTTCCAATAGTTGCAATTTTGAAAGCGAGCTTACTTAAAAATAAATTTTTTTAAACACCGAGAAGGATTAATTGGCTCCTTTTAATCTGGCCCTCATCAAATCGTGTGCTTTCAATTTTTGAAAGCTATAACTTGAGAGAAAGAAAGCTTTCTTGCCAAGTCAGAAAACATTCTTGAGATTGGGCGATCCGCCTTGAGTGACTCATATCATGGTTGACACCCCAAGTTAATGTCAGTGTTTATAAAAAAATATATATACTCAAATTCTGAATTTTCCCTCATAAATGTTAAATTATGTTTTATCTATAAAATTTCAACAAAAATAGGGTACTATATTGCGGGGAGATGCAGGGTGCATGTACGTCTGGTTTCCACCCGAGTCTACTTGCTGAAGAGATACATTCCTTCTACTATTTCAGAACTGAGATCAAAGTAAAAAGTATATTTTGTTTAGTTGAAAGTGATAACTTCGAAAATGTTAGGAAACAAAACTATTTGCTGACAGTTGCTTTTAGTTAAAGGAAGTTATAAAACAAGCAAACTAGGGGACGGCATAAGCAACTGTTACAGAAAGTTGTATAAGCAATCAAGCCCGTTGGTGGCCAATGGCAGTTTTTTTCTTATTAGTCAGCCTTTAAACACATAATGGAACCAATTAGGTAGTCTTTTTTAAAGAATGCAAGGAGATTCGGTGAAAATTAAAGAAAAAAAGCCCAGAGTCTGCATGTTTTCTAACTACTCGCTCCTTTTCTCCAAAATATGTCTGACTCTTGGACTCGGTCTCAGATTCCACAGCCCTGATAATAGTCTGTGTCTTGCTAGTGTCAACCATTCAGAAATAGTTATCATGAAACTCACTGGTGAAAAAGTTAATAACATTTGCAGTACCTCTATTTTCAATTTTTAATCTGTGCTCATTAACCAGTGGCGCAATTTGACTACTTCAAACTTTCCCAAAATTAGTAAGCAAAAAACTTCTGGGGATTCCTTTTAATGTTATCTGCCAGTCTTAGCTCCGATTTCCTTTTCTAAATCTGTCTCAAATACTTAATGATGCCTTGCATTACAATACTAGAGCATATCTGCACACCGACCAGTTTCTTTAATCCGACGAAAAGTGGTTTGCTTATTCTTTAGAGCTCCTATAACCTCCCTGGAGAATCACTAGGGCCAAATTTTAGTATTAACATCTTTTCTCCCGAAAGGAACCTAGTCTCCAACAGTTTTTGCTAGTTTTTCCTTAAATTCAGTCTCCTGCAGATCTACATCGCTATTTTCCAATCCTGATAAAAATAGCCCTTTTATGCTCTGCCTATGTGCAACAAAGTCTATATTTCTGAAATTGGGCACAAACTTTGTACATATAAAATTTAATCCAGAACTTAATACTGTTGTGGTTATGGTTTCTAATATGATCCCCTACACGCAACCCCTAAACAGAACTTCCCACGTCACAGAAAACTGGATCCAAAATCACATCCTGCAGAGTTTTCTGATTTACTACTTCATCTAAGAAACAGTCACCACAATTACTTTCAAATTCTTCTGCTCTGCCATGATTGATGTAGAAATGACTCCAATCCATGTCCGGAAAATTGCCCATTATGATGACTGGACATGTCGCTAATCATGATGCATCTGTTCATCTTGTCCCTGGTTTAAATTAGGTGGCCTATAAATGTTTCCCAAGCAATGTTTTTCCCTTATTGCTCATCAACACCAGCCAAACCATTTCAATATTAAATGAATGAAAAACCAACGTTTTTATGCACATTTTCATCAAAAAGCTTACACTTGCATTGAAAAAGGTGTTCCTTGTAACACCAAAACAAGTGTTTGCATTTTTTGTGCATCAAAACCTTGGTTTTTCATTCATTTAATTTTCAACCACTAAAGTATTTGTTATTGTATTTTTTTTTTTTTTTTTTTAACATTTTAATATTAGGTTTATTATTTATGACTAATGCAAATGAGTCTCTATCATAAAATAACACTCCACCACCTCTTTATCTACTTTATCTTGTCTGAATAAGTTATACCAAGCAATACATAATAAATCTGCAGCATATTCGGTGCCCATATCTCTGCAATTCCAATAACATCCAACTTCTCATCTATAGTTGTGATTTTCAATTCTTCCATCTTGTTCCTAATACTGCAAACATAGGTAAAGAAAACTTTAAGCATGCCCAAAGTGTTTTTTTTAACGCCCTGAAATTTCTTGAATCACAATTGTTAAAATTGCTACTCTTATTAGACACTCTATTTCCACTTCTAGTAAGATCTAAATAGTTATCCTTCTTCCTAAACTTAGTTGTTTGAATCTGAAGCCCCTAAAATGAAACCGCAGACCATTTTGACCCCTATGGAGCTCAGATGCAAGTCATCCCTAGCAATCCAATCACGCTGAAAGACTCCATACATCAACAAACCAGATACTGCGATTTTGGCAAATTTCCTTAAGTAACAGGTTCATACACTTAGCCCGTTCTTCATTTATAAATTGAGCTTTATTTATTTTTTGCTTCAAATGGCAGCATAAAACTACATGTAGGAAAAAACAGTTTGTGAATGTAGGTGATGTGGGATAAATGTAATTAGCCTTAAGACGTTTTTTCCATTATTATTTTAAAAAATGTAAATTTTGAATTTTTTTGTCTACATTCAGTAGTCTATATATATAAAAATGAATGTTTGTCTGTATGTCATCCATGAACTCAAAAACTACCCGGCAGATTTGGCTGAAACTTTCACCGTTTGTTATTTTTGGTACTGGGAATGTTTATAGACCAGTTCTAAAAAAATCCAATTGATAGTTCCTTTTTTATTCCAGTTTAGGTCACAATCCATTGGATAAATACGAATAAAATTATCGGCTGCAAAAATTAATTCGTGTGAAAGATCTCATTGATAAGAAATTAGCTGTTGCCATTTTTCTTGAGTTTGAACAAATAAATTCTTTCTTTATTGTTTTATGGCTTTTCATGCAACGGGGGGATTTAAAACTTTTTCTACTTGATATTTTTAGCGATTGATTGAGCTTGCAAACTGTGTGAGTACAAAATTTAAGTGCAGTCACGGCTTCACTTGATACCTGGACCGATTATTATGAAAATTGCTATATATATGTATTTTTCCACGGAGAAGGTGTATAATATGCTCATTAAAGCCTCTTGCCACGAGGTGGCACTGTAGAGTAGCAACTTCTGCCCCGTTCAACCGATTGTCATGAAAATCAGTATAATGTATTTTTTTGTTGGCGTAGCAATGCGCGTCGGGTACAGCTAGTTTATTATGAAATTCTATTTGAGTGTTTTGTTTTTATTATCAGGTTTTATATAACATAAGTTATTTTAGTTTAGTTCAAGATGAAAGTAACATCATGAAATGCCGAACCAGTTGGCATTCTTTAATGTAAATATCATGCAATGAGAAAGAAATGCAAATAAATGTGAATATTGTTGGATATAAATGAATATAGTGGAGATATAGTTATAGATCAATTGGAAGATGAAGTTCAACTGATTAATTTAATTCTAATACAACCATCAAATTTAAGTAGTTGCATTTGGTGGTTTCTTGGCATATAGAGTGAAGCCAATCACTTACATAATCAAACTAAGCACCACATGTGGCTAGTTAATATTAAAACTTATTTGTCACTGCCTGCTAATATGTTAAATTTTCATGTTTACATCGTTAGGTGAGGCTTATGCCTATTGGACTTGACAATATCCAAATAATGTCTGATGACGCCAAGCAAAGAGTGCGACGCATAATAACAGCAAATCATGGAGAAGTTGTGGGAAAGGTGGATTCTTCTACTGAAGAGGACAAAGATTCAAGGATGAAACGATTTAAGGTTTGGGATCTGGAATTTGAAGCACAAATGAGGATGTTAGATAATGCTGTGAGTTGTTTTTCTTATTTCCAAATATTATCCCTTTTTTTGATCTCCCATTCTTATTTAAATGCTTCCCCAAATCGATTTTTGAAAACTTTGTTTACCTATGTACTTAATTATTCAGCTCATACTTTAAATGAGTCTGTTTCAGACCTAACTCAAAATTTTTTTTGACTTAATGAAGAAAGAATGTAATACATATAAATGTTCATAGTTTTATGAATCAGTTTTATACTTGGTATTAAAGTGCTTTGCAAAGGAAGTGTTTTGTTAGACTTATGATAAACAAGAAAAGTTTTGAAGTAGTTGTACTAATTTTTTTTCTTTTTTGTATGCTCTATATTGCACTTTGTTGTGGAATTTATAAACTTCTCTTGGAGCTAAAATCTTCTGGAGAATGTCCTAAGTATTTTGTTTTCTGTTTGTGAACTAATACCTCTGTAAATTAATCTTCAAACCTAATCAACTTTCCATTGAATGGCTTTCTATTGGTCAATGTTTTGAATTGGTTTGTTTTTTGTCAAACAAGAATGAATCTGTAATCATGGATTTCACTGCTCCTGTGCTGTAAACATTCAGTCATGGTTCTATTATACCTATTACTTAAAAAAAAAAAAAAAATCGCATTTCAGGACCTATTGATGTTTTAGATTTCCGTTCTCCTAATTCTTTTTTCTTCTCATCTAGAGGTGAAGTATATTGTTTATTCTACGACTTTAAAAACAGAGTCCGACCAGGTGGGTTTAAAAAAAGAAAGCAACACTTAATGGGAACGTTTCCTTCAAATGCTAGAAATTGCTATTTTCTGCATTTGCATGTTAGCAGTGA
This sequence comes from Uloborus diversus, assembly GCF_026930045.1. NCBI lineage: Eukaryota > Metazoa > Arthropoda > Arachnida > Araneae > Uloboridae > Uloborus > Uloborus diversus. The sequence goes on along the minus strand of NC_072733.1, from coordinate 177,834,408 downwards.
AGTGACAAAACTACTTTGGAAGGCATTGGTTTTCTACTGGCCCAACACAGCACTTGAAAGAAATTGAAAGAAGTGTAATAAATGATAGAAGATTAATATTATGAATGTTAAAAATTATTCCTTAAAGCCAAGTTTTAAGCAGAGTTCAAAATTTCTGCAGGAAAAAAGCAAACATTGAAAAAATAAAACTTATGCAAATTGCTAAAATGTCAATGTCAATGGCTAATGAATGTATTCACATATCTTTTTAAATGCCTCAATGTATTTCATCTCCAGTTGCAAATTAAATTCAAAGTTTTATTTTTAGTTTGAAATAAAAAATTTATAGTTGTACTTATTATTGAGAAAATATAAGTTTGATTTTTAAAACTGAACAACTCTCCCCAATAAATGCATTATTTGGAGCACTTAATGCCTTAAGACTAAGTTTTGTTAAATTTAACTGTAATTTACATATCTTAGCTAAGTTTTTCTATAGGAATAAGTGGAATATCGCCATGCTTGCCTCCTCTTTCAGATTGAACATAGTTTTATTTTCTTCCTTGAGCAAAAAGGCAAATTTTCACATCTTAGGCACAGTGGACGCCGGTTAATTGAATCAACCACTTTAATGAATCAAATTACCAAAAACAGAACGAAATCCAGCTTTATTAAATTTGCTGCTATTGAATCATCCTCTTTATGGAATCAAAATTGTTTAGAACAAACGTGATTCATATAAGCGGGGGGCCACTGTATTATTTTCACATTTTATGAATAATATGATGGAAACCCTGCTTAAAACTTCAAAACAAGATGCTCTGTTAACTAGGAGGCTGCGTTTGGTTTTTCAACAGAATGCTCTTTCCTGATATTCCATGAAGTGGATTCTTCTGTATGTCAGAAATTTTTTTATATGCATTTTCTGATGCTTTGTTTAGTTCTCTAGTGGTTAAGATGGAATTCCACTATATTTCTGGCTCCTAATGTCAGTATAGTGATTAGAAAATTCATAGAACTCGAGAAAAAATAGTAACTATGTTTCAGAAACAAGATAATTGTTTTTGCTGACAGGTTCGAGTGTATCACGTGTTTCATAATGCTTTCAGAAGAAATTACTTCGTTTACACAAATTGATCGTATCAAAAAATTATAAAAGTTTGTTCTATAACTAAACTTTTATAATAAGGTATGTTTAACAATTCATTTTTAGAAGTAAGAAAGAACAGAGAAAATATAATTTAGACTTAGCATTATTATTTGTCTTATCTCACAATATTTGCATACATAAATGCTTTTTAGTTCAAAACTTAGTATCTTTTATGCTTTTGGAGAAGTATTAGATGTTATCAGTTAATCCTGAAAATAAGTATAAATAATTTCAGCAATTACTTGAGTTAAATTATTCAATGGCATTCAAACAAAGATTATTTACTATAATCAGCATTTGTATTCAGGAGTGAGATAATAGTTCTATTGTCATAAAATTGATTAGAATGTTTCTCTGTTTTCCTAGTGTATAGTTGCAACATTACTAAATTTTTTTTTTTTAGGAAGACAACTTTTTATTGAAATAAAATGCAAAAGTATTTTTAATATTCATGAAATAGGCTTTGAGAGAATTTGATATTTTTTGGGTGCTATTTCACTCATGTGTTCACCACAGCTAGTATGTGCTGGCTAAATCTGAAGGTCCAGTTTTTGCTCTTTATAATGAATGAATCAAGCTTTAAGTTGGCAGTATAGCATCAAATATTGGCTTCCAAGTGCTCATTTGTTTCTCTTGATCTATTCTATTGTTGATGTATGTATACCAAGACTTAATTTGCAAGGAAGCTCACAGTAGCCGAGCTCCTGTACTTATTTAAAAGATTGTAAATTTCAACATTTTTAATGAGATTCAGCCCATTTTCTTGCAAGCATAAGAGCAGAGGACTGTAGGGCTCATGTACTGTTTTAGTAGAAATTAAGCGTTGACTTATCAAAGAGATTTGAATATCCTCTGAGGAAATAATCTTATGCATAAAATTGCTTGATGAGATGGAAGTTAACAAGTCTATTGAGATTGATAGTTTGTTAAATGTTCCTATCAGTAAATTTTGTTGTGAGCCTGTCGTTATGGCCACATGCCCGAAATCATATGAAACATTAATGCCAGAGAGCTAACTGACAAAGCAAATAATGGACATTGAAAGTAATTTTCTGTATTTTATACCTACTTATGCACTTGAACCTGTTTAATTTTACTTAATTTTGTATCTATGATCGAAATGACTATAGTTGGGGCAAACCTATCCTGGCAGTATTGTGAATGCGACAAAGAACCTAATAGTTCCATTATGTTTCTGTCTGGTTAGGTTTGCCCCAACTACACAGAGAACACAATGCTCTTATTCTTAGGCAAATTTTGAATATTTTGTAACCTAGAATCTTAAATTTTAGGGCTTTCGCACTGGTTATTTGTACAGATATCCTCTAATTAGAGCAGAAATTCCGCGTCAGAAGAATGACGTTGAAGTTCCTCCAACAGCTACTTCATTTGCTCAGTATCTGGAAGAAGACAAGTGGCTAAGGTTTGAATGAAATATTTTTTGAAATTTTGTATGTCATTAAAAATTTTTGCTTATTCTTGAAGTAAAATTTATCACAACTGTTCTGAATCTAATCCTACAATAAAATTTACAATAGGATTTAAAGGTGATGAAGCTAATTTAAAAATAAGCTTCATCTTAGCTCATTAGCTCAAATTAGTCTCAATACAAAGCTAGTTTATATATTTTTTTTTACCAGGGTCAATGATGTAAATAAATTGCTTTGTATCCAGTGATTTTAATCATGATTTAAGTCTTTGAGATTCAGACAATGTGTTGTAGTGGTTTTTTAAGTTTTTTGAATTTCTTTTATATCTGAAAGGAAGTGAACATTCTGAGATTCCTGAAAACTTTTGTTCCCTCAGTATAACTCTTCCTCCCCCTAAAGGTTAAAGTTGTAGAGCACTCTTTTGATAAAAGGACTACAAGGTACATTTCAGTTAGCTATAGTTTCTTACAGCAACACCACCTTACACTTTTGTTTATATTTATTTATTGATTGTACTTGCTACAGTAAGATTTGCTCATAGTGATGTGTGTTCGTGTGTGCATATGTTACCACGTGAGGACAAAGCTGGAGAATCTAGACTTTCACCAGTGATTCACAAAGAAAATTCAGTCTATTGCTGATGGCTTTGGTATATGAATAATGGCATTCACTGTTAAAGTTAACCAGATTTTAGACTTTCAGAGTAACATCTATGTATAAGAAAAGATAAACTAAAAACAAAAAGGAAGACTCGTACGTAACATTTGAAACTTGAAGAACTTGTATGCTTTTCATGCTTAAAATTGAAGAATTTTATTTAACTTTTTTAAATGATATTTTCAATGAATAAACTAATTTTTGAAGTCTATAGTAAAACCAGTTTTTGTTATAGAACTATAGGGTGATTTTTAGAATTTCAACACATACCAAAATAAAGGCCTGATTTCAGGAATGTTGCACAATGTAAGTGCTAAAACACTGTTTTCATTTTCTGAAGTATGTTCTAAAAAGTTCTTAATATTGTATTTGAAGTTGATAGAAAATTCTGTTGAATATGAAAATTCCTGAAGAGCAGAATTTCAAACTTGTTGTCTCTGATATATCTTGTTAAAACTGATGTATAGGCCTAAAATGATTTGAATTCTATGTTAATGCAGGTTTTTGTAATTTTTTCTTGCTATTTTATAATGAATAAGTATTGTAATAATTTTTTTTTTCTGTATTTAGCCCTCTAAAGAAGTTGATGGAAGGGAAGAAAACGCATGAGAAATTGAGGTGGGTCAATTCACCTAATGTTTATCAAAAGGTAGAAGTACTAGAAACTGGAACAAGTGATCCTAAGAAAATTACAAAGGTAAGGGTTTCACTTTTACAAGTTAATATAGATTCATGAACAAATGTTCTTAACATAATTGGTGGAACAGTGAATTTTTGCTGTAAATGTTAATTTATATTTTCTTTAGGTTCACTACAAATTTTAAATCCATTAATACTCCATTCAATTCATAAATTTTTATTTATTTTTTGTTCTTATACTTTTAATTTTATTTTTAGACCAATGAAAGCTTTTGAATTTAAATAAATTACACAAAGTAAATAAGAATAAACTGAAGGAATTTAAGTTACTGCTGGTTTGATTGTGATGTTGATCTCGTGATTTATGGATTGTTAATTAAAAATGTTTTGAAATTTATTGCTATAATTCAAAGTATTCTTTTAAATTTTTCTTGTAGACTGGAATCGGAATTTTAAAGGGTTGGCTATTCTTTTAGCCTCATTGGTATTTCAAACATCCTATAAATTGTCTTTTTTTTTTTTTTTTTTTTGAAGTTTTATCTATTTTGCATGATCAAAATTTAATAGCAAGTGATTTCAGAATTCTAACCTATTGAAGTAAATTATATTAATTTTCCTCTTTGTATGAGATCACATATCTGAAATTTAATTTTATAAATGGTTATTTATTCTTCCTGTATCTTTTTCATTGCCTAATCTTCATTCAAAATTATGTAATTGTAAAGGTTTTTAAAATTATTTAAGACTTCACTTTATGGGGCATGAAATGGCAGTGCAAAAAAATTTGATGAAACAATTGTTAAATGCCATTGCAGCCCAACTGCTAAAATAGAACTACTAATTTCAACTAAATGAACAATTTTATGTTTATTGGTTCTCTTTTGTTATCTTTTCCTAATTTTAACAAACTGATAAAGTGCTTTAGGAATATCAAGAGCCATATAAAATATGCAAGACTATTTTAATACTGTCAAACCTCCTTAATTCAAACCCGCCTAAAACAAATTACTGCTACAATGAACTACTTTTGCGATCCACATCCTGTTTGTGTATTGTTTGGATTAGACAAACTATAGTGAAGACTAATTCATTTTAAAGCTCCCTTTGAGGTGATTTTAACGTGGTTTGACTGTTTAATTCTATGAGTTAACTACACATGTTTCACCTTGAAAATACTTAGCTATTATTAAATAACTTTGCCAATAATAAAATCAATGAAATAAAATCTTCAAAATTAATCGGATCTATTTTTGAGATCCGGGGTATTATGTTACCATAATCCAACCATATGCTGCATAATGGTATAATTTGCAGCTTTCTCAGGTTCAATTAACTAGTTCAGATTATAAAAGAATCCAGAGATTTTATTATTTTATTGTTTTTACTTTTTAAAGCTCCTAAAATGATACAAAACTGATTTTTGCTAGTTTTTGATTGATTCAACACAGGTTTTTTTTTTTTTTTTTTTGGTGTAACTGGTTCTACAATTTTCTATTAAAATAGAAAATGCTCTTGACTTTTAAAGTAATTAAAATGTGCATGTTAACTTTCGACATTAAGCTACTGAACCCCCCTTATTCCATGCATTATTATGTTTAGCAAAGTTTTTGTTTCAAGTGATTATATATTTTTTGTTTGAATGATTTGAATATATTTTAGTGTCTTAGTCTTTTAATTAAAAAAAAAATCTATGCTTAAACCCTTAAATTTATTAGGAATGTTTTCAAATTTTTAAATACACTGAACTTTAAGCTGTGACTAAAGCTTTTAATTTGTATAATTTTATTGTTTTTTTTAACATAGATCATAATTCTAATCATTATGTGAAATTGTCTGGCATTCTAAATTTTTTCTTTATTTTCTGCAGTGGGTCGAAAAGCCAGATAGTGGGGACAATGACTCTGTAAGAATTTTATCCAATCAGCAATAACATCTTGCTCTCTGAATTACATTAATGCTACTGCTTGATTGCAATTAAGTTTCCAAAAATTAATGCTTTTCTGGTTTTGTATTGCTATCTCTAAATTGCAGTGAGTAATTTCGCCTTAGTGAGAATAATTTACCATGCTGTGTTTTAGTGGTTGGCTATTTATGTTAGAAATAAAGTGTTGTAGTGCAAAATGCTATCAAAGTACTTACAGATTATGACCCTTTGAGAAGCATTGATAAAAATATAAATTGTTTTTTCACACTGAACATACATTGCTTTTATTTACGTAGTAAGATATAAACCTGAGCAGTGCGTTGTATTAAGTTCTACTGCAGCTGGCAAGCATGCTGTAGAAATACTGTTGCTGTATTTAGCTTTTGTATCTTAAACCTGTATGAATCTGAATTTACAACATTCTAATTAGGCATGGGTTTTAAGCATACAACTGCAATTTATTATAGTGTTTTCAGAACATAATTTGTTAGGTGTCGAAATGAAAAAGGTAGTAAACGTTTGCTACATAAGTATCTAGTTCAACTGTGAAAGGATTTTGAGGGGTGTCAATGTTCAGTTTTTTAGTTTTTCATATACAAGACTTTGAAGCATAATAAAAAGTTAATGATCGATTTGTTTCAGAAACAAATGTAAAATATACTTTGAAAGTTTTAACATTCAAACAAGGCTTTCCCTGCTTTAGCTCTTCTGTTCATTTTTTAATATTTAAAAAAATATTTTAAATCTAAAACTCTTGACAAGTTAGTCACAACTAAAAAAAAAATAAAAATAGAAAACCAGATCTAGGTCATTGTTTTCATTTAAAACAAAACTCATAAAAGCAATTAATTTCGCTTGTTATAAGTATCCTACTTTGCAGAATTTAACAGAAATTGTTCTAAAAATAAAAATCGATTATATTGAAAGGAATTTAATCTCTTTATCTCTCTTGATAACATTTTGCATAACTGCTTAACTATCAATTAACTTTTGCTTATTCTATGTGCAAAAATTTGTTTTCAAGAAACAGAATTGTTCAATGCATAAACTTACCTTCTTAGGCATAGTTTTTCTATTTGGTTACTGTGTTGACGTAATAACCTTATTAACAAAATGAGAACTGCATGCTTTTGCTTTGCTCTGAACTAACAGGGATGGTATTATTTGGTTGCTGCATGAAAATTAACAAAGTATTTATTGAATGTGAAGTAGCATTTATTTACATTTTCTCTGCTTAACAGTGGGTTCAAGAAGGTTCTCCCTCTCACAGCACACATGTGAAAATTGACAGCCCTCATCAGTTTATTCCAAAAACTGGTGATCCAAATGAATTTAAACGAAAACAAAAAGAAGTAAGTCTCTTTATTGCATATTAATGTTTATAACATGGATGTGTGAGGTATTGTGTTCTAAATTTTACTTGAATGTTTCTAGCTGAAAGAAAATAGAATGCATTCTAAAATTACAGCCGGACCGCAATCATCTATTCTGGAAGGAGTCACCTGGGAAGAAATTAAAAAAATGCAGGTAAAATTTTATTTCTGGTTGAATGAGCAGATGTTCAACTAGATGAAAAGATGTTTTACTTTTGGTACAATTAGTAACCTTCAGTGAGTGAACAGCTTGTTTCTATGTGAGAAATATTATTCATGAGAAATAGAAGTCAGTGTAAAAATAAAGATTCAATTTTAATAATGTCTGAATTAGTGCTGATTTTGAAAAGGTAACCAAGAAAACTAATTTTTTTAAAAAATTTTCAAGCGAAAGAATTTAATTTGACTTTCTTTTCCTGTCTTGGATCCACCAATTGCTCGTGTGGATCAAGTAGGAAATCAATAGCAACAAAGATTCTTGGTGCTATAAATTGGTTTTTATGATAATTTGAGGTCACTAAGATTTTAACGTGCTATATAGATATATTCATATATTAAAAATATATCAGCTAAACATTTGTAAGCACAGCCAATTTAATTCTTGCTTGATGTTAAACATTTATTTTGTTACTGAAAACAAATATTTTTAAGGATGCACAGTTCACTGCTTCTGGAGATCAAGTTGTGTTGGTCGGAGCTGCTTCAAAAGGTATCATTCAAAGAGAATTCCAGCATAATGCTATGGTGTATAAAACAGCTTATGCAAAAAATCCTTTTGATAACATTTCTGATCAAGACTTGGAAGAATACAAAAAAATAGTGGAAAGAAAAATGAGAGGTGAATCGGGTATGTGTGTTGTATATTAGAGTTATGTTCATCCTATTTTTTATTTTATGTTGTGTTATATTAAAAGTAATTGTTCATTTTATCAGTTGAAGAAGATATACCAGACCATATTAAACCGTTATTGATGGAGCCTGTAATGGTATCAGATCGCCAAACGGTCAGTTCTCCTGTCCAGGATCTTAATACACCTCCACAATCTCCTACATCACCATGTTCAGATGAAGAAGGTAATTTTATTTCACTTTTATGTGAAGTTTCATGTTGTAGCTCTCTATTCTGAACATCTGTAAAATGCTTCAATTTTAAAGTTCTGTTCCCTTTTCATTTGTTTTCTCGTAAAAATAAATCTTTTTTTAGCATTTTTGACTCATTAGAAATAAATTGAATGCAAAATCAAATTTTAACCATTTTGTTCTTTGCATGTATCTTTCATTCTTAATTGCATGTATACTTTTACTCTATTCATCCTTAGTTAAGAAAACTGGTTCTGTTCAAAGATCGTTGTCAGCAAGACTAAGTGTTGAAGGTAATGCATTCTTTTAGCATGTTACTTATAGTTTTTCATTATTAGAGCATGTTATTTCCAGTTTTTTTTTCATTTATTTTATTTATAATTTTTTGAAACATGAACTTTATTTTTGTGCTGTGTCCATATGCTTGTATTGCTAAGGTCAGTTTGACTGCTTGTCTTGATCACCATATGCAGTCGATTCTGAGATTCTGCACCATGATATCCACTATTTCATATGCAAATGTTAAAGCTTACTGTTTTGTACTGTGTAAGGATTTGAATGAACCATATTAGATTTTGAAGGTGGGAAGGGGGGGGGGAGGCAAAAGGAGATTAAAATTCAATTTTTCATCTTTTAAACAAATAAGTAGTTCATAAAAAACATTGTCATTTCATGTAGTTTTTTTTTTAACTGTCCTCTTATTACAATGCATAAGTATTTTGTTATAAGCTTGTTTTTAATTTGCTCTTCTGACAATGTGCTTATTAGTTTCAAAATTTCTAAAGATTTAAAAATTATTTTAGCTCATATGTAATGCACTTGAAAAGGCGTAATATTGATGATCTTTTGCAATATTGTGAAGCCATCTGATGTAAAAGTAGGATCGTTTGTTAGTTTATGTGTCACTAATTTATCAAAAATAATGCATACACATACCTGCCAATCTACTGATTTTTCCAAGAGATTTTTGAATTTTGATAATTTCTCATGATTGTGTATGATATGTAAGGAACATTTGGTTGTACTAAGGATGATAAAAAATTCTTTTCTTTCCTACCTAGCAATGAAAAATCCCATCATAAACATCTACTGGATTTTTTAATGATCTACTGGATTTTTACCCAGTAGATGTTGGCAGGTATGCATACAGTAATTACCCAAAACTGTGAAGTTTCTTCCACAAGAACATGATTTAAACCTATGATATTTGCAAAAATTTAAGGGACTGTGAAATAGGAATGTGATGTTATATTATGTATTTTTCATCCCTCATGTTTGCAAAAGTTTTAAAATTATATTTGGATAACATTGAAGGTGTTCCTGTTTTATTGGATTCACCAAAGCCCTAATTCAAGACTTTTTTGAAAATGTCCGTAAAAGAAGTGTTATAAATTCTAGAACTTCAGTTATGTTGTATCAAATTTTGAGGGGTGCTAGATGAATGCATTGTATTAATGTCTAAAAATTTTAGCAGTTTCAAAAGCATTTCATACATTTCAATTTTTGACTAAACACCTATTTATCTTTATGCTGCCAGATCAGTCGGAGTGCTTAAAATTAGAAGGTAAGCGTAACATTTGGTCCAGTGGTTCATAGTCTATTAGTTAAAGATCATTGCTTTTAGAGATGATCTCTAAATCAGATGTAAAAAGTAAAGTTGGGGAAAAAATTAATCTGTCAAAATATGCAGCAAAATTAATATTATGTACTCTTTTAATATATTTTGACTCGAGTAGAGAACTGATTATTAGTTTCAATGATCACATCCTATATAAAGTTTTGTCCATTTCTTAAGTTTTTTTTCTTAATCTATTTTGATGTATTGATATCAAAAATTTAAATATTTCAAAGTTATGTAGTTTGATGCAGTAGTTTCCCAAGATAAAAGTATAAGTATATCCTTTTTCTACTAATTGCAAAGATGCTTCACAACATTCAGTTTTCTAAAAAAGAAAACTTCAGTTTACTTCCTTGATTCTTTCATACTCTGGTTTTGAGTATGCCTGATAGTTTTTAAAGTAGTTAAAAAAAAGAAGGAAGTCTTACTAATTTGAAAATTAAAGAAAAAATTAGTTGTTTATGAACTCTTCAAAAGATAAAATTTGACATTTTAGCTTTCTCACAATGTCTGCTTGTGTAGTATTTTTATAGAGTAATCATTTATAATCCTAAATTGTTTTGAAGACTTGTTTTTGGAAGAAAAAAAAAGTCCTCTAGTCTATAAACTGTTGGGACACTGTCGTGTTTTTCAGAGCAGTGTTCTTCAGCTTTTTTTGGTGAATAATGCCTCACAGTTGAACAGCAGAAATATAAAATGATTGTATTTCTCCTTCAACTTTTCAAAATCTAGTTTTTCTTGTTAAAAATTACTTAATTCGCTCCTAGGCCAATTAACTAAAACTTGCATCACTTTTTCATTTTGTGCTTTGAACACCTTTCTTATTTTATGCAAACTGCTATCAATCTTGCTAAAATAACAGCAATATAGCAAACTGAAATGAAACTATTCTTGCATTAAGGTACGCTTATTTGTTATGATCATAAGTATCTTAGTTGTGAATTTTTAAATCTTGACCTAACCTTTAAACTGTTCTGCCCAAAATAATCCCATACTATAATACAGGTGTTTCGAAATGTCATGGCAGGATATTACTGTAGGTAGTTTTATTTGGAATTCATCGTATTGTTATAGCCGAATATTTTTTGTTTATTTTAGTATAGATGTATATCTATTTGTGGAAGTTTGTTTTGTCTTCATCCTTTTGTCAAACCCTCTTGAAAAGTTAATTTGTGCTCTATTCAATAAATGACAGCACTTTACTGAAGGTTTCAGAGGATAAAGGTTTATGTTCAAAGCGTGCAGCATTTTATTTCTATTTATATATTTTTCAGAGAATAATTATTTTTCTAAATTTTTAGAAGATAATGCTCCTTTAGAAGTGAACTTTACCACTGCTATGCTAAGTGGCTGCCACCTGTAGTGAATATGTAGCGGGTACAAATCCTTAAAAATTGATATTTCAAATTACATGCATACAAATTTTAACTATGAAGTATATTTTATTTTGTACTAAGTATTTAATTTTTGCCATAAATAAAAGACAATTTATATATTCAAATCATAAAAATAACTTGACAGTTAAAAGTTTTAATGGATTTTTCTTGAAATAAAATTTGCAGATATTATAAGTCTCTTATGTTTTACAGGGTTCGTACAAGTCATGGAAATCCTGGAAAGTCATGGAAAAAAAAATAACAGAATTTCAGACCTGGAAAAGTCATGGAAAATTGAAATTTTCATAGAAAGTCATGGAAATTTATTTCAAGTCGTGGAAAAATCTCCTGTACAAAGAGAAATAAACAGGAGCTAAACGAGCATTAGAAATCTTGAGTGATTTAACAGTATAACACATAAAAGCTATTAAAAGTGGAGAATTGAACAATCCAAAAATTGAATCTGAATTTTGAAATCTCATTGCATCCACTTCTGTCGCTGCTGCTTGCCATTTTTTGCGATGTGATTTTACTGCCTGGACATCACTTATTTTGAATTTTCTGTTATTTTCAACACTTCTTATGTTTCATATTCTGTAGTAGCAAAATTTTACATTTTTAGTTTTGCTACGCCCACTCAAAAAAAAAAAAGCAATTCAGTTACATGCAAGTTCGATAGTTCGATTCCATCACTCTTAAGGACTTTATTATTAAATTTATCAAAGTTTATCTTAATTTGTTGAATGTTTTAGAAAATAAAGATCTTAAGTCAGGCGATAGAATACAGAAAAAGAGGAATTCTAATGCTCTAAAACAGTAGTGCCCAACATAGGGCATGCAAAACTAATCCATGCGACTCACTGCTACGTTTAATGTCAGGAATTAAACATGTTCTGGAATTTCTGAACCTATTAATTTATATGCATTTGAAAATATGCAAATTTGTAAACAAAACAAATATACTTTTGAATCAGAAGATTGATTCATCACTGAATGGTTTTTTCAAAAAAGATCTGGTTTAGAAACATAAAGAACGAAACTATGTGGCTTTACTTTAAAGAACTAAAATACTGTCAAGTTACGTGGATGATTAATGGCACTGTTGACACTAAAAGGTAACATTTGAAGCAAATTTATTGAAACTTAATGATGACTCATTCAACCTTTGTCCCATTCAATATCATTCTGCCTGTTTTTAAAAAAATATCAGACATTTATAAGCATCATCATATTTGTTTCACTCCATTTTTACTTTACTTAAATTTATATGATGAAGACAAATAAGAATAGTTTAGTTTTTTAAGTGTGCACTTATATTTTTTCCATTACGAGTAAGTGCTTCAATGAAGCTGTGGCATTCATATAGACGTTTTGCTAATGCTCATTACCAAATATTACAAAGTTTGAGATTAAATAGTGCTATTCTCTTTGTATAACGAGGTCATGAAAATTTTCATTGAAGTCATGAAAAAGTCTTGGAAAAGTCAAGGAATTTTTTCATCCAAATAGAGTATGAACCCTGGTTTTAAGGATTTATAAACATGCTTGCTTCAAGATGCGTGTGCTCGTGAAAAAGTTTAGAATAAGTGGCAGAATGCATTTGTTCATTAGTCTAACGTGTTCGATGCGTTTGCTTGGCAAAAACTTACTGAAAACTTACTTTTCCCTTTAAGGAGGCAGTATAATAGAGAAATTCTAAAAATTTTTTTTCTTCTCTTCATATTTTCCAAGTTTAGACCTTTAAGAATAAGCCTCTAAGAGGAGTTATGGAAATTCGAATTATTTTCAGAGTTATAGTTCATTTTGTTAAGATAAAGAAAAAGCCATCATACGAGATCAACAGCGTGACAAACACTGAGGTACGAGCTTCTGAAGCTTCAAAAGAAGGCAAAATTGCTCTTATGGCTGAAAGATCTTCCAAAAATGTAGCTTTAGTAGGAAGAAACAATGTATCAGGCATGGATGGCTGTTTAAAAAAATATAAGTGTAGCATACCATTAAACCACTCACACTTCCCGAAATGCGACTGCACACTTTAATCACGTTTTTCTACGCGAAATTACTTTTTTCCAATACGGTTTACAAGATATCTCAAGTTCTAATGCAATGATTTATTTGAAATTTGGCACTGACTTTCTTAATAATATCAAAATTGTGTCCACGTAGTAGTCTGTATTTTTGTTTTTTTTTGCTATTTTTTAAAAATTGCCAAAATTGATAAAAACATCCAAAAATGACTTTTTTTTTCCAAAAAGATGCTATTTTGTGCAAAATTTTTTTCTCCACAAATCGGCCTGCGTCCAGACAATTCTACATCCTTGTTTATTAAGAATCATTTTTAATTTCATGTTTCAGATCACCCAGATTGAAATCTTGTCAACTAGTCGACACCTTTTTATTTTTTCTTCTGAGTCCCCACTTTGCCGGCCTCTACTGATTTCAATTTTGAATTTTTTCCACACTATTATACAATACTTAATAAAAAACTGATAAAAAATTGATAGAAAAAATGGTTAGTTTTTTTTATTACGCTCGCAAAATCGCCTCAAAATAGTCTCCAGACTAGAATACCCTCTTAAACTGTTTTTTTTTTTAATCTCAAAATTTTGATTTTTTGTTGTCACAGACTTTAAATTTAGCTTGAATCTGTATAAAGTGAGCATTATCTAAATAGCGTGGGAAAGAGAACAGTACAACTGTTGCTTAGAAACCTTGTCAATGTTGTTGAATAGGAACACTTACCACTTTGCTTTTAATTCATGGAATTTTTGTATTTTTAAAAATAATATCTTACGGCTCTGCTTTTTTTTTATTGCACATTAATGATTACAATCAACCTCTAACACAGAAACAATCCATTGAAGAGTAGCATAAACAAGAGGTAGAACAGTGTCCATGTACTTAAATATTAGGAAACAAAATTTTTGGTAAACCAATGAAAAATGCTGAGAATGATGGGTTTCAACTGCATTGTGAAAGAACTATCTGATTATTGATCCAAACAAATTTTTGCTTTATACATATAGAAAACTAGAGTTCAGTTAGCAGAAGGATATGATCTTTGTCTTTGAGAGATTGTTTTGCTTAGTATTGTTTTTGGTATCAGATAAAATTTTGGCATCATTAGTTGTCTATTTATTGAACTTTTTTAGATTTGAATGCAATTCAAGCATGTTTATCAATACTTATTTACAGAATTTCATAATTACTAAATTTTCAAGTGTTAATAGACTCTTGATAACTCTTATTTTTGTTTGTTTTGTATCATCTTGCAAGGAATAAAATTCCCATGGATAATTTTCTTTTTATGATTTTGGCATTTTTTATTTTACTTGCACATTTAGCAACTTTTGAATGGCAAACAAGCTATTAAAATATAGATTTGTTTTTTCAATGTTCTTGATTGTACGTTCCTTCATTTTTGAATTCATGTTAAATGTAATGACTTGGACATTTTCATCGTTTGATAGTTATTAATATAAAAATATATGCTTGCTTTTTTAAAGTTTCAGATGAGTTTACTGTATTGCAATCTTTGCTCGCACTTTCTATTTTTGCATGCACATGCTTATTGCCTACATTGTTTGCCTTTTCTATGCTTACTTGTTTTCTATTTTGCATGTTTTGCTGCATGTTTGCATGTAAATTGTAGCTGCTGAAGAGTTACGAGAAAAGAGTTTTCAGCACCGCACGTTATCTGAGCGTAAACCGAAAACTAAAATCAGTAAGTTGAGTGCTAATTGCTGTATATTTAAGCACTTTTACTTTTATGATTAAAAAAAATCCAATAATTCTCTATTCTGTATCTTTTAGTTATTTAAATGTACAAAAGAAATTCAATTATTTTGAGATCCCTAATATAATTGTAGTAACTTTGTTAATAATTTTTTTTCTATTGTGTAATATGTAGGACAATTTTAAGAAAAGAGAATTAAAGCTCAGATTATAAGTAACTTTATTTTCATATCAAATGTGGAGTTTGAATAGTATTGTGTAAATACTTATAAAATGTTGAATATATTATCAAATAAATTCTTTATTTATCTTGGCTAGGATTAAGAATGTGATTCTTTGAAAAATATAATTTTTGACCTTTCTGTTTAGGACTTTAGAGGATATTTCCAAGCAAAAATTTAGATCCAACAGACTAGTTTTAAACACTCTTGATTTCTTGGGATCTGGTTTATTTTTATGCTTAGATTTTTTTTTTTTGCATTTATAAAGCAAATAGACATGTCCCATGTTTTCTTATAAATGAATTGAACTCATTATAGCACATGAAGGGTTTGTTGCAAAAAAAAAAAAAAAAAAAAGAGTAGCTCCATTTTCAAAGTTTTCTAAAAGTCTGCTTTAGAGCTGAAAACACAAATCCACTTTTTTATTTATTATATTTTGATAGCTCCCTGTGTATGCATGCACCTGAGTACCATTATAGGGGAGAAGTCATGAAAATTAAGGGGGAAAAAAGTGATTTGGAGATTTAAACTTTAAAGCAGAACCTTCATAGGCTTTGAAAATGGAGCTGCTTCTTTTTTTCCAGCAATTCCTTCAATTCTTTGAAAAATTTGATACATGTTTTTTGTAACACTCAATATTTTGCTATTCTAATACTTCACTTCAGTATTAAAGCTGTTTTAATTTCTTTTAATGATTGAAGTATAAGTTTTTGTTCAACAAAAAGATAACCATTGCACAAATTAAGAATCTCTGATCAGCCCTCATTTGTTACCATGTGTTGCACGGCACAACTTCCAAGATCTTATTAATCACTCCCTGAAGCAGCATCAATGAGTGTCCAGCTATTGTAATTATTTTTTTTAGCTCTTAGGTTAATTAAACAATTTTACAGGTGGGGGGGGGGGGACTGAAACATGATCTGAATCATACAATTTTGTATCAAATAACTATAAATCATTGTAATGAAGTGTAACTATTGGGTGAAGGTGGAAGTTCTATCCACTTCTGGAGGTAATACGGTTTTCCTATACTGAGTTCCTGGTCACTGACATAGTGGGTAATGAATTGGCCGATCTATTAGCAAAGCAATGTTCCAATCATACCATTTGTGGGACCTAAGCCTGCCCTTTGTTTGCCCTACAATGCAGTCAAGACTACTGTAAAGAATCTACTTATGGGTGAATCGTATGATAAGTGGCTTTAGTTTGACTCTGAGGCAAGCCAAAGTTGTCAACATGCGACCCTCATGGTTTTAATCCAGGGAACTGCTTAGTCTGAGTAGGAAAGATATTAGAAAGTCCGTTGAGTTACTTACTGGGCATTGCTCTCTCAATAGGCATCTTAATATGATGGATGTTACTGACGATCCATCAATCATTATGGATTATTAATAAAATATTAAATACATAATTCTATATTATTCTGTATCTGTATTAGTCATGTTCTAACAATAATTTTGTCTTGTAAAACCAAATTATGTGTCCTCTATATCTATGTCCAAATGGACTTTCCTGTAAGGCCCTTCATATTTAGTACACTTTGGACTCTTGTGTAACTGCTTATTTTTTCAACTTTGATCAGTTAATTTTGCTATGTATTTGAAATTTATCATAGTTTTTGTTTCTTTTTAAAAACAACTAAGAGTAATTGATACTGTTAAACGAAATGTTAAAATTTTCAAGTGCTTCAAAGGATTACCTTTTCAAATCCAAGCATTTTATCTTTTTTAGTGGAATGTTACAATTAATGAAATGTCGATTTTGATACATATGCAAATAATAGTTCTTTATTAAATATTATATATGGATTTTGCAGCTGCTGATGTTACGGTGAATGGCGAGGAAAAGTTGCGATCTGCTGAAAGTGGAGATATATCTGCTGCATCAAGGAGCAGTAAAGAAGTAAGGTTTTATTTCATTGTAGGTAATTTGTTTCTATCAAATGAAGTTAAACAATGTTACCTACTCTGTCGGGTGTCATTTACTCTTGTTTAGCTAGTTTTCAACTTTCATTGGCATTTTTATTGTTTTGAATGTTTTTAACGTTATTGCAATGGCTGCTTTTTTTTGTTTGCATTGAAAATCTTTCTTGAAACACCAGAATTGGCATTCCAAAGTTGATGATACCTATAGAATTAAATAAGTGCTTTAAACTCATGTAATGAGAGGTTGCAACCATCATTAATTGTTGAGTAGTTTATTCTAAGTTTTTCTTTTTCCCTTTATGTGCACAAACTATCTGTTGAGTTTCAAAATCTGCTGCCAAACTGGAGTTTTTGAAATTCTTTGACAAAATGATACAGGGTTCTAATTATTATTGAATAATAATACCCCAGAACAACCTTTTTTTCTTTTTTTTTTGTTCAGTTTTCAAGTATTTAAAATTGAAGTGCTTAATTTTGGTTTAGACGTTAATTTTTTCTTCTCTTGATTTACTATTTTATGCATACATGCCTTCCAGTCCCTGTGGGATTCTCATAGCTGCGTCAGAAGTTAGTCTTAAGATACAGAGCTACAAATATATGGTAAAAAAACTGAATTTTATTTGCTAGACCAAATTAACCTTTAGCAGATTGACATGTTTGACAGTCTCCTCCTCCCTTGCTAGTGACAAGACAATTTTTTTGTTTTCCTTTCCTATCCTAAAAGTGATGTGCTGTGAAAAAAACATCACATCAAGCTGATAGGACTTGGATAAGGACTTATATTTTATCCTGGCACATAGTCCGGTGTTTCTTTTCGACTCCTCTCACAGAGAAAAGGAAAGTGACTGCAGAAGCATGAGTTCACATCAAGCTGATTGTGCTTGGAAGAGGCTTCTCACTTCTCCTAATGCTTAATCGATGTTTTTTTTTAAATCTTAACTGTGTGGAAAAACATTGGTGGTTGAATTGGGGAAAATGATGCAAAGTCATGCTCATAGCAATGTTTTTTTAATTCCATTCTATTTGTCTATTTTTAATTCAGAGTTCATTGTTATAAATTTGGTTGTTTCTATTTTGTTAAAAATGTTCTTTATTAAAGTTTTTCACAATTTTTTTTTCCAAGCATAAATATTTTCCACATCTTAGCAAAAATCCCCTATTTTTAAGATTTTAATCTTAAGAAAGTGTGATTAAAAATATGCAGAAGATCCTTAGATGTTGCAGATGAACTCTAAACATGAAGATTTGCAACAGTTTTAATATTTTACTGAGTAATTGTATTTTCTTTACTGAAATGTGTTTATCCTCTTCTCTCATACACAAACTAAGCAAAATTTGTATTTCTTGAGATTTCCCTTAAAGAGGCAGGGACTGATTTATGAAGAGGGGCATTTGAGAGAATGTACCCAGGGCCCCCAACTTCTTAGAGGCCGTCAAATAACTTGCAGTGCATACGAAAATTAACAAAAAGATGCATATGCTCAAAATAATGGTGTTTCCCATCTCTTGACATTTGTTGTCTGCAAAATGTCCTAAAATTTTATCTGTAGTTTCCTATTTCTTTAAAAATCTCCACTTCAAGCCCTGCATTATCCCACTATGCTAATTCCATAACAATATCATGTTGAGTTTTGATGAATAATATTAATTTTTAAACTTTACTTTAACATTTTAGAGCTCTCCCGTAAAAGAAGTTGGTGATGAATCTCCTAAAAAGGATAAGAAGAAAAAGAAGGGTCTTCGCACACCATCATTCCTGAAGAAGAAAAAGCATAAAAAAGAGAAAGAAGATAAAGAGAAGTTAGCATCTTAAGTTCAACATAACGGCTGCCAAGGTTAGTGTGAAATAGTTCTTATGGATGTGTTAAAGAAGGAAGGTTTTAGTTCTGACTAAATGCCAATATTAGTTTAGTAATCAGGGTTTGGTTATCCTGCTAAATTCATAATTATTTTGTTTTTAATTTCATAAATCAGTGATGGCTTTGTTTCTCAGGAATACCAAGTCAATTGTTTTTTACATTTTAAAGCCAAATCCAGAAATGACATTCATTTTTGCCTAACACAGAAGGATGTTTTTTAACAAAATTTAAGTTTTAAAATTATAGAAGAAAGTAGTGAAAAAGAAACTAAAAATTGGAGCCTTGAAACAGAATAAAATATTTTTCTGTTATTTTATCCTTTTTTTTTTTGAACCTATGTTATACATTATATCTAAACAAGTGGGGTCTATTAATCTCTTGAATTCTAAGAAAATTTGCCAAACATGGGTCCTATTTTTCTTCTCTTCATTTTTAATTAAAATTTTAAATATTTCATACCTTCCTTCAGAAATCCATTCCCTCTTTCACTTATCCTTGATAATGATATACAGTCAGAACTCCATCTATCAAATTTCCTCATATTTAAAGTTTCTTTACATCAAACTCTTAGTAAATCTCCATATTCGTTAGGTAGAAAAACTGTTTCCTTGTATCGGAGAAATATTTATGAACTGAAATTATTTTTGTACATAGTGGGATATTTTATTAAATATAGAGAAAAATAAAGCTTTGTTATTGTCACTATGATCCCCTCAAGTCAATCAGTTAAGATTAAGGAATCAACATACAATTAAAGAAACTTATGAATTTTAGAACAAAGCAACCAAGTTGTTCTTAATTTTATATTGCGACTTATCCAGTAAAACCAATTTCTAGCTATTCCCTTATGTTTTTAGAGGATTCAATAAATGCAAATATTTTTTTGGTCAACTTTTTATAAAACTGGCTATTCAAGAAGACTTAGTTCTTTTTTTCTTTCCAAAGATTGCGATTTTGATGATTGTAACCAATGTCTGGATTACTGTTTATTTAAAGGCAACAAACAATAAAATTTCATCAATTTTTACATTAATTTTCATCCAATGTAATTAACAAATAAATGAAGTTTTGTATAAAAAATTAGTTTCAACTTTTTCTTTGTAGTAATTACGATTAAATTAAGCTAGTTTCTATGCATCAAAATTTCTATCTATCGAATTTTCCATATATCGAATTTTCCTCTTCAAAAGTTGCTATTTCAATATATGGAAGCCCAACTGTATATACAATATTTAAGATGGTTAAATTCATCCAAAATTTTTGTTATTGCCCACACTCTGTTTCATGCTTTTGTTTCATGTTCTCAGTGTTATTCCTTGTTTTTAATATTTTATGATATTCATTGTTTATTTGTTCCTGTTAAACAGGAAATTATTGGTATTTTGATATGTTAACTTAATCTTAAACCACATATAATCAAATCTGCATAAAATAAACTAGTGTAAAATGAGGATCAACTGTATATATTTACAGCCATAAAAAATTTTGCACCAAGAATGAGTTGTTAGAACAAACCCCACATGATGGCAAAATTGATATTAGATAGTGATTGCAAAATGAAAGCGAATGTTCATTTATTACTGGAAAAATTCGAATTTAATGGAGGTTTAAGTACCCTGTTGAGCCACCTCTATCTTGAAGGTACGAGGCGATACAGCAGAGAACTGAAGCATAGCAGTCTTGTATGATGTGTTAGGTTATCTCGTATCACGATTACTGCAACTTCATCGCTAATTTGATCAAACTCATAGGCTGTCCAATTTACAGTCTCAAGTGATCGCAGATATGCTCAATTTATGATAAATGAGGGCATTATACAAACCAGAGAAGTTGATAATGTAGAAGAGGAAGTCGGCTGAGACCCTTGCTGTGTAAAACCAAGCATTATCCTGTTTAAAAAAAAGGTTCCGGGGAGCCCCGCCATGAGTTCTCGGTTGTATTGCCTTGTACATTCAAGCTAGAAGTGGTTCAATAGAAGATTTAAACCTTCACTTATTTGGGATTTTTCCTTCAATAATCATTTTGTAGTTACTTTCTATGATTAAACTTTGTTTTATTTTGTAGTTACTTTCTATGATTAAACTTTGTTTTTATGAAATTTTGTTTCATTCTGACAACTCCTTGGTGTGCAAACTTTCTTGACAATGAGTGGTTAAGCGAGTTACTAATTGGAAATAGTTTTTTTTTTCATTTTCACTCTTTTCTGAGAAGAATAAAAACATGTCCTAAACTAATTTAAGCTCTGAATAAAAACTGAGGTATTTAATTTTTTTTTGAATTCCACTGTGCTAATATGCTGTTCTCACTAGGGAGCAATCCAAGGTAGGATTTCCAACCTAGGCCAAAATGTTAGTGCCACTTTTGTGGGAACTGCATGTAAATAGATCTTGCTGAACGGGATTTTCAAAAATGTACTGATAATCATGTTGTTCCACATCCTCGCGAGCCTCCTGTAATAACTCATATTTAGGTACATTTTCTTTTTTTTTTTGTTTTGGAATTCGAAGATGGTGTGGCTGTTTTTGTAAAATTTGTAGAATGTATATTCTTTTTGTCTATTTCAAAATCAGGCATGTGATTTTTCAGTATTTTTATTGAATTCAGTATTTTTTGAGAGCAAAATACTGTGTGCAGGAAAAAAAGAAGGGGCATTGGAAGCTAAATTCAACATGTTCCATTTAATTTCAAGCATCTAATAAAAATACTTCGCTGTATAGATACTAAAATGCATGGGAGAGCTTTCAGGTGTAGTAAAATATACGAACAGTTATGTTTGTTCACAAAGCCATGTAATTTCAATATTTTTCATCCTGTCTCAGTCACGTGTCTGAATTTTAAAAGTTATGTTTGTTAGAGTATTCTGTTTAAGGTAAAGACTAGAGAAATAATAAGAAACAGTTTTGAATTAATTTATAATTTTTTTCTTACTACTGGATGAACATGGACAGTTTAAAATACTTTACCTTCATATATTTAAGGAGTAAGAACAGTGAATCTGTAATTAAATAAGAGTCTTCAAATGTTATAAACTATTAATGTAATTTTTTTTAAATTTCACATAATGCGTTGAAATTTCTTTCCATGTAGCAATAAATTACATTGCATGCTGTTAATAGAGTTCAATAAAACATGATTCTGATAATATGTACTGCTGACGAAGTTAATCTCTATTCTTAGTATTTACTTTGTTTGTGTGCAGATTCAAAAACTAATTTTTATTTAATGTGCTTGACAACTTATAAATTTTTCCTTTAAAAATCTTATATTCCATGCAGAAATAACATTATATTGATGTAACTTACAATCATATATTTTTCTTTTCTAGTGATGTCATTCATGTTTAACTGCCAACACTTATTTACACTTTGGCTTGGTGCTGGATGTGACTGTTTTGATAATTTGAATGGCCTGCATTATTTTTCAACTTGTGTGCTACATTGGCATCCTCGTGGGTTATTCAACAGCAGAAGAATTTAAATAGTCACTTCAGCTTACATCTTCCATTACGCTACTGGGAACTTTATCATGAGCCTTTAGTAATGTTTATCACTTTTATGGAAATACGAAATTCTTAAATTTGATATTTTTCCTGTTTTTATATGAAATGTTGGACACCTTCAGTTTTAAATTTTTAAACTTTTTCTAAGTATTAAGCTTTGTTTATATATATATTAGTATACATAAATTAAGATTAATATTTGGGCATTTAAAATGTATATTGAGTTAAATTTTTAAGTCTTTTATCCATGACAATGTTTGTATGTTTTTATAAAAGGCATTTTTTATATTGAGTTACGCAGACATGTGGAGGCAGCTACATTTAGTTTCCTTTTTAGTACACAGTTTTACTTCATGACTTCAGATAAGTACCTTGAAAGTGTTTCCTATCTGAAACAAAAAGTGCTGGCTATTTGCATGTTTGCATTAAGTTGTCTCCTTGTGATTTTTCCCAACTTGAGTATGTGAATTTACAAGATTTTAAGTAAATGTTTAAAACCATTTTTTTTATTTTGAAGAGAATGGTATAATTGATGTATGAAAATGTAAGCATATGTGCCTGTATGTAAATAAAATTTTACGGTTAGTTTCTGTTATTAATACTCAATTTTGTGATGCATAAGGCTAACATTAAATTGCTTTGTTCTCTGCCTGGTTTCTGGGACTACGTTAATCATTAGTATTTCAGAGTATATTTTGTAATTTTCTGTAATATTGTTGCAAATTCAGCTCAATATATTTGTAATGAAAGTTTCCTGAATTTTCTGTTTCTATATGATTGAAATCATTGTTAATTCTATTTCACTACTTGATATTTGTGCAATTTGATGTTAATTTTTACATTTTGGAGTTGATATTATGTATTTCATCCGTGATGAAAATTGTAGTATAAATTTTGAAGCTTAGAGCAATGTCTTATATGCATTTAATAAATCTATTAACTGTACTGTCCCTGAGCAAATTCATTTGAAAATAACTTACATATTTGATCCATTGAAACTGAAGTCGGAATACATTTTATTCAATTTTTGATCTGTTAAGCTTGTGTTTAAATGTTAAATATTAACTGCATCAAAACAACTTTGCTCTTGTATGAAATGTGTGCAATGAGTAGCTAGTGTTTATGTAGAGCAATAGATGCTTTTATTTTTTTTAATATACAGATATTACTTTAATTTTTTTGTTCTGAAGATTTTAAATTAAAATTGTTTACTATGGAGTTTGTCATGTGCAGTTGAAGAGAAAAAAAGGATTTTTAAATATTGTGATTTTTTTTTTGAATAAAATTTGAATACAAAATTTCATTTTTTTTTGGTAGGAGAAGAGTAATTATTAAATATATGCAATAATTATTTAATTATATTATTAAATAATTATTGCAAAATAAAAGTAAATTTATAAAATTATAACTTACTTCTGAGTCTCAGTAAATATCTTTTAGTATTCCCCATCAAAAAGTTTTCTTACATAAGAGAAAATGTAAGTTATTTTAATTTCAGGTTGAATGTCTATTTGTAGTAAATGACACATCCTTTTATGCAAAATGTAAAGGTAACTGTAGAAAACGATTACTTTCATGAGTAAAAGTTAAAAATGCTTTTAGAAACTCAAAATAGGAAGAAATGAGCTTTTCCATAATAAAGTGACTAGAAACATTTTAATTATTTGGAGATTATTTTCCTCCAGCAAGACTTTTTTTTTGTGTTAGATTTTATTTACCTTTTTCAAGTACATTTTAACTGTCTTACAAAGCTTTAAGTTTTTATAAATAATTGTCCTTAACTGTCATACTTTCAAAAGCATGACAATTGCAATAAAGGTTTATTACCCTAGAGTATTTGTATGCAACGGGAAAAGTAGATTTTATACCGTAATATTTTAATTTAGCGGTTTGTTTGCATCATTTAGAAATAAAATTTATAAATGGGCTGGGAACAATTTTTTTCAAATTGAGATTTTTTACCATTGCATAATAGTTATAATTAAAATGAAACAAAGTTGGAAAAAAGGAAAAGCGGTCGAAATAAGGCAAAATTTCCAAAAAAGAAACACTGCTTAAATAATCTATATACCTATTCAGGATTTTAGGATTGTTGAATACCTTTAGTTTTTTAAAATGAATTTTCAATCTTTCAAAATTTCTATGCTTTCTAAAAATTTAGGTGTTTTTTTTTTTTTTTTTTGTTTAAGTTAAAGGAAAGAAGGTTAATGTGGAACATTTTTGGAAAGTAATTTATAGTTTTCTCTGACCGTTTAATAGCCTGTAAATATGAACAGTTAATAATTAAAAATTCAATTTATCATAATTTTAGAGAGTGAGAATACCAGTTTGTATAGAATAAGTATATCTTCTAATAAATAAGAATTGAGCTCTTACTTGTGGCCCTTTTAGTAAATATTCTAAGCATAAGTTGTGTATAAATTCTTATGAAATACCTTCCTTAAAAAAATATTTCTTATGAATATTGGTATGCTCAAGTATTCGATTATTTAATTGCCTTTATAAGTTATTTGAAAGACTCCTCATTTCTTTTTTTTTCTATGGTGGTACTCTCAACATGTTAATTTTTGTATACAATGTACTGCTCACAAAATTCATAAACGAGAAGTTAGTTCTAGGGGTAAATTGTATGGGTATAAAAGTGAATTTAAGCAAATAAATCTAAATAAGAGCTCAGCATTGCTGTTTTGTTTAAAAATGAAAAGGGATAGTTCCACCTAGTGCCATATGTAAATTTCGATTTTAATTCAATTTCTCTAAGCATCAAACGCTAAAAGGAGGTATGTAAAAGTTTTTAGCAATAAAATGTTATGAATTATCTGCTTTTTTACTCTAATTTGAGGAATACATCCTTGTAAAATTCTAATTCAATTGTGCATATGGATTATTCTCAATATTTTCATAGAAACTTTTAATACATAAATGTACCACTCTTCTTTTACAATTATACAAAACGTAAGTTTCAGATTCACTGTAAAAGAGTTTCGAACCTTTATTTAAAAAACTATATAAGATATCTTGAAATAGTGGGTATTGGAGTTTAAATTTGTGGATTACATTTTTACCTCACACGCTGTTAACAAAGGTGTTCGTAAATTGGATTAAAATGATTAAATATGAATTTCCAGTACTTGTCTCAAGATTTTTTCTCTCTAAGAAAAACTTGGCTTAATTTGATAAGAGAAAGTACATATTCAATTAGTTTTGGTCTTCAATTTTTTTTGTAACACAATCTTGAATTTCTGAGGGAGAAAAAGTACTTTCACTTCTCATTTATGATTTTCTTAAAATATCCCCAGATACATATATATCTGGTGGGGAGGTGCTGTATTTTCAAATTTTTATTTATTTTGCATTTTTGTCATCTATTGTACTACAGCGTTATTGTACAAGCTTTGCTATTTGGTTTCCACGGAAAATCAAGTACAAAAAAAAATCCCTATTGTCTAATCTAAAACTAATTTCTTCATATATCTTAAACTCATTTTTGCAGATACTGCACTTTTCCTTTCCTGGACAGATCATTTCAACAGCTCTTTTTTTTTTTTTTGCTTTTAAAGCTGTCAGTTCCCCATCTGTTAAGTAACGTAGTAGTAAATGTAAGTCTGAGTGAAAATCTGTTGCAGGAATGAAAAAACTTGTGTTAATTTTTAAATGTGTAATTCTAATTTAGTTTGTGGGGGAACAATTTTAGTTTGCTGTTATATTCTTAACCAAGGCCAGTTTTAAAACAGATTGTGGAAAGAAATGGTGCATATCAGCAGACTATCATTTTTTCAAATGCTTAGCACTTAGAAATCCATTGCCTTTGGAGGGTGAAAAAATATGGTTTTAACAAAATAATTTGAATGCAATTTAAAATTTACATGGTGAAAAATTTGCTCCCCCCCCCCCCCCAAAAAAAAAAAGGAAAAAAAATGTTCAATACTTGCAGTTTAAATTGTGTAATAATAGTCTCGGGTAGTATAGCATAATTTTCAATCAAAAAAGTATTTCACATCTTATTGGTTAACTTGAATTGCATATAGAAAATAGTCCTGGTTATTGGTTATACATACCTCCTATTTCATAGGCTTATAATTTGACAAGGAGTTCTTTGTCTCCTTTATGTTTAAATTCTTTTTTTTTTTCTATGTTCATGTCAGTAAATAACTCTTGGTGCTATTTAGGTCAGACAACAGTTGTGTAAATCCGTATTCCATACAAATCTTGCTCAGATTTCTGAAGTGTTTAAAATTGTAAGAGAATGTGGGGCAGAGGGAAATAGTGAAGTTATCTTTTTAAAATGAACAAATTAGAAATTCCGTTTGAAAATTACAGTACATAAAGAAAGCAATGTATTTTGTTATATAACTTGCATTTAAACGTTCTTTATTTTTGGCAGTAAATGTGCAACTTTAAAAAAAAAAAGAGAATTTCAAGTTCTTTATTAATTTTTTATTTAGCAAAATGAAGCATAAATTATCTTTTTCAATTATTTATTTTCTATTTGGTTATAAAAAATATTTTTGATTGAGTGAATAAAAGAATATATAATAAATATGAGAAAAATTAAATGAGTGAATAAAATAGTGAAAGAATGACTGAAAGGATATCAGAGTTACTGGAATATACATGAATTAGTAAGTGAACACATAAGTGATTTTATAAATTGAATAAGTAAACAAAATGAGCTGTTTAATTTTACCACTCATACACTTGTTTAATTGTACATAAAATTTGAAATAAGAATAAGCTTAATATTAAAGAAATCAATTTTGCTCCGAATATTAGCGAGTCTCAATATTTAAATTTTTAATTACAGGAATTTTATTAATCACTAAAATAATTTTTGCCTTGCAACAAAATATTACAATATGAGCATCAATGTTTGAAAATTGCTTGTATTATATGCATCGATCTTCAGATGTAATTATTTCTTGACTGGAATCGACTAAATGTGTTACTATACAGCAAAAGTGTTATTAGATAGGTGGTTCTAAAAACAGTAAATATTTCACCATTTCACTTTGTCCCTCATTGCCCTATGTTTGTCATGTATGGCAAAAGTAGCTAATTTATTCAAGCGGGATTTTTTTTCAATATTTCTTTTTCTTGTGTCTGTACCTACTGCAGTTAAATTAAAACTGGAAAAATGCCATTTTAAAGCAAGTAAGAAGTGTTTAAATAATTTGACTTTGCTTTGGAAATTTCCTCTACCATAACTAGTTTGAAGAGCAAATGTTGGAGAAAACTTTTATCAATTTTAAAAGTATTGCATTTATAGAAAAACTTAAAAATGTACTTAAAAAAGTTTCTGGGGAGGAAAAGGTTGCATACATGGCACATTTACAAAGAAAATGAACTTGATGTCGGGTAGAAATTTTTGATGGCCATGTACATTACAATTTGCAATTTATCAATATCATCGTTGAACTATCTTGTTTTCCACATGGTAACCATAGGTCAAAAATTGTACCTGCAATGATTCTCTTTTTTTAACTGTATGGGGGCCTTTCTTATACAGTTGATAAATGCCTGCCATGAGCTGGCTTTTTGGAGAATCTAAATGGATTCATTAAGTGTACAGAGGTGTGAGTTGGTACTTGTGTTCATTTGGGCTGATATAGGAATAGGAGGAAAAACTTTATTTTGGGTTAGGAATTGGCAGACTGAAAGGAAATAAATAGTTGTGAGGGGAAATCATTCTAAATTAAGTGATGTTTTAAGGGATGGTTCCTTAGGGATCAGTTTAGGGCCTCTTTTATTATTTTTATCAAAGGAAAATATTTCTGGAAGCATGAATTATCTTGCTGGTGTAAAAGTTATGGGGATTGTAGAAAATGAAGAACAAGTAAAACAGCTTCAAGAGGATTTAGATCCTATTACCAATAGGGCGGATAAGTGGGTATGGCAGTTAATGTAGGGAAATGTCAAGTGGTACACTTAGGTCATGGAAATAAGAGTACAAGTTATCGTTTACAGGGTTCAGCATTAGTCGGGCAGAAAATGTTATTGATCTGATTATCTTAATAAATCAGGATTTCAAGTTTAGTTAACAGTGCAACATTGCAAATAACAAAGCCAACATAATGCTTGGGTTTATCAATAGATCTATTTCAAACAAATCTAAGAAGGTTCTTCTGCTTATATATAGGAGTTTAGTAAGACCTCTAGAGAGTATGCTGTGAGGAAAGATATTTCTGTATTTGGAAAGGATTTGTTCAAAGAAGGGGAAACTAGACTAGTAAGGGGACTTTCAGATTTAGATTATGATACCAGACTTAATAGGCTTAACATGTATAGCCTAGAGCAAAGGAGAAGCAGAGGGGACATGATTCAGTTGTTTAAATTTATCAAAATGAAAAATTTTTGTATGGAAAGCAGGACGAGGGGTCATTGTATTAAGCTATTCAAGTCTCAGGCTAACCTGGAAACATGGCTGTGCCGTCCCTATGTGCAAGGTTGTGCAGTGCACGAAGGCGCCGAGTTCTACGAATCAAAAATGCTCCGAATGAGAGAAAAAATCTCCAACCAAAAAAATAAAATTGAACTTTTTATTTTTCTATTAAAGTACCTGTGAAATTACACTGCTCATTAAAACAATCCTCCTTGCTGCCTATCTATAAGGGGGAAAAAATGCCTTGTGTCTGAATATGCCATTCAAAAGATCAGGAAACGAGGTTCTCTTTTACATTGAAAACACGTGATGCTAAATAATGCATACATCAGCATTTTTCTTCATTTGTGGAGCTATGAATGTTATTTTGGTATGTCTATAATTTCACAAGGTTGAGAATACGAAGCAGCACAAGAAATTTGCTATTCCCCATTTTTATTCTTGCGGTGAATATGTTATAATTTGTGCAATAAGTCTTTTTGTGATTTTTAACTACTGTCCCTGGTAATTCCACTGCATGTTATCATACATTAAAACATACAGTAAGCACATTAGCATATTATTTACTTGTGCGTAATGTGCATTTTTTTAGACAATAATTTAGATTAACTTTTAGTTCCGAAAAGTAACGACTTGACCATAATTACTCAATTCCTCCATCCTATAACCAAACTATTTGTGTATTAAATTTAAGAAAGAGCTTTGGACAAAGTGTTTGTTTTAGATATTAAATTCAATGCCTTTTTAACGATTTACTAAGTTGGAAGTATTAGTTTTAACGGCAAGTTTCAGATTTAGATTTTAAGGCTGAATATCTTCTGCAATATTATCCTTTAATTCAGAGATATAATCAGTCACTTGCTGTTCCATAGCGCAACCAGGGGGGGTTGGGGTCCAGAGGACATCCTTTGGTTGCATCTCCCCCCCCTCCCCTCCAGAATGCCTAGTTGAAAATTTTTTTTTCAAAAATATTTACTTCTAAGGGGGGGGGGGAGCGTCCAACAAAGTGATTTTAATAAGGAAAAAATAATGATGTGGGGGTAAAACTTTAATGTCCACAAATTGGTTAGCTACTCCCCCTCCGTCCTATTTCTTTATTTTTTTTAGTTTGCCTGAAAATAAGAAAGGTTTCAAAACGCTACTCTGCCGAATCGCTCCCCCCCCTCCTCCATCAAAAGCATTACGGAGGCTCTCAAATTTCGTTTCCTGATCTTCACTTTCACAAAATTTTGAGAAAGCTGCCGAATCCGAAACAACATCACTTGAAACTCCGTTCGAAAATCACTTAAATTGCATTTTTAGAGCTTCAATTTCGAAAGATTGCCAGCCCTAATGTTACCAAATATGGTCTTACAATCACGTTTTTAAGACTTCATTTTCAGAAAATATTCGGGCAAATGCCTCCGAACCTCCTTCCTTAAATATCATCAAAACTTAAAATTTTCATAAGTCTTTTGAAAAACCTAAGAATAGCCTCTGAACCACTTCTCCTAATATCATAGAATATTGCTTAGGTTTTCAGCACTTTAATTTTGAAAAAAAATTTCAGGGGGAGCTCCAGAATTCCCTTTTTGTAAAAATTTTCAAAGTTGCATTTAATTGCGTTTTTGTTCAATTTCAAAAAATTGGTTGGGAGAAAAGGGGAATTAATTTCTGTCTATATATCCAAGAAAAAAACGATCGGGTAGAATCTCAAAGTTCCATTCCTTATTCTAACGTCTATAGATATGAACTATACAATCTTGTTTTAAGGCTTCAACTTCTAAAAATTTCCGCAGATCGCCTTATACCTTTTTTCCCCTTAACACCACCAAAAACCATCTAAAATTGCGTTTTTCAAACTACAAATTTCAAAAATTTTACGGGGAGAATCCACGTACCCCTCTTATTAAAAGAGGTTTTTTTTTTTCAATTTGTGCCTCCTAAACATATTTTTTAGTTGTGTCACTGCTCCTGCTGTCATGTTTTGACAGGCATAAAAGTTTTACTAATTATTCATCACTTAGAGATTAGATAGATATTCAAAGTGGCTTTTACTTAGATATTAATATATTTTCTTCTTCCAAAACGCATTAACATATCAGAGGAGCTGCTGAGATCAAAATAATTTCGAGATATGAAGTAAAAACGTACACCATATTGCGAAATTAAATACTCACACATTTTTTTTCTTGTTTAAACTAAATGCCAAACGTATTTTTTTCCGTTTTATATTTGTCTACAAAACCTCCCACCAGGTGTTAACTATATTTTCCTCGAACGTCAGAGCATAAAGGCGTTCAAAAGACATTTGCACGACGACGCCGATTAGGCTTGGCACATCCCTGCCTGGAAATTAGGAAAAACTACTACATAGGGTCCTGGGCACTTGGAACAGCTTACCAGAAGAGGTGGTAATATGCAAGGGGTGGATAGCTTTAAGAGGGCTATTGATCTTCATTGGGGACTAAAAAATTGACTCGGACCAGCCTAGCTCTGTCCTGAGCCTGTTGCTGGTCATCACATCGGTATTTGTATTAAAAAATGAAAAAATTTTTTTTGAACAAAATTCATTAAATTTTAAGTGCATTATGGAGGAATCGCTGCTTTCCTGAAAGAAGAATGAAATTTCTGTCATCCGTTATATAAATGAACATATAGGAAAATCCTTTGGAACTGGAATGTGCAATTTGAGGGTAATTGAACATTTGCTGAATATAAATTAAGTTTGCGTTGTAAGAAAGAAATGTGCTGTATAGGTCTGAATTTGCAGTTATGAAACCATTATATTTCTTAGTGTTTTGATTGCAAATAATAGCCGAAAGTGAATATATGTTCAAGCATTCATGTTGATGGCTCTTCGAGGTGAATTGAGTAATATCAGTGGAAGAAAGAATACCAACACTCTTCAGAATAAATCATGACATTTTGTTCTTTTCATTGTATGAGATATATCTGTAACTGATACATTAAATTGTTCATAAATTGACACAAATTGGAGTTTTCACTTATGTGTTTGTTACACTTTTTATGAAATAGAGTGTGTAGTTGTTCAAAGTGGGTAAATAAAAATTTATGGTGATTTTTCTTAATGCAATACTTCTCAAAAAGTTTTGTGCTCAGGAAAAGCGAGTATCATTAATAGTACATTATATGTAATTAAATCAGGACTATATGTTTAAAATTTATACCATGAAGCATATTGAGAAGACGTGTAGCTCAATACGTTTAATTGTATTACAGTTGAAAATACTGAAAGGGTGGAAT
The DNA here is from genome assembly GCF_026930045.1 of Uloborus diversus. Lineage (NCBI taxonomy): Eukaryota > Metazoa > Arthropoda > Arachnida > Araneae > Uloboridae > Uloborus > Uloborus diversus. Next base: position 177,802,318 of record NC_072733.1, on the reverse strand, counting down.
GGTGCAAATCTTTGAACACAAACCATAATTCTCAGCACAGTGTGTTGACTCCTCTGAAGATCAACCTGTAGTTATTTGCAGGTGCATGAAGTTATTCAAATTTAATACAAAATAAATATGTAATTCTCATTATATTATATTATAAAGAAACAATTTTTAAACATATTTATAATTAATTATTTTGCTTATTTTTCCAAGTTAAATTAGCCAGTTTTTTTGTGGGGGGGGGGGGGGGGGAAGGAGGGTTTAGAAGTTGTGTGTCAGGGAGATTATTTTTGTATTTAAGTGGTCAGCATAAACTAATGCTGACCAACTACAAAAAATACCCTAACAAAAGCACTCTATTTAAATTAAATTTTTTTGAATTTATTTTTAACTAATACACTTGGTAATCATTTCAACCCTAATATCAAAAATTTTCCAACTATTCCCTCCCTTTTAGATGAAAAAGTTAATTGGAAATATGTGGGGAAAAAATGTACTTTCCCTATTAGTAAAAATTCATTGAAGAAAGATTTACAAGAATTACCCGTGTAAGCAGTTAAATAAATAAAATAATATTCGGCTGAAATTATTTTCCTCTTTGAAAACTGCTGTACAAAAATAAATAAAATTAAAAGAAATAAAATTGCTGTTGGAACGACTTTTTTTCTGTTCATATAATTTGTATTAACCAGAAAAAGTATTATTTGTGGCTTTTTTCTTAAATTCTATCCATTTCAATTCTTTGAATTTCAATTTTGCAGTTGCACATTGCATTTTTTCGTCTTCAGAACCTCATTGAAGTATCAGAAGCAAGCATTCGTACATTAGTGTATTTAATGTTTTTTAATAATTGTTACTGAAAGCTCAATATAACTTAAGAAGTAAAGCTATGGATTACAAATACTGCCATTTGTTGTAACATTTCAAGGGAACAAAAAGTATCAAATGTTGATTTTAGTGATAGATATTATATTGTTGTTACGATACGTTTACATGAAAATATAAACCAGTATGTTCATTTTCCTTCAATATTTTAAAAAGTTAAACTACATGAAACATTTTTTTTACATGGCATTGTAGTTTTTAAGTTTCGTTTGACTTTTCTCGTTTTACGTGATGCTTTAGATGTTTCAATTATTTTCAATGTATATGTCGTTTGATTTGTGTATCTTTAAATCGTTTCTGTATTTCATGTTGATACAAATTTTAGTTTCACGTTCTTTCAGTTTATTAAACCATATTAAACTACAATCTGATTTGTTTATGTGTCTGAGATGTGTTTTGTAATTTTTTAATCATTTCTAATGCTGACCCTAGCATTATGTGTATTCTAGTTTGATAATTCTAATTGCGTGCTTTGTGGGCGTTCCGTCATCTAATGATCTCATAGTACACAAGCACACACAAACATCTACAGTGAAACCTGTGTAAGTTGACCACTTGCGGTGCACTACTTTAGTGGTCAACTTATAGAGGTTGAATTATATGGTATAGATCTAATTCTGTGCCCGAAAATAGCAGTCAACTTAGACAAGTGGTAAACTTACAGAGGTGGTCAATTTTACAGATTTTACTGTATATACAGGGTGTTCCATTTTAACCTGCAAGACCTTTATTTTCGCCACCGTTAGTCCTGGATGTATACTTCCAGTTGCAAAAATGTTCAAAATCAGATGCAGAGTTAAGATATTGAAATTTTGAAATAAAAATGAAAATAAGTCAAAAAATTCAAAATTTAACTTTTTAATTTTTTGTGTTGTCGGCTCTTTTCTTGCCAGACCCCAACAAACGGTTTTTAAAGCTGCTTTTTTTATTTCATACACTTCTATTCTGCCGTATTGCAGATTATGCAAACAGATTCATCAATACCGATAAGCTGAAAAGACGAAATCATTTCAATTATATTCGTACAGTTATATCATAAGTTAAATTAAATTTGTTTGTGCAAAAGAAACGAAATTATAATATTTTAACGTTTTATAAAAATATTTTCTAACAGAAGGCTAAAAAATTTCAAATCTATTTATAAACACATATTCATAATATCCAGTTGTTATGTAAATCGTTTTTTCAGTTGAATTTCCTGATTAAACTTAACAATTAAAAAAACGCAGCATGAATATAATATCAGCTTCACATATTCAGTGTTCGAGTATATTAAAAGGAAAAGTATGAAAGAAATTTTTGATTAGAAAACAACCATTTATCTGTATCATTCTTTTTTTTTATTAGGTTTTGTCACGTTACGCATACTATTTATGAAAGAGAAAATAATATTTTTTTTTATACCTGATTGATTCAAATTATAATACACGTAGTATTTACCTTACTATGTAGATTCCAAAAGATTATTTTAAACAAGTAAATTCGTCATGATTTGCTTTAAGTAATTTAGTCTGCACGTGTATGTTTATAAATGATGTTCATTGCTCCAACGATCTTAGCAGATGCTACGAAAAATAAAAAATAAAAAATCAGCAGGTAGTAAAGCTCAAACCTTTCTAGACCATTTCCCACTTCTGTGCAAAATATTTTCTGAAGACTACAATGTTCTGCAGACCATTCAAGCAGTGGCGGCTCGTGGGAGGGGCCAGAGGGAGCCCGGGTACCCTCACCTTTTTCAGACAGTAATTTATAACTTTTTTTTAAATTTTTTGTGCGTATGTGTGTGTGTGTGCTTGCTTGAAATTAAGAAAAATGGATTGTATGTGGAAGAGGGGATAGGGGGAGGGGTCAGGAAACATTTTTTTAAATTTACTTCGTTGCATTTCCCCCCTGAAATGTGTATCCTCATATTCTCAACTTTTTCTTCAAGAAAGATCTGCGCGAAGCCGGCCAAGGCATTTGCCCCAGGGCCTGTCCGTTTCCCCTTTTTCTCCAGAGCATTGTTAGGAAGTATTCACCCAACTGAATTTCCTCGGAGACGATATTGTTTTCTACGGCAGTATTATTCCGAGAAAAGAAAAAAAAAGTGTATGTGCGTTTCTCCCGTTCCTTTTTTTCTCCCGCCAAAAACATTACGAAGCATCTCAACTTTCATTCTTAGCTCTTCAATTTCACAAAATTTCCAGAGAAAGCCTCCGAATACCTTACAACATCGCTTAAAATTGCGTTCGAAAATCGCTTAAAGTTGCGATTTTGAAACTTCAATTTCGAAAGGTTGCTGTCCCTAATGTTACCAAACATGGTGCCACAATCGCGTTTTTCAGACTTCATTTTCATAAAATATTCGGGCAAGGACCCCCGAACCGTCTCCCTTTAATATGTTCCAAAAATAGGTTTTTTAAACAGCCACACTTATGAAAAAGTTAAGTGGATAGTCTCTGAGCCCCTCCTCATGGAACATTGTGCTTAAGTTTTTAGGACTTCAATTTTGAAAAAATTCCTGGGGAGAACTCCAAGACCCCTCCGCATAAAAATATTCAGTTTGTCTACAATCGCGTTTTTGGAACTGCAATTTCAAAAAGTTGGAGGGGGAGGAGTATTTGAATTCTATTTATTCGAAAAAAAAGAAAGAAAAAACTATCGAGATTCCTGGGGCTCCATCCCTCACCCTTTACCCAAGCGTCAATAAATATGGCCTATAACCGCGCTTTAAGGCATCCATTTCTACGAATTTCCGTGGAGTCCCCTGTACCGTTCTTTCCCCTAACATCACCACAGACCGTCTAAAATTGAGTTTTTAAAACTACAAATTTAAAAACTTGAGCAAATCAAATCAATCAAGTTTATGAGATTTTTTTTCCCGTTATGCTTCCCCCCTCCCCTTAAAAACAATTTTCTAGTTGCACTATTGTTGTGTGTTTTGTTGTATGTACGTATGTGCATATATCGTTACAAGACTATTTTTTATAAAAAAATATCTTCCCATTGTTACGCAGAAAATATTGCTCGTTTTAAATTGCTGCTCATGTAGTTTTAAATAAAATGTGACACGTTATCAATAATTTGAAGAAAATAAAAAGTGTTCGATTTTTTTTTCTTTTTCTGCATAAAAATTCTGAATCTGGCCCACGGGCGACGGCAGATTCATAATATGCAGAAAGGTACACCCAAGTGTAAATCGTTAAGATTTTTTTACTACTTTTTTCATTTATTTATTTTTATTTACTTTTTTAATTTAGTTTATTTATTTTTGTTAATTTATTTTTAGCAAATACTGAGATGTATTTTAATTTTTGTTAAAGTTAATTTATAATTTTTACATATTTCTCTGATCACAATGCTTTTGCATTTTTGTAATTTGGTCTTGCTAACAATAAAATTAATTTCACTCATTCTAAATAATTAGATATTATGGGTGGTGAAAGTGTACCACCCTGCCGGCAATCATAGACATAAACATGAGATTAATTTCTTTCGTGATTTACTTAGTAGTTTAAGTATTTTGAAGCTTGTCCTGTGTTTCAATGAATTTAATTTTCTTATAAAATATTTTTTTAAATAGCTCTTTTTTTTCTAAAATTGGGTGGGGGATGGGAGTGAAAGTACCCATGGTATGGCCCCCTCACTTTTTCAATGCACGAGCCGCCGCTGGTCTTGAGAGTAAGCAGGCCACTACGTACGGAGAATGTTTTCACATTGCAGTGTCTGATACTTCAAAGCTCCTGTGCGGCCGTGAATTGTCGTTTATAAAAAGAAAGTCTGGACCTACAGCCCTTCTAAAAGGACGAACTTGATCCAAGTTTTCCTTGTCTGCAATACCTTTGCGACGAAACGCTTCCTTGTTCAAAAATGTGAAGCGGTGTTCTGCCATTGTGCAGGATGCCTGCCCACACCATCACGCCTGGGCCTTACCGATCACGTTCACAAACGAATTTTTGTGCTTAATGTGTTCCACGCTATCTCCACAGTAGTTGGTGACCAAAATCCCTTGTCACACTGTAACGAGATTCGTCGAAGAACATTCTATACCAATTTTGACGATCCCAACCAACCAGCGCAGCGTTCCTTACACCAGCGTAACCTCTCTCGACCATGGGGTGGTCAAAGCGGGATGCAACGTACGGCCTTCCCGTGCACACAAACCAACATTATTTAATCGCCGTAAGATGGTTCTTGCAGAAACATGCGTACCGGTAGCGGTTACAAGATTTGTAGTTATCTGTCCAGGAGTGAAATTTCTGTTCCCTTTTGCCACGAGGGTTACCTAGCGATCATCTGAAGGTGTGGTGTTTTTCCACAACCCCCGGCACGCTTTCGCAAAGCATTTCCACTTTTAGCGGCCTTCTTCAATCGCGAGATGACACTTTTTGATACACCCATTGCAGTAGCTACAGTGGTGGCACTTTGACCTGCTTCCAGTCGTTCAACCGCTCGTCCACGATCGTAGGTACTCAAATGATGTCTTGCTGACATTTTATTCTTAAATATTTTAAGAACCGAACATAATTTCAGAGAACTTTTTTTTTTAACATCCGGCACTATTTTTGTTGAACACCAAACATCGTGAATTGTCATACGAATCTTGAGCCTGTATGCAGTCTTTTATGCAGATAATAAGTCTTGATCTACCACGCCATCTGAACTTGCATTTATTTCTATTGGCCAGCTGTCTGAGGCACAAATTTGCATAAATCACTTGTTCCTTAGCAATTGTCAAGCAGTGTAATTGAAGGGCTCGCTGCAGAAATGTTACAAGCCACAAGGAGTGATTTTTCGATCAAAATTTTTGCTTCTCAAAACTAAAATTGAAATAAACATGAGATTGGATTATGTCAGTTGGAGAAAAAAATATCTGATTTTAGTTTTGCAGAATATAGAATGTATGGTACCTTTGAAAAATTCTATAAATATTTTTTATAAGTTGGAAATTGGCCTACTGAAAAATCCATATCATGTGGCATATCACATTCTTGCCCCAAACCCTTCAATCAATTAAAAGATTGGATGATATGGAATCAGTATGAAGAAAGGATGTGTCGTTCATGAACGAACGGGTCAGAAAGAACGAATCCTTAAAATGAACGGATCTGTTCGTTCACTTAAAAATGATCAACCGTTCTTTTGAACTGTGAGCAGTTTGGAACATCATATTGATGCACTTATGATAAAACAACGCTTTTTTTTTTTACGTTCATCTTCAAATTCTTAAATCTCAATCAATCTCAAATTTATTTTTTTCTCAGTACTGTACAATATATTTATTCGAACCTTTTTACTTTCTGATTTATTAATTATTTTCTGCTCATTTGCAATTTTCCAATGCATCCATTCGTAATGTTTTGTGTAACTTGTAGGGGTCAGTAACAAAATATTTGGACATTCCACTTTCTGTCCCACACATCCACTAAAATCTTTCTCACACTTTCTATCGCCAAAATTACGCTAAAATATTATTTTATCTCTTTTCTGGCGATCCATTCGTCTTCTATAACAGCGGTTCCCAACCTTTTTCTCTTTTGCGAACACCCTGCAACATTTGAAAGAAATTCCCAAACTCTCTGGTGTTAAAATTAGTAACATGTAAGAAAACAATAAAAAACAGCATGTTTGCGTTTCATTTTTCATAGTAGTTGATTGCAATGAACGAAAATATAATCGTTAAAAAAAATGCTAAATTATGCTTATAATTTGCATCTCTAAAGATATAAATAAACATTAATAGTACTATGTACTAAACATACTTAATTTCATTTTAAATCTTAAATATACCCGAGAAAGTCACTTAATAAGTATAAATAATACGGGAAATTTCTTTAATGAAGGTATGATGTGGGACGCGTAAGCAGCATGCGCTGTTTCCAAAACATTTTTTGAAGAAATGCACAACATGTATTTTTTTTTTTTTTTTTTTCGGACAGAAGGCACATAGAAGTGAGCCCAATCTGGTTTTATGGTGAAAAAGACGTGGAAACATCGTAAAACAAACTTTTAGGAAAAAAAGATCGTTTTTGATGATTGTTTAGATATTTTAGCAGGAATAACCTTATGAGTCTCCCAATTTACTACAAATGTTCATGCTTTAGAACTTCTCACCTTAGTCCCACAGAAGCATGTTAATGGTTAATTTGATGCTCTCTTCCTCTCCAAATAAAAATAGTAGCTATGAAGCTGTCGAAAACTGAAAAAATAGGGGGGGGGGGGAGGTGCCATTTACAAAAAGTGTTGGGTGATGGGGGAAAGCGGAAGTCATATTTGGATTAAGGAGATCATTTTACATAAGAATCAGCAGGATTGGTGTCAGCTGCATTTTAAAGGCTTTGTTTTGCCGCGTAAAATTATTAAACCGTTGGAAGATTTTTTAAATACTTTTTTTGAGCCAAGAAGTCTGATTTATTCTGAAATTTGAAAAGTGCAGCAACTATGTGCGTAAATTGAATACTTCGTTATCTTTTACGAAAATATTTAAAAATCCACCATTAAAAAATGTTTCGCGAACCCCCTTCATTAACCTCACGAACCCCGGGGTTTCACAAACCACCGGTTAGGAAACAATGTTCTAGAACACCCCTATCAACTACTATCTATATTCATTTGGCTTTATTTTTTACTTGCTTAGCGTCTTCGAAGTCGCTTATTTGACATTCAATATCCAGATATTTTTCATAAGGATTATTACTGTTTATTTTTCCCCCATCAAAAAAAGTGTTGCGTTTTTTTCTGTTCTCATCAGTATTGAGAATAATTTTGAAGCTCCCTAATATTTTTAGGTGAGTTTTTTTTAATTAAGTTGTCCGATAATTGTACTCCGTCTGAGCTACCGATATATTTGTTGTTATTTTTTTCGTCGTACATGGTCTATTAGTAATACTATATGTATATATACAGTGCTGTAGTTGGAAATATTTAACAACTTAATTTTTTAGTAAGTTGATTTTTGGAATGGAAAACATATCTTACTATTCGGCAGCTGAGAAATGCCTTACAAAATGAATTATTATTGCTTTGTACATCTAAACCCGAGTAAAGATTGTTTGAGTACATGATTATTTCGTGCAGAGAGATCACCTCCAACGTTTTCAAATGAATGAAGTCGCTCAAATGAACGAGTTGAATGAACGGATCAAAATAATAAACGATCCTCTGATGAACGGATCATTAAAAAGAACGACATTGTCCACCTCTCTCTAGTATAAAGTAAAGAAAGGAAAAAACAAATTATACATGAAATGGTTAAACAATACATTACGTGAATAAGAAAACATGACAAAACAAATTTAGAATATACCTTACCATTTCTTTTCTCTTGATCAACACACACAAAAAAAAAAAAAAAAAAAAAAGAATGGTTTAGTCACATCGATTCTTACTAATCTTACAGTATAAGTTAAACTATGTTTTAAATTTAGTTCTTTACTTAAATTCGGTGCTCTGGCACTGGCTATATTGTATCCCTTTCCCCGCCTTAAACAGAAGCAAAAAGGTTCTCCACACATCTACAATATGAAAACATTTGTAAACACGCCTCCCAATTCCAAATGCTCGGAAGGAATCTAAAATAATAAAAAACAAACCAAGTCTAGTAATAGAAGAAGGGCTTTAAGTATTCTGGCTCCATCGGACGTCATTAATTTTCAAAATAATGAAAAAATAAGGTGATTTTTTTTTTTTTGTGCTGATGATTGATGAACTTTTTTAAAACCTTTCTAGAGCAAATTACATTCAAAATATATTGATATTTCAATATTTATATTTTTCAGAAAACTTTTAAGTACATTTTGGGTGTCACTCTCTAAAGGAGTGACATAAGTGTCCCCCTCCCTCCGTAGTGATGCTATTGCGTTTTATAGATTAAATATAATTTAAAATATTTTGAGATTTCAATATTTTCATTTTTCAGAAACTCTTAAATGCATTTTGGGTGTCACCCCCCCCTCAGGAGAAGGATGTCAATTAGGGCAATTGCCTCCCCCCGCCTATAGTGATGCTACTCTGTTTAGTAGATTAAATATAATTCAAAATGTTGATGAACAATTTGAGAACTGAAATATCTACATTTTCATAAACTCTTAAATCCAATTTCGTATCACGCCTTCCCCCCCTGTGGTGATGGAACTGTGTTTGATAAAGTAAATATAAAGTAGAACCTCTCAATAAGGGACACCAAGGGGACCAGACATTTTGTCCCTTAAATAGAGGTGTCCCTTATTCGGAGGTGGATGAATTGGTGCATGCCGTTTACTTAGTCGTAAATATGTTTCATATCCACTATAATATTAAAATCTGTTCGCGTCCGTCTGTCTGTCTGTCTGAAGATCGATCTTCTCGAGAACTGCCGCGAATCGAGAGCCAAACGAGATACCGATCGATTCGAAAATTTCCAAAGAAAACAATAGGACCAATCTCGTAATTGTGCGACTTTAATTAGCGGAGATATTAATTAAAACGTTAATTAACATAACGTTATTCAGGAATTTTTATTTCTTTCCTGTTGCCATTTTGCATATGGGTGAGCAAGTAAAATTCTAATAATTGTTTTCAAAGAGATTTTTTGGTTGCTGTCCAAATCTTAAAACGTTTCCATCTAGAATTTCATTTTGAATTAGTTTAAAAATTGGTTGCTTTATTCGGACATAGCCTTTATTTTATCGTCTGTCCTTTTTTTATTTTTTACATTCAACGTTCTTAACTCTTTTCAGCATATGAAAGTTGTTTCTTTAGCTATGTTTATTGATTGTAGTGTAAGTTTATCATTCACCGGCCTCATATTTTGGTACATTTAGAATGTGCGATTAATTATGTTTATTTTGTTGGATTTTTCCCGTCATATGGGTGAGTTTTCGAATTGTAATAAGTATCTTTTTCGTTCCTGTTTCTATTTTTGAAATACAGTTTGTATCGTTAAAAGAACATGTTAAATTAAGATTGTTTGGATTTCTTTAAGTGAAACAGAGTTGAACAAAAAGGATTGTTTTTAAGGATTTTAACTAAAGCTAAATTGGAATCTGATGACTTGGTATTAAATTAATGCTTATTGGTATTTATTAATACTTGGTGCTTTAGTTTCACATAATCAAATACACAATATGTGTCATTTTATGTAAAAAGCTGATTGTAATTGTACATAAATATTTCAGATATAGTCTATCAGATGTAATTCATTTTAACGTAAGCACAGATTATAGTTGATAATGCATATATTTTCATCTTTTGTGCTAGTTGAAAATACTCATAACTTGTATCATTGATAACTATGATTAACGTTAAAGAGATTTTTGCCAAAAATATGCTCTAGGTGTTTTGCAACCCTTGCATTACGCGTATTTATTTGCTCCTTAGCGCTTTAGAAACTGATGTCAGAGTAATACAAAAACATCAATTGGACATCTCTTTCATTGTTTAAGTAGCCCGTGCAACGCCGGGCACGCAGCTAGTATGCTAAATAAAATTCACAATTATTCAAATTTCTAAGTTTATATTATTTTATTAGTTAAAATGTAATAAAAAATTTTGTAATGACAAAGTTTTGTAGCATACAGAAATAATTTTAAAGTAATTGATTACATATATTTGCTTTAAGTCATGTAATTTAAAATGTAATACTATGTGAATTACTATGAATGTTCAAATTTTACGTTTTATATACGAAGCTAATTAGTTGCTGTGCACTCTACGTCGGCTTTGAACCTTTCTGAATAAGTTGTTGAGAGAGCAAATCATGCATGTTAATTTCAGCAATTTTTTTTACAAAAAATTACTGGTTTCCTTCACATAAGTGTAGGTCAAACTTACCTCAAATAATTTTTAGAAAAATAGTGAAACTTGAATTCCAGTAAATTCACAATTTCTTATGCGGTTATACATTATTTTTTGCATGTTTTGGGCTTTGTGACTGTCCCTTAAACAGAGATAATGAGACAGATGACCTTAAACTGAGAATAAATAACCCTTAATTAGAGTTAAATACATGGAAGTCCCTATTCAAAGGGACTGGAACCAGAAAAAATGTTCCTTAAATAGAGGTTTCCTTTATTCGGAGGTTTCCCTTAATGGAGGTTGTACTGTAATTTAAAATATTGAGGGACAGTTTTTGAATAGGAGTATTTATATTTTTCAGAAACATGCAATTCCATTTTGGATGTCACCCCCCAAAACGGGTGACACCCGGAGCGGACCGCATCCTCTGTCCCCTGTAGCGACGCCACTCATATATATATATATATATATATATATATATATATATATATATATATATATATATATATATATATATATATATATATATATATATTAGGGCTCGACCGATGGCATTTTTTTGACGATGTGCCGATGCCGATGTTGGCCGATGCCATTGGCCGATAGCAAAAAAAAAAAAAAAAAAAATCTAACAGAAATAAATTGATAAGACTGTCAGGGATTTAAAGGATCATTGATTCATTTCACTTTACTTCCTTTCTAGGAATAAGGAAAAAAATCAGATTTCGACCTAAATTTCTATTTTACAATCGCCCAATTTACACTTCACAAGTTTTTTCGGCACACCTGTACATGCATATGTACCAAAGAACATATAGATGACCGAAATATTCATTTTGAATGCCTCCTTAGTTATTGCCGCAAATTCTCTTGCGATGTCTTCATGCGCGTGAACTAGCGTCACTCAAAAACGTTATGAAATAGCTAGTTGAAAATTCATACGTACGTAGTATGATCTAAAAGTTCGAGGACAAATTGTATAAAACCTTACCCTGAATAGTTCACATTACCGAAGTACATCTATCTACAAAATAGTCACCTTGAACGACTCTGCACTTCTGCCAACGTTCGTATAGCTTTTAGAAGGACTCCTGGAAGACATTTATCGCAACCTCCTATAAGGTCTCTTGCGCTGCTACTTTAACTTCATCGTGAGGAAGAAGGCGACTTTCATGTTTTGGATGCACGGTTCGATTGGTCAATACTCTAATATGACAAACAAATAACTACAAACAAGTTCTAATTGAATTTTTCAATTTAACAATAATTTTCTGAAATTAAAAAATCAATAATAGAAAATCCTTGAAACTTTTCTATAACATATTATTAAAAATATGATGAAAACGAAAATAATTTATTCATTGATTTTATATAAATACATAAAAAAAGTTACTTACAGCAAAAAAAAAATCGATCGCTATTAATGATGCAAAAAAGATGGCGCATTACGAAATATAGGTGAAACAAGTATAAGAAATACGCAAAGTGACATTTCTTGACCAAAATAAATAATCGTTAAATATTTAAGAAATGCTTTAAACGACGAGGGTGGGTTAGGGGGGTCACCCTCTGATTTTGGAGTAACTCACAACATTAAATTTCGGCCCCAACTTTGGCCTCATTTTTTTTAGTACAGAACGGCTACCACCAACGCCTTGCAAGAGTTTCTGAATCTACTTCAGCACTCCCGAAGAAAAAATTCAAAAGTCCCTTTGATTTCCGAATTATGTCACCATTCAAAACGTCTTTAATCAATTTCTTGCATTAATTCTCTAAATTCTTCCTAAACAATAGATAAAGCTTGAAAAAAAAAAAAAAAAAACTCTAATTTTTTGAATGGTGTTAGTTTTAAACAACTCAGAAGTACAACTAGAGTTTAGTTTCAGAAATTGAGGGAGTGGGAGGAGGGGCACGCAAGTGTTCTCGGAATTACAAAAAATAGTTGTAAAAAATAGAGTTCGAAATAATCATAAACATTGAGCAGAAAAACTCTTGTAAAACTTGCACCCGAGTTTGTTTTGACGTGCAGTGGCAGATTTAAAATATAGCAAATCTTGGAATTGCACGAGAGGACCTATAACCATAGGGGCATCGTAGGAGTTACAAAAATGGTTATGATAAATGTTTTGCAACATCTATGATAGAGAAATAGGGCTCCAAAATGTATTTCGACGGGCCCCAAACTTGTAGCTCCGCAGAAGCGATACAGAAAAGACTGCATTACTGTGATTCATATTACAATTATCGAAAAATTACCATCGGTTCAACGGGAATCTAACAAAATGAAACAAAGCGGGTTTCGCCATCTCATATTTGTTTCCATGGTCTTCAATTCGGCAATATATCAGCAAATGATCGTCAGTCTGAGACGCTATATTAGTTTTGCATTGAAATAAGTAATTAATAGCCACAATAAATGAGTAAATAGGCTTTTTAGAACACCCGATCGAAAACAAAAAGGGAAGTGCACAACTGGAACGTACGCACATCTCACATGCGAAAATTTAGCCTTCTACAGCTAACCATTTTTGAGTTATGACTTATGAGAGATACATACGTACATCCAGCCGCAAGAAACAACGCAATAATTAACTTGTTTGGTACCTGAATGCAGTATTAAAAACTCTTGCAACGGTGACTAAAATAGAAATTCATACTGAAGTTTTTGTAAACAATTTTATATGAAAACAATAACTCAATTTACTTTGTATTAGAAAATAAAACAACAAGGGTCCTATTTTTTTTCAAAAACATCGGTCAATTCCATCGGCTTTTCGAAGTTTTTTTTATGGCCGATGGACCGATGTTTTCTACAAGTTAGCATCGGCCGCCGATGCCGATGGCTAAATTGTTGAACCATCGGCGCCGATGCATCGGTCGAGTCCTAATATATATATATATGCGATAGTTTCCCATAATGTTACTCCAGCTGTATGTGCGATGTTCCGCTAAAAAGCAAAGGTTTTATTGTTTTATTAAAACATTCCCACTGTCGTATTCACTTGGAATCAGGGCCAGATTTAGGCATGGGGCACGGGTTCAGAGCAAAAACATTTGGGGACACCAAATCTGTAGATAAAGTTTTAATTGGGCTCATTTCATATCGTCCTATAGCAAGGTGTAAATATTAAATCTAAAAAATAAAAATCCCTTTAAAATTAAATCTCTTTCGAAATTTACAAAACCACTCAAAGTGTGGTCTGTATCTACACTATTAGAAGTTATGTAATTGATAATTTTGTTATTTTCGACTTACTGCAATGGGAAAAGTGACGATATCTTATATTATAATGTTTAATTATCGTATACTATATAGGACTCGACCGATGCATCGGCGCCGATGGTTCAACCATTTAGCCATCGGCATCGGCGGCCGATGCTAACTTGCAGGAAACATCGGCCCATCGGCCTTAAAAAACATCGAAAAGCCGATGGAATTGGCCGATGTTTTTGAAAAAAAAGGACCTTTGTTGTTTTACTTTTTGATACAAAGTAAAGGGAGTTATTGTTTTCATATAAAATTGCTTACTTAAATTTCAGTATGAATTTCTATCTTAATCATCCCTGAAAGAGTTTTTAATACTGCATTCAGGTACCAAACAAGTTAATTATTGCGCTGTTTCTTGCGGCTGGATGTACGTATTTATCTCTCATAAGTCATAATCCAAAAATGGTAAGCTATAGAAGGCTAAGTTTTCGCATGTGGAGTGTGCGTACGTTCCAGTTGTGCACTTCCCTTTTTGTTTTCGACCGGGTGTTCAAAAAAGCCTACTTACTCATTTTTTGTGACTATTAATTACTTATTTCAATACAAAACTAATATAGCGTCTCAGACTGACGATCATTTGGTGATACACTCTATAACAAAAAAATCGACGCACTAAGATGGAGTGATCCGGTGGAGACGAAAATTGATGAAAAGGAAGACATTGCACAGAATAGTAAATGATTAAATTCTTAGAACAATTGAATAATTTATGTCAGAAATGCAGTAACAAGTTCAATAAGGTATTGACCCGTCTCTAGCCTAGATACAAGCTGAAGCACGACGTGGGAAACACCGATAAAGCTCCCGGAGGTTGCTCTGCGGTATTTCCGGCCAAATTCGCTCCAATTGTCGGACGAGGTTATCAACATTCCTTGCCAGATGCAATCGCCATCCCATCATATCCCAGATATGCTCGATGGGAGAGAGATCTGACGATCTGGCAGGCTACGGAAGAGTTTGACAAGCTTGCAGACAGTTCATAGCAACACATGCCGTATGTTATTTGACATTGTCCTGCTGAAAACCAGCCGAGGGAACTGCAAAAGGAACGACAACAAAACAGGTCTTAGGATGTCGTCGACGTATCACTGTGCAGTAAGTGTACCTCTAATTACAACCAACGGGATCCAGTTATCAAAGGAAATGGCACCCCAGACCATAATGCCTTGTTGAGGGCCAGTGTGGCGTACAAAAGTGAAACCAGGATCCCTCCTCTGCCCTGGGTGTCTCCAAACACGTCTTCGATGATCGTCATGACTCATTTGGAAGCGGGATTCGTCGCTAAAGGCTATACATCCCCAGTCGACTCCATCCCAACCTGATCGAGCCATGCACCACTGTAATCTGGCTCGGCAATGTTTAGGCGTCAGTGGCAGGTGGCGTAACGGTCGGCACGAGCGTAGATTTCGTTGTCGCAACAGTCTGTAAATTTTCATGATGGACACTGGTGTTTAGGCTGAACGTCTAATAGTTCATAGAGATGAAGAAAGCGCTGTGACAGCTGATCGGACAATCACTTTGTCATCACGATGTGTTGTGAGCCTAGGTCGACCGCTAACATCCTGACGCTGAACTCTGCCATTTTCCACCCATCTTTGCCAGCATCTTCGAATCGCCGCATCGCTTCGATTCAAATGACGAGCGATTCTCCGATTTGACCAACCGGCCTCTTTCA
Source organism: Uloborus diversus (assembly GCF_026930045.1). Lineage (NCBI taxonomy): Eukaryota > Metazoa > Arthropoda > Arachnida > Araneae > Uloboridae > Uloborus > Uloborus diversus. The sequence continues at coordinate 177,786,752 of NC_072733.1, read as the reverse complement.
ATCCAATGATGCGCCTCTTTTAAACTTTGACAGTTGCTCGTAATGAGCAAGAACCATGCGGCGAGGCATTTATTAGTTGTTGAAAGGTAATCTGAACCGCAATCAAACTGAAAGTTTTAACAACTGTTGAAGAACTGCTCTTTATATATATCTGCTGGATGCGCAGTTTCGATGCTCTGAAGATCAAACTATTTATTCATTGAATACCAAATTTTAATCATTTGCACATCTGGTCAAAACAATCATGCATACAAAATTTCAAAGCAATGCAATCGGATGATTGCATCTTGATGCGTCGATTTTTTTTGTTATAGAATGTACATTGCCGAATTGGAGTTCATGGAAACAAATATGAGATAGCGAAACCGGTTTTTGTGTCATTTTGTTAGATCCCGTTGAACCGACGGTAATTTTTAAAACTCTTGCGTGCCCCCTTCCCTTCCCTCTATTTCTGAAATTAAACTCTAGTTGCACTTCTGAGTTGTTTAAAACTAACACAATTCATAAAATTAGAGATTTTTTTTTTCAAATTTAATCTATTGTTTAGGAAGAATTTAGAGCATTAATGTAAGGAATTGATTACTGACGTTTTGAATGGTGACATAATTCGGAAACCAAAGGGACTTTTGAATTTTTTCTTCAGAAGTGCTGAAGTCGACTCATAAACTCTTCCGAGGCGTTGGTGGTAGCGGTTCTGTACTAAACAAATGAGGCCGAAGTTGGGAACGAAGTTTAATGTTGTGAGTTATCAGAAAATCAGCGGGAGCACCCTCCCCCCTCCCCCGCCCCTCTCTCGTCGTTTCAAGCATTTCTTAAATATTTAGCGATTATTTATTTTGCTGAAGAAAGGGTAAGGTTTCAGGGTAAGGTTTTATACTGCTTGTCCTTGAACTTATAGATCATACCACGTACGTATGAGTTTTCAACTTACTATTTCATAACGTTTCTGAGTGACGCAAGTTTTCGCATATGAAGACATTACAAGAGATCTTGCGATAATTAACTGAGAAGGTGTTCAAAGTGGATATTTTGGTCATCTATATGTTCTTTGGTTCATATGCGTGTACAAATGTGCCGAAAAAACTTGTGAAGTTTAAATTGGGTGATCGTAAAATAGAAATTAGGTCGAAATTTGATTTTTTTTTTATTACAAGTCCTTATTCGTAGAAAGGAAGTAAAGTGAAATGAATAAATGATCCTTTAAATCCCTGTTTTAATTTTTTTTTTTGCCATCGGCCAACAGCATCGGCCATCGGCCATCGGCAATCGGCCATTTGGAGGAAAACAATCGGCCATCGGCCATCGGCCATCTTTGAACAATCGGCCAACAATCGGCATCGGCCCATCGGCCAAAAAATGCCATCGGTCGAGCCTAATACTATAGCACTTCTACTTTTTATAATGTATGTACAGGGTGGTTATAATTAAAGTTACCCTGTTTAGACCCCTCTAGTGACCGTTCTACAAATCGGACTTCGATGAAACTTGGAATATATATTATATAGACCATGGGAGTAGGATTATGCAATAAAAAAAATTAGTTCAAAAATCTACCGCCAGGGTGGAAAAGGGCGCATGAATCAAATAAGACGGAGACTGTGTCACACAATCGATTTTATTTACAGAATTTGTTCAATGTGCATTACATCTGCGTCAATCACGTGTTCAAAACGTGTTATAGCGTGAGCTACAGTTGCACTAAGGGTTTCCCAATCAATAGCATGAACCTGGCGCCTTATGCTGTCCTTTAATTCAGGCACCGTCCGTATGCTTTCACCCTAGACCCGATCTTTCAGGAAGCTCCGCAACCAGAAGTCACACGGATTTAGGTCCAGCGATCGTGGGGGCCAAGCTGTAGGAAAATGCTTAGAAATTGTCCTGTCATCACCGAAATGCATACGAAGCAGTGCCTTTACTGGACGAGCAATGTGAGGTGGTGCACCATCTTGCATAAAGACAGTTGAGTCCAAACACGCTCGTTGTAGCAAATCAGGAATGACTTGCTGCTGAAGAAGTGCTCAATATCAGGGACCTGTGACGGATTACCTTTTAGGACCTTAGGGTGGGGTCTCATTGAAGAAATAGGGACCGAGGATGAAATCACCAGTGAAACCACACCATATGGTAATGTAATCGGGATGCAGTGACTGTTCATACACAACATTGTTGTTGCCGGATGTTTTACGTGTGTAGAGCGCCCCCTATCGTCGATTTTTGAACTATTTTTTTTATTGCATAATCCTGCTCCCCATGGTCTATATAATCTATATTCCAAGTTTCATTGAAATCCGATTCGTAGAACGGTCACTAGAGGGGCTAAACAGGGTAACTTTAATTATAACCACCCTGTATATTGTAATATAAGGTACCGCCCTATTTAGCAAGGCTGTGTTAATATATCAAAATATTTTACTGCTCCAACATAAATTAAAAAAAAAAAAAACAGAAGGGGGACGGGGGGGGGGGCACCAAAAAAATTTCGTGTCCTTTGTCTTCAAAAATCATAGTCGGGTCCTTCTTGAAATAGTGTAGAGTTCGAAGAGATTTGTTTACAGCCGAATGGCATTATATGTAACTCTGGTAAAAACGAGCTGATGTGTTCATCACATGACTTCCTTTTACTCCAATTTAATGTCATTTTCTCATTATTGGCAGTTTTAATATGATTCAATTGTTTACTTTCTAAATATCACCAACAGCAGTCGAATTGAAACCAGATTAAAAAAAAAAAAATCGCCAAGTTTATTGCCAAGTTGGCGACAAAACTTGGCAACCAAAAGAATGGCAATATATATCGCCAAGTGTCCGCCAAATTATAACACCACTTGAGTTTACATCGAAATTAACAATGATTTTCCCCCAAAAAGGGGCAAAAGACCCCATTTGGAGCATCTGAATGCAACCAAAAAGGTAAGTGCACAACTAGACTCCACTAAGAGTCTACGTACCAAATTTCAACTATCTAGGACATTCCGTTCTGGAGTTATGTGACATACATACACACATACGCACATACATACCTACATACAGACGTCACGAGAAAACTCGTTGTAATTAACTCGGGGATCGTCAAAATGGATATTTCGGGTGTCTGTGTACGTTCCTAGGCACATATCCACGTGTGGCCGGGTTGAAAAAAAAACTCAACATTCATTCGGGGGTGAGCAAAATGGAAAATAAGGCCGATTTTTGGGTGAAAATGTTTTTGCGAATACAATATTTCCTTTTTCGTAAAAGGAAGTAAAAAGAAAAGACTTATTTTGTTTCCTTTTAATTGAACTACATTTTTTTTATAATTCATATTTTTTGAATAACATATTTTTCCTTAAATATGTTTTGTTGATTTCAAGGTCTTGTTTTGACTTCTTTAAATTGTGTTTTGGGCAGTAATTTTTTTTTTTTTGTAATTCATGCTCTTTCACTATTTTCGTTTATTCTGTTTTTTGATTTCTTTAACTGTTTTTTACTTTGTATGTATCTCGCGTAACTCACAGAAACGGTATGTACTAGAAAGTTGAAATTTGGTACGTAGATTCCTAGTGGGATCTAGTTGTGCACCTTCCCTTTTGGTTGCATTCGGATGTACCTAAGAGGGTCTTTTGCCTTTTTTTGGGGGGAAATCATTATTAATTTCGATGTAAACTCAAGTTGTGTTATAATTTGTCGAACACTTGGCGATATATACCCAGTCTTTTGGTCGCCAAGTTTTGTCACCAACTTGGCGACAAATTTGGCACGTTTTTTTTCTTTTTTACTTCCTTTTACAAAAAAGGAAGTATTGTATTCGCGAAAAAATTTTCACTCAAAAATCGGCCTTAATTTCCATTTTTCTCACCCCCGAATGAATGTTGAGTTTTTTTTCGACCCGATCACACGTGGATATATGCCTAGGAGCGTACAGACATCCGAAATGTCCATTTTGACAACCCCCGAGTTAATTATAACGAATTTTCTCGTGACGTCCGTATGTACGTATGTATGTGCGTATGTGCGTATGTGTGTATATATCTCACATAACTCAAAAACGGTAAGTCCTAGAAAGTTGAAACTTGGTACGTAGACTCCTAGTGGGACCTAGTTGTGCACCTTCAATTTTGGTTGCATTAGGATGTTTTTAAGGGGGTCTTTTGCCCCTTTTTGGGGGGGGGGGGAATCATTGCTAATTTCAATGTAAACTCAAGTTGTGTTATAATTTGTCGAACATTTGGCGATATATCGCCAGTCTTTTTGTCGCCAAGTTTTGTCGCCAACTTGGCGATTTTTTTTATTTTTTTAAAAATGTGGTTCCAATTTGTCCGCTGTTGGTGATATTTATAGAGTAAACAATTGAATCACATTAAAATTGCCAATATTGGGGAAATGACATTAAATTGGAGTAAAATGAAGTCATGTGATGCACACATCAGCTCGTTTTTATTTGGTTTCAATTTGGCTACTGTTGGTGATATTTAGAGAGTAAACAATTGAATCACATTAAAATTGCCAATATTGGGGAAATGACATTAAATTGGAGTAAAAGGAAGTCATATGATGCACACATCAGCTCGTTTTTATTTGGTTTCAATTTGGCTACTGTTGGTGATATTTAGAGAGTAAACAATTGAATCACATTAAAATTGCCAATATTGGGGAAATGACATTAAATTGGAGTAAAATGAAGTCATGTGATGCACACATCAGCTCGTTTTTATTTGGTTTCAATTTGGCTACTGTTGGTGATATTTAGAGAGTAAACAATTGAATCACATTAAAATTGCCAATATTGGGGAAATGACATTAAATTGGAGTAAAAGGAAGTCATATGATGCACACATCAGCTCGTTTTTATTTGGTTTCAATTTGGCTACTGTTGGTGATATTTAGAGAGTAAACAATTGAATCACATTAAAATTGCCAATATTGGGGAAATGACATTAAATTGGAGTAAAAGGAAGTCATGAGATGCACACATCAGCTCGTTTTTATTTGGTTTCAATTTGGCTACTGTTGGTGATATTTAGAGAGTAAACAATTGAATCACATTAAAATTGCCAATAATGGGGAAATGACATTAAATTGGAGTAAAAGGAAGTCATGTGATGCACACATCAGCTCGTTTCCTTTCTTTCCATTGAAAAACTAGGAATATTGCTGAAAAAATTTATGATAGGTCAGTTACAGCGGTCAGTTACCTTACTGTAAATTTTAACATTTTAACGGAAGCTCTGACACTGAACATAAAACAAAAACCCATCATCAAATGATCGTGTTCTAAGTTCATGATGTTTCTATTTGATAGATTTATTGAAGAACTTTCTATGATCTGCGCTTTATAAAAGTTAAAAATTCACTCTACATCATTAAAACACATAACTTTATTTTTTAAGGAGACTTAAAAACATAGAAAGGTTCAAAAGAAAGTAAGTCAGAAGTGGCCATAATTACTTCTAATTGACAGCACTTGTTTGTCAATTTATTTATGTAAGTGTTAATCCATGGTGTAATGGCGGAAGGGGAGGGGGAACACAACTCTGCCCAGAATTCTTAACTATGAGCTGTTGCCAATCCTAGATAAAATACCGGCATATAAAGACGGTTTCGAGTCATCCCCCCGACCCCGAAAAGAAAAGAAAAATATAAATAGTTTCCCCATTGTTTCTAAATCCATTTCATTCTCAAAAACATTTTATTTTTAACTACCTGTTATATACAGGTTTGTCTCTATTAAAACAAGTTTTTCATAAATCGTTAATTTTCAAGCTTCACTCGCTTAAAGAGCATTTACATTTTAATTAATACTTTACTTCGTATCATATATCCTTGTTTGATTTGTCAGTACAATATTGAAACAGTAACCTCCCTTGAGCGTTCGCTTTATTTTAAAAAGGCTCCTTAAAAATTGATGGCAATGAGAAAAGTGCAGTCATTAGTAAATAACAAATTCAACGTAAGAGCAGACAAGTTGTAAAAAGCATATCTTTATTACGGTGTAATCAAGAGTTTACTGATGAGACAATTTATCCTACCGTTGCGGGCCTTAAAAGAGAGTCATTTCGATCCCGCATCTACTAATTAGTGGAGATTCTGTCACTTTTCAACTGAAAGAATGGCCTCATAATTTTCCCTAGAAGGAGAATGGCCGACAACAATTAGCTTTTCCAGAAGAACTTTCTTTGTTAATGTTCAAACAAGTGGATTTCTGTGCTCAATTCTCAAGGAATTGGATCGGTAAAGCTTAAAAGTAAAATTAACGAATAGAAAAAGAAAGGGAAATATTCTTACTTAAAGCCTTACTAGGTCCCTTCTTCATACGTGTTTGCATTATTATTTTTAGAATATACTTCTGGAGAGTGTAAAATATTTTTTGGGAGTTTTTTAAAAATTAGTTTGTGTGTGCCATAGTGTAATGAAAGTAAATGCAATTATTATTTTCAGCACCATTATGCTTAATTTAAAAACAGTTTTATGAGTCACCAATTGTTTTAAATTGATTTTACATTTATGAAAATTGAATGATATTCAACACTATTACATCTATTTACATAATAAATGTCTCTCTTCGCTAGTAATCATTCCAGGTGCTTTTGTTTTGAAACTGATTATTCAAGCACTTAACAATGCAATGCTTGATAATTTCTATCATCCCTGCCATTGCAACATTGCATAGTTTTATTAACAGTATAGCAATCTACAGCTGTCTTGTAAGAATGTGCCAGTACACCTGTGCAATAAAATGTACCAAGCTGACGGGAAACATATGAGTTGCATGCTTTGCAGAGCTTTATGTCCCTCTTTTCTAGCTTCTTTTCTCATTAATTAAAAGCCTGATGTCAGTAAACATGTTTTTTGAAACGAATGAAAGTCAAAAACACTTTAATGAATGTTTAAAAATTTAGAAAAAAATGAATGTCGGGCTGTGAGATAGGGAAATGTATGTCTTATACATGATCTGCCTTCCCTTTCCCATTTACTTTTGAGAAAACAGCTCAATTCGAACACAATTCTTTATTGTTTCAAAGATGTTAGACGGAACACCCCATTCACATGCTTTATTTTATCATTTGAACAATTTTGGTCTTAATTTTGATCTGTTCAAATATATTTAACCTTAATCTCTACAGGGAACTTTGAATCATATCAAAAATTCTGATCTAACTGGATGTGCTTCAAACAAACTTTATCAGAAAGAGTTTATGACGTAGAATATGTACGAAAAAGTCTTTTTTTCATTTAGAAATTTTAAAATAGTATTTTGAACAATGCAAAAACTTTTTCCTGCTATTTAGCTGCTGCGGAAGAAAATTAAACTTTTAGGTGAAAAACCAATTACACTAAAAAATTAATTTTTTACACTCAAAAATCGAGAAAGTTGCAGATTCCGAATATGTGTTTAGCTTTTCGTTTCTGAAACAGGCGAAAAAATTGTTGTTTTTTTTTTTAAAATCTAAACTATCTTTCTACTTAGATGTTACGTTGATGAAGAGATTAATTGACTGCATTAAAGTGACTAAGTAAAGGTGTGTTGTCGATGGTATAGATACATCGACCCCAAAACATCTATGTGTGGATGTCTGGGACCAAAACCGTTCAATTGTCATGAAATTCATTATAAAATTAGTTTATAGCAGGGAGTGTGCACCTCGAAGCGTTTTTCTGAAAATTCGATTTTGTTCTTTTCTATTATATTTTTAAGCTCCCTTTTAAGCTCTTTCTCTTCATAAATTTGAAAAAATGGGGAGGGGGGATATTTCATGCACATTTTTATGTTTCAAGTCATTCGAAAGCTTGGAACTTTCTACATTAGAAAGAATTTGTTCGAAATTTCTTCGAGCCTTAATAGAGCTATGAGAATTGCTTATCTAAAACCCGATTCCGAGGCTTACGTTAAGTAAGCCTAGAGATCCTAAATGATTGACCTCCGAAAATGAAATCAAAAATTAAAGATGAATGGAGTTCATGTTCGCAACTAAAATTAACGTTTTGCTTTGCTAACATGGCTATGTATTTTAGGCTCCTCGTTTGTTTCGTTATTTATTTATTTATTTTTATTTTTTTAGTTTTGTAAAAAGTACATTATTTTATAGCAATCGAAGCCGTTCTGTAATATCAAAAATGAATAAATCGAAATATTTTTACTCTTAAATAAAAGTGGTCTGCTTTTATTTTCTCAGTTTTAAGGGTTTATTTATGTTTATTAAACTGTTAAAATAAAGAAAACCAAAAATACGCTGCTTCAAGGCTCTTTCTAAACTGTTAAACTTCAAAAATTTGCTTTTCAAGCAAGGAAAGAAAGCTTATTTTCTCTTTGAAAACTTTTGCATGGCTTCTGCAAGCAACAAAATTTTGTCTTTTTCTTTTAACTTACTTTTATACTTTTAATGAAATGTAGTTGAATAATACATAAAATTATAAATTCTTTCATTGGACGGTGTCGGTTTGTTACTACTGACTCTAATTTAATGTTTTTAATAATAGTAAAAAATTTACTATTATTAATGTTAATAATAGTAAAAACCGTTTTGGATTTAAACTAATTCCAGGAAGAAATGTTTACTTTGACTTTCATTTACAGTTCATACAGATTATGGTTTGGTGTTTGATTTATTATAAATTGAGTGTATTAATATCAAATGGGTCATTTCCTCATAACCAAATTGCTCCAACAAATCTCAATTCAACAAGAAATACAAACGTTTTTGAAACCCACAAATCTTAAATTTATACTAACTTTTGAAGAATAACTTTAAGATTTGTGGTGAACCGATGAAGGTAAATTTCAACTTTTACATTGGTCGTTATGTCTCAGATATAATGAGAACGTCGTAAATAACGATAAGTGTCGGAAGTGACGTCGTAAATGGGTGAGCAATTGACAACAATTTAAAAAGTCTCGAAAAACATGAAGCCGAAAATGATTTGCCAAATTAAATGACACGCGTACATGAGTACTTGGACCATGCTTTATTTTTCTCGCAAAAAATAATTGTTGACGTAATAGAATCTAATCAATTGGTTAGTCGTTGGAGGAAAATTTTCAAATCAGCCAAAAATATGTAGAAATCTTGAAAAACAATATTACTGTACAGAAAATAGAAATTACCTGTAAATATACATTTTCTACCACGGAGAAGACCGTGCAGTACTGCTATAGTATGTAAAGATGATGTCATAATGTTTCGTTTACCTCCTAAAGCAACTTCTATTTCCGACTTCTATCCTGATCTCTTGAGCTAAGTTTAACTAATGTAACTATATAACTAAAGTCAAACCTAAAGATTTAGATTTAGATTTTAATATTATAGATAACGAAGTATATTTTAAGTTTTGATAAGACGAAAGATTTTAAATTCATTTATTACAATGCAAAACTGGAACTCAAATATACACACTGCTATTTTTCGAAGAATTACTTTAAATTATTTATTTCGAATTCAAAAATGTTGAAGCAATATGGTTATGATACAATACTGCATACTACTATAAAATCACTTTTTCTCTCGAGGCTTTTATTTTCACCATTTTCGCGAGCCCGTCGTAATCGCGAAAATTAGTCTCGGCAGATTTTTCAACTTTCGATTATGTCTATGAAATTCTCGATATTTTCAGCTTGCGAAATCACCGATGCCCTTCATCATTAATTATGGCTCTCTAAAATAAATGCTTTAACAGCAATGAATTTTCAGACAAGCTTTAAATGCTAATCATCCTTTGAACTTTTTACTTTGCTATGATTTGAATATTTTGAAATAATTTTAACCTATTTTATGTACACTAACAAAAATTCCATCCCCTAGTTAATGCAGGTATAGTACTGAAGTCCATTAAATACTTTTATAATGGGGCAGACTTCCTTTTTATTTTTACATAAAATTTTTTATAGATACCCACACATAATTTACGATTTTTACACATTTGATACATAGGTGGCGGCATTGTTTATTTTTTTTGTTTATTTTTCGAGAAGCTTCAGTAAATGTTCGCTAATACAGGTTTACGTGGCTAGTTTGACTGTTTATCTGGTTTGCCTTGTGCTGAGTTTCTTTAATTGAAAAGCTGCATTTTGTAAATATTCTTCTTAACAATAAAACTTCTTACTTTTCAATAGTTAGCTAAGTCAAGTTCAAATCAGGTAAGACGTTTTATATTTAAAGATTTATTTATGTCGTGTACCAGCTGTTGTATAGTAACCTGTTTTAAAGTTTAATACTTTAAATATTTAACTATTTAGATTGAACTGTGTTTTGCGTTTCTTATGGTATCCTCCTTTTGCTATTTCCTTAGTCTCTATCTTAGATGAGTAAGAAAGGGGGCTCAAGGCGGCTCAAGGTGCAGATTGTGCCATTGAAATTTTTAGGAGGATTTTATTTTAAAGGTTTTTTTAATATTATAGCCGGGGGGGGGGGAGATGGGCAACCCTGGAGTTCATGAGATTAAACTGGTTTGTCCCCGATGTGTTGTTTGAAGTCAACATGGATTGACATTTTGTGAACTTTGATTTTATTCAATTTAATGCAGAGTTTCCCAAAGTGTGGTCCGCGAGTCCATGCCAGGGGGTCCGCGGTGCTATTCAGCTAATACGTTAAATATAATTGAGATTGAAGGACGAGGGGGGGGGGGGGGTTCGTGATTTTTCCGGAGGAGGTCCGCGGAGGTCTGAAGTTTGGAAACCTCAGATTTAATGAATTTAGTTCTATATTTATTGACTTTACCAGTGGTGCCCAACTTACGGCCCGAGGACCATACATGACCCGCGAAGTAGATCAATGTGGCCCGTTGTAATGCTCCATGTTACGAATCGATGTGTTATAACCTTGCAAAACAACCGATCATCATCATTTAGTTTTAAAAATAATTAATGCAAATTTAGAGCCAAATAGTTAGTATCAAAGTTAGTATCCAAATAAATTAGTGTCTAAGAAAACGGATGGAAACTTTGTATGAATAAAATAGGCATGTAGTAACCACTTACTTATATGATCGTAGTATCTTGGTTATAGCTATGTGTGTTTGTTATGTTACTTTTAATAAAACCATATCAACCAATACAATGACTTTCTTTCTTCAAGTTCTAAAACAAATGGAACATAACTGAACCATTTATATAACTTAACATGAAAAATATGCCTTTTGTTATGCTCAAGTAATCAATCTAGGTGTGGCGTGTACTATATGACGTGAAACTTTTCGCTTTTTTGGATTCTTATAGTAGAAACAAATTATTTTTTTTCGCTTTCCATGCCACTAATTGTTGTCGTCGCTATCCATTTACAACAACACACTCCCATAATCAAGTTTTCCGTCCATCTTTCTTGGCACCGTTATTCTTTATGAGGCAATAAGTGCTCTGAAAGTCTTTTAACAGATTCTCGAACAAAAGTTCACGAAGAATTTTTCGACAGTTATGAGTTTTTCCCCCCTTGGGGCACTTAGAAATTCTTAGCGTCCTCCTAAGTGTAAGTTGAAAGCAAGAAATCCAAAGATGCTGACAACTTGCAATGCGCGAAGAAGCAAGGATAAAAAATTACTTTCGATGAGATAAAAAATACATATCAAGTTTTCAGGAATGCATTAGATCCATTCACATAGAAAAGTGCGAAAAGTAGATTAAGACTTTTTTTTTAAAAACTTTTGAGCTGTTCGATTTTTTTAACGCGATCAAAACATTCGATAGCACATTAGACTATGCTTCGTTAAAACGCTTGCATAATTTATTGCCACTGTCAGTGAAGGGTGGAAAAAGTTGTTTAATTTTTCGAAATGCTGTTTTTTCTTTTTCTCAAGACTCGGGCTAGCAGTTCGTTAGGCTAATGTCAACTTTTCTGGTGAAATGTAAACGAAATTTTATTTATATATATTTTTTTGTTTTTAAGGGAAATTGTTGAAGCATGCACGCCCGAGTGGTTCAATGCTAGGTTTTCTAAAGCACACATTTACTTTTACTAAGAAACTCGTGATATATTTTGCTGATGAAATGATGGTTTGCAAAAAGTTAAAACTTTCTTTTAGTTCAGTTCAAGTGGTAATCGATGTTAACTCCAGATTAATTATAATTGTTATCTTATGAAAAATTAAGTTGCATGTAAGCATTGTAGATAAGATTTTGGTTAAAGAACTTTCTTGCAAGTTTTGCTTTAAAAATGTTATTTCTGTTACTGAAATGAATTTAAAGGTTACAGGTATGTAGTATTCGTTTCATAATATTGTTTAATGATTGAAATTTAACATGTATAGTTTGTTGAACTTTTAGTCAAAGTTCAAACTCCGAACTTATTCAAAAAAATATACACTCAGACGCTTCAAATATTGAGAGTTATTAAACAACTGCGGTAGTAGGTCCCTTAAGGGTCTATGAGATGAAGAACTTTCCAGGAGAATTTCATTTAAACTACATTTTCACTCCTTTAGAGGTACGTTATTGGAAAAACTAGTAGATTACATAGGAGTCCAAGGAAAATTACTTATAATGTATGATTTGGGGGTTGAATCCTTTGCTGTAAAAAGGGGGAGTTCCCTGTAACCCCAAAAACACAAGTCTGCAACTTTTATTGTTTCTTGTGCTTCTAATGCTGGTTTAGGTTTTTTAATGATTCACACAAAAGTGAAATTATTACTTTTTACCTTTTTAAATATATGGTGCGACAAAAGGTTCTTCCGAGTTGGAAAAATTCATTGCTGATGGTGCAAGTAGTGTGTTGGGGGTAGACGGGAGATTTTTTTACTCAACAAAAGTCAATGTTTGGTGTGAAAAATCTAAATTTGGGATCCAAGGGCCTCTTTTTTTTAAGGAAAATATCTATACTGTGACAGTTGCAGCTGACAGTTATGTTTTCAGGCTGAAAAAAATGTTTTGGTCCTCAACTGCAGCATTTGAGCAACCAGACCAGTTTGGGTGACATAGTGTTCCAATAAGACGAAGCAACAGCCCGTACAGCTCGCATTTCCATAGCAACAGTAACGCAAAAATGCTCCTATCTCGTCTTGTCTCTCTTATTAGAGATGACGCTGCATGGTCTGTGCGATTACCCGACTTAATTATTTGCGACTCTTCTTGTGGGGGTACCAGAAAGAAAAAAAATTTAAACATTGTCCCTACACCTTGGGAGAACTCAAAAACAAAATTATTGAGGAGGTTAATGCGTTCCAGTACAAATGTGCTAACAGACTGCGAGGAACTTCCGCCCTCATTTCTGGATTTGCACTTTTGACTCTCCCCCTGGAAATTTATGAATTAGTTTGTGTACTAAATGCATCATTTTTCGATGCATAATACTGTAGAATTTTCAGCACTTTTGACACTTTTTTTTCCTCCTAAAATTTGATTCGTTGCTGCAACACTAAAAAAGTTCTTATTTCACTTAAATCAATGATCTTTTTTTATGTTTAGAGTTTGCTCATTTTCTGAAAATACGATGAACGGTAGCTCTTTCTGTAGTCAAGGAGGAATGGGGGGAAAAAAGCTGCTGTTAAGAGGTTTAAATTTCCGCTGTAAATTTTGAATCGGAGCATTTTTCTAAGCGATATTTAGCTTTTAGAAACCTTCTGTCACAAGAACAGCATGAGTGATGTAATTTTTGTCTTTATATTGAGTTCATCTAGTCTCTTAACTTCCACTTAGGGCTTTTGATAAATTTAGTAAGATAAAAGAAATTTACCTTTTTTTAAAATTAGTTTCTGAGGTGATATCTTTTCAAATTTGGGTGAAAAAAAAAAGATGAATTCACAGAAAGAGAAGAGAGAGATTAAAAATTTTACCGTTAATTTACCTACATGCTGTCAAAATTATCGTATCAAATTACTGTTTAGAGAGACGTGGAGAGACCACGTACGAAGAATGCTGCGTGGAAGACTACCAAGGGCCGTCTACTATTATCAACCCAAAGGCAAACGAGACCGCGGTCGACCTATAAAGCGGTGAGCAGACATGTTTCCGGTCCATCATCATCCATGATGATGATGCTGTCAAAATCATTTAACTGATGCATTATAACGCTGCTTATACGTGGAGATCATTGAAACAATGAATATTAATTTATGTTTAGTATTAATAAGAAACGTTGTTCTATTACCATAACAAGTGCCTGGATGTCAATAATTAGCATACTGGTGTTGCTACTTTCCTGCCTGCGCACTTGAATAATCGAAAAAAAAAAAAAAAAAAAAAATCGCATATATATGCAATTTGAAATCGCTCGGAAATAAAGTTGGTAATTGCCAAAGTATGAACTTCATGCTTTCTTAAGTATTAATAATATTTAACGATGAAAATTGCAAATCACATTTTATTATAAAAACAAAACAAGTATTTGGATCACTTAAAATCCTCAATATCAATAGCACTTAATTAAAAAAAAAAAAAAATCGAGGTACATGTTACTTAATTTTGAGAATGGGTAAGGGTATATTACGTCTGTAGTATCCGAGTGTATTTATGGACCTTAACCTTTGCTAATCGATTTTTTTTTAGCCCGCATTCTAGCGAAAAGAAAAGTAAGCACAATAACAAAGCTGGAGGGAGAGGAAAGAGGAAAGGAGGGAAAAAAAGTAGTCGGAAACTCCAGAAAAATCTTCATTAAATACAAGATAGAAAGTAAAATATATTAATAAATCAAATTAAAGTCAGAAAAAAATGAAGGTTTTGAAAAAAAAGAAAAAAAAAGATATTCAAATGGGAAAAATACTTGCTTTTGTAGGTCTATAGGTTAGTTTTCCATCTTCCATCTTAGTAGTTGCTGAGAGATGATCGTTTACGGGCGAACTTATTGTTACTTGGAAGTTTTTTTACAAAGCCTATTCCTGCTTAAAATTTCAAGCTTTCAAAGATTTTAATATCAGGACATACTAGGAAGTTTAAAACATTGACCTTCATTAAATAGATGGATATGAGTTCAAAAAAATGTAGGTGAGATAAGAATATAGGTAAGATAAGATTTCTTGATTGGATAATATTAAGACGAGTTTTTGAACAGTTCAACATTTTTGACAATAATATCTGCTGGTTTAAACTAGAAAGCTTATCTTAAACCCAGTGGTATAAAAATGAAAATATTACCTAAAAAGGTTGGGACTTTTCAATAAAATCTTAAAGCCGAAATTTCGTTTTGTAGGATTGAGCTTACAAAAAATATTACTAGTACATAAGATGTTTGAAATTTAAAGCTTCTTAATTTGTAATATTTCCTAACTATCATGAGTGCCTTTAAAAACTTCCAATTATAAATATAAGACATTAGGGGAAAAGGGGGTCACATGTGAACATTTTGTTTCATTTCTTAATTTCTCAGAAAAAAATTATCAATTTCTCACAGAAAAAGGATCCCCATAATTGAAGTCTTTTCTTTGTACCATGGATTTTTTTCCGATTAAAAAATATATATATATTTCTTTACTTTACGGAATTAAAAAAAAAAAAAGTCTTCAATTGTTCACATGTGCTCCTATAGGGAGGCACATGTGAACATGATTGAAAAATGCAGGACTAGCATCATATTTCAACACAGAACTTTTTATAATGAAGCATATACGTGTATACCAATCACATTCAAGGGTCAGTTAAAACTGTGTCAGTTAAAAACTGAACTGTACAGTATGAATTGTGAAGTAACTGTCATTAAGAAAATATTTTTTTCGAATTACAATACTCTGCTCGCTATCAAATTTAAAAGTTTCAAAGCATGTTCTAATCACTGGATCGACAAGAAAAAGTCTTATAAAACTAAACAGTACAAAGAATATTTTATTGTATGAAGTTCGTTATTGTTATACCTGTATAGTGTGTTTAAGCTTGATACAGAATATGATGATAAATTTTAAAATTATTCTAAATTTCAGTTTTTAGTTAAAGGAAAATATTTTGTCTTTATTTTCCTTGCACATATTATGTATCACAAAATTTTTGGTCAACTATTTAGTAGTTAAATAATTTAAAAAAAAAAGTAATAAAATAAATAATTAATAATTATGTTATAATAATTAACAGTAAATTTACAAACTTATTGCAGCAAAATAATAATTATAAATCTTTACATCCCTTTTAACACTTATAATAAGCCTATACTAAAATTTACATTGCGGAGAGGATATGGGAACTGTTCACATGTACCCCTACATGTAGTGTTTACAAGTGCCTCGTCATCTATCTTAGAACTAATTTTCAAAAATAAAGAATTTTGTATTTAATTACAAAATTTAACTCTTGGCATAAATTTACGTGAATGTTTATATAATGATTTGTAATAATTAAATTCAGGTCTTTAGTTAGTTAAAAATATGTTTTTAGACAAAGAAGACAGTGATAAAAGTACATTAGTATCTTCTAAAACAAAGAAGCTATCACTACAGGAGCATAAACTGGTTCCTTGCTCTGAAAGTTTGACTAAGACATTTGGTTTACTTGAGAATTTTTACAGATTTTTTGCTTGACGTTATCCTAGTAAAACATACCATGTTCACATGTGCCCCCTTCCCCCCTATATATATATATATATATATATATATATATATATATATATATATATATATATATATATATATATATATATATATATATATATATATATATATATATATATATATATATATATATATACAGTCCAGTCACATTAATGTGACCATCTGTCAAAAGCCAGAATAACCACCTTTCGCAGAGCGGACTGCTGCGAGAGGTGCAGGAAGAGAGTCACTTAGGTCCCTGAAGGTGTTCCCTGGGATGTTGAGCCATGCCGACTCGAATGCCGTGGCCAGCTGTGCTAGATTACACGGTTGAGGATCCATGGCGCGAACAACTCGATCGAGATGGTCCCACAGATGCTCGGTTGGGTTTAAGTCAGATGAGTTTGCTGGTCAGGGGAGGACGGTAAACTCATCCTGGTGCTCTTCGAACCACGCAAGTACACTGGCAGCTGTATGGCACCTCGCATTGTCTTGCTGGAAGATGCCATCATCCTGAGGAAAAACAATGCGCATGTAGGGGTGGACATGGTCCGCAAGGACAGATGCGTACTTGTATTGATCCATCGTGTCTTCCACAATGATCAGTGAACCCAGAGAATGCCAGGAAAACATTCCCTAGACCATAATGCTCCCGCGTCCAGCTTGGACTGTTCCGGCAATGGTTGCAGGGTGGTTCCTTTCAGAGGTTTCACGCCCTATACGCCAACGTCCATCTGTCCGATGGAGCATAAAACGCGATTCATCTGAAAACGCTACCTGTCGCCACTCAGTGGACGTCCAACTGCTGTACTGGCGTGCAAATTCTAGCCTTCGTCGTCGATGAACAGCAATCAGCATAGATGCACGAACTAGACGTCTGCTTCGGAGGTCCAGACGCAGCAATGTTCGCTGAACAGTAGTTTGGGAGACACTTTTGGTAGTCCCTTGGTTCATTTTGGTGGTCAGTTGCTCAACGGTAGCCCGTCTATATGCCCGAACGCATCTCCGCAACCGTCGTTCGCCTCTGTCATCTATGGCCCGTGGTGCACCACATTTGCCACGTCGCTGATTTTGGACAGTCCCATTTTGCCATGCACGGTACACTTTTACCACGGCGGCACGCGAACAGTTCACAAACTCAGCCGTTTCGGAAATGCTTCCACCCTAGGCCCGAAAGCCAATGATCATACCCTTTTGGACTTCGGATAAATCGCTTCGTTTTTGCATTACGCCAACGATTGAAATAGTTTCCGAAGCCCTCACACACACCCTTTGTATACGCTCAACTGCACTGTGCTGCCACCTGCCTTCTGTGATTGGTTATTTAACTCTGAAGTGGAAAGTACGTGGTAGTCAGATTAATGTGACTGGACTGTATATATATATATATATATATATATATATATATATATATATATATATATATATATATATATAAATATGTATATATATATATATATATATATATAAATATGTATATATATATATATATATATATATATATATATATATATATATATATATATATATATATATATATATATATAAAGGAAAGACAAATCTTTAGATTTTGAGAAAAACTCAAATGAATTGTAATTGCTGATGTACCTAGTGGCCTACTGTGTTCCATTGTGTGAAAAACAGAAAATGCCAGATGATCACATTGATCTGAAATAAAGTCTAAAACAGGGCAAATGAAAAGAATAGTTTTCATGTTTTCATTATTTTTAGAGAAAGTATAAAATACTTACGAATACACTATACGGAGTGACTAAGGGAGGATATTGAACTTGAAAATAAGGAAGTTGCAACCTATTAAATGTTCATATTTTGACCATTGGATATTGCTAATTGACCCTCAAAACTAAAAAATTCACCATCGCCGAATTTTAAAACACCGTGATTGATTTTTAATGAATTTTTAAAAATCCACGCGCAAAAGTGCGTCCTTCTGAAACGTCACGAGCTTACGTCACAGGGCACTAATGAGCAGCCTTCCGCCGAAGATCCATTGTTTTCGCTACGGACATTTTGAGCGCGCTGATATTTTTATTTTTTAGAAATTCAATAATCCTTTTGCACACACTATGGAGGCCAGATTTGTTAAAGCACAATCTATTAATCTTCCTCAAGTAACATCAGTGATGGTATTCGAATATTTCGGAGAAAGATGAGACGTTTAATGTTCCAGAAACGCGAGGAGTTAAATGCGAGGAGATAAGCCATTTACGTTTCGTCTTCGAAGTCGAATGCACATCCTTCGGCTTCTCCCCTATCGGAAGAGTGCATGACGTCACTTCCTATGCCATTTGACGTCACAAGCACTTGAACTTTAAAAATTAGTTAAAAAAAACTACTTATCGTATCGCAATTTTTTTTTCACATATGATGTTCATACATGTTACTCTATCATATAAAAATAAAATTCAAAAATCGAAAACTTCCCTATTGGTGCAGATGGCAAAAACCTTCTTGCCGTCAGTGGTGCCATTGTAGGAAGCATTCCGAGAAGGGCTGTTTCGGAATGCAATTTTGGTCGACTGTGGTTGCAGCTATAATATTTTGTTCCATTCAATTGACGCTTGAGTTTGGGGAACAGCCAGAAGTCACGGGGTTAAGCTATGTTTTTACATACATATGTTTTTGTATCACGAGTTTTTTTTTTCCAAAAAGCGTCTGAATCGGGAGCAAAAAATTTGCTCTCAAAGCGTTACCGAAAGCAGTCTTGTATCGTCCGAAAGGCTTCTGCTTGGTTGTCGTCCAGTTTCTGGCAAATTTTGATGCACTAGCCCTTTTTCTGTCATTCCGTCATTTCCCTTGAAATAAAGAAAAACCGACGACAGCACTACAAATTACCTCAGTCAAACGTTGCTTGCCATTGGCTGGTGCTATTGACAGACGGAAAAAAATTTCAGAATGCGCACAAAGGTTCATGCATGCATGCTTGATTCATATCTTTCAGGGTTTCGCAGAAAAATGTTTTGTTTCATATCTAGGTGAATATTGGTTGTACTAATCTCATCTTTTAGTGTTCGAATTGTTTTTTATTCTTGTAATTTCCCCAAACATGAATGTGAGGGTTTACGTGAGAATAAGGCAAGAATATTTCTGAAGGATAGTAGTTACGTGAGGATTGAAGATACATAAACAATTAAAACTTGCATCACGTAACTTTACGGAGCCTTACTTTGATCACGCAATGTCATATTTACCCTGTTTTCGAGAAAGAGTCAAGTACCTTCACTGGAACTAAATTCTAAAATTATTTCCTTACTAGTTACAATATATGCTCATACTACGGGCACTAAGCTGAAATTTAAAAATTCATCTAAATAGTTAACATACAGGGTGTCCGAAAAGTCTTTGACACATTTAAAAAATTCATAGAAAACCAACAAATTGTCGTATGAATTTCCGGTTTGTACCATAATACTTCACAGGTTCAAGACTTTTTATGACATCGAAAAAAAAAAAAAAAGAAAAGAAAGTAATTTGAATTTTGACATTTTGTATTCAAATATTGCTTTTCGCAATCACGAGTATGTGTTTTGTGTCAGTGTGCAGGCATGATTGTGTGTATGTGTATGAGCATGTGTGTATGTATTCGTGCGTGTGTAGGATATGGACGCAACCTGGAGACGGTTTTAGCTAGAGGAGCAGCATCGGGGGGGGGGCCGGTCGACGGTGGTGCTGCAGAGGGAGCGGGGGGGGGGGAATAAAATCATAGGAACATCAAAACAGTCAAATGAAAAATAAGCAATCGTGATTGCTCAAAAAAAAAAAAAAAAAAAAAAAAAAAAATCTTTCAAAGCATAAATGATCACAGCATCAAAAACTGTCGATAAGTGTAGGTGAAAATTAAAATAATAGTTTAAAAACTTAAAAAAAAAAATAATTTGAATTTTGTCATCTGGAATTCAAATTATGTTTTTCGCAATCACGAGTGTGTGTGTGTATGTAGGCGTGTGTGTTTGTGTGTGGGGGTATGTGTGTTTGTGTGTACGGGTTATGTGTGTTTTTCTGTAGGGGGTATGTGTGTAGGCATGTGTGTTTGTGTCTGTGTGCAGGCATGAGTGTGTGGGTAGTTGTGTGTATGTGTGTAGGTGTGTGTGTGTGTGTGTGGGGGAGGGATATGTGTGTGTAGGCATATTTGTTTGTGTCTGTGTGCAGGCATGAGTGTGTGGGTAGTTGTGTGTATGTGAGTGTGTAGGTGTGTGTGTTTGTGTGTGTAGGTGTATGTATGTGTGTGTAGGTGTATGTATGTGTAGGTGCGTGTATGTATGCGTGTAAGTGTAGGATATTGACGAAACCTGGAGACGGTTTTCGCTAGAGGTGCAGCATCGTGAGGAGCCGGTCGACGGTGATGCTGCGGAGGGTGCTGTTGAGAAAATAAAATCATAGGAACGCCAAAAACAGTCAAGTGAGAATAATAAGCAATCGTGATTGCTCCAAAAAAAAAAAAAAAAAAGAAAAAAGGTCAGACTAACGAAGAATTACTAAACGAAGAATTACAAGCATAGCATATACTGACCTCTGGCTGCGAAATGCCTTTTTGAGCAATCACGATTGCTTATTGTTCTCATTTGACATTTTTTGATGTTCCGTTCCTTTTTCAGCTTGGTCCAGGGCCTCTGCAGCACCACCGCCCGCCGTCCTCCAGGCGCGGCTGTCCCCCGGTCTTGAGCTATCCGCTTCTCCTGGTCGGAGGCGTCCATATACTACGCACTTACGCATACACACACACGCCTACACACTCATGCCTCCACACAGACACAAACACATATGCCAAAATACACACACACGAACGCCTACACACACACACACGCGCGCGTACGCACACAGCACTGCATACACAACACGCACGCACTTGCATACATACACACACACACGCGCACCCACACACATTCGCCTACACAAACACACACACGCTCGTGATTGCGAAAAACATAATTTGAGTTGAAGATGCCAAAAATTCAAATTAATATTTTTAATTTTATTATTTCTTCTTCTTTTTTTTCCCTTTTTATTTCTTTTTTTTTTCAATGTCATAAAAACACTTGAACCTGTGAAGTATTATGGTGCAAACCGCAAATTCATACAATTTGTTGGTTTTCTATGAATTTTTCAAATGTGTCAAGGACTTTTCGGACACCCTGCACTTACAGTTAAAATACGATTGTATCTGTAGTTGCATTGGTTATTTATTTCTCCGAAGTGCATTTAGAATTGCTATTTTAAGAGCCAGTTAGAGGTTAAATTTATCTTTAATTGACACAAGATTTATCGTTCTCAAACAAACTGCCTATTACTGTTGAAACATTCACTGCCAGGCTCGTCATTTGGAGAGTAGGAAGGGGGAGGGGGGAGGTAATTGTGACCCCCGGCTCTCAGAAACATTATGTAAATTTACAATTGTGTCTGTATATTTTTTTTCTCAATAAAATGCTTTGAATTTGAACCCCTTGACCTTTTTCTTAGAAAAACTTGAAGTTAAGCCTCTGTTTTGTTAAAGGAAAGCTTAACAATATTGTATAAAACTTTGGAGCATTGCTAAAAGAAATATACCTTAGTTTCCTCCCTTCCCAGAAAGCGTCTGAGAATCGCACACAAACCCATTAAAACTGGCAATTTTTTTAAGTTGAAAGAGGGAGTGCATGTTGAATTTAAGGACAGGTTAAAAAAGAGCAAATGCAGCATGCTGATCAATGTAAAATCCGCCATTAACACAGACGTAAACTTTCTTATAAATTCTTCATAAAGTAATTTACCATTATTTTAGTTTAAATGCAGATCGTTCCAATAGATGGCGCAACACGTATTCAGGATCTGCTCCCTGCAGGAAAAGCGCTACGAATCATAATTTCTGGATAGGGATTACTCTGAAAGATGAAAAGTGACTTTTTTTTTTATATAGGAAGGAATTTAATTTTAAATTCATAATGATTTGGGGAAACGGAAAAGTTACTGGCCCCTTAAGCGCTCCATGACTGTGTTTGAATTTAAAATAAACAAAACAGTTTCACAAAAATAAAAACTGTTTTATGATAGTGATTAATGTATTTATGATTTCATATTGTTTTTAAACACTTTTTGCTTACGTATTCCTAATGAATTCCACACAGAAATTTTAATGTCAAGAAAACTGGACAGTACTTATTACAGTTATTGACCAGAATATGGTACAGTTATTGACCATATTAATAATATATAGTATAGTAAAATAAATTTGATCAAAGTAACTACAGTTGAACCTCGTTTATCTAAGCCCCATTTATACAGATCAAATTTTTAGAGCTAAATAAAATTATATTTTTAGAGCTGAATAAAATTATATTTACTTAAATAATAGTTCTAAAATATATGATAGCAAGAACGGAACTATAAATGTGACATATATATGTATTCGTTTTTTATTTTGATTAGATACACAACTACTATATTGATTGTGCAGTAAATTATAGTCAATCCGACACCACTGCAACTGTAACTGATAAAGTGTTTGCGTGTAACAATCCTATGTAATTTTGTTACACAGCATCGTTGTTTGCTGTTATAAAAGATAAGTCGAAGCACGTTTTCGAAATGTGTTTTACCTATTACCAGGATTTATCCGGGTTTTCGTTTAAGGGGTTAGGAGACATTTCCGCTGTAAATTTAAAGCATTGTTAATCGAAAACACATCACTTTAATGTGCTACTTTACAAATTCATTCTACATTATATAAATGACTTCTTAAAGGTTTCTTTCCGTGCTTTGGAAATATTTCTGCATCAATTCTTAATTGAAAAAGCATTCTGAAAATATTACTTCGCGAGAATCATCATCATATACATTATTTCTCTTTGTGGGAACACCACAAGGGGCCATTCATTAATTACTTAAGGTTTCCGAGGGGTGGGGGGGTGGGGGTCAGACCCTTTCTTACGTAATATTTTCCAAGCTGATATTTTATATTAGAAATCGCGCGCTCTAGTGGTTTGGCAGGAATCGTATTTCATTTGCTTCTGGAAAATCAAGAATGTGTAAGAATGAGCTGTTTTTTACTTGTTTTTCAAAGAATGAATAGTGAAAAATATAATTAAAGAATCGTACTGTATATGACATGTCTTATTTTTAATTAGTATCGCATCATATACAAAAAATATTTCTCGAAAAAACATTCGGTCTAAATTCTTTTTAGTAAATATTTCTTTGCACAAAAAGGTTTAAAATAAAAAACAAAATAATAGTGAATATAATAACGAATCCAGAGATGTAAGATTCGTTATTTTATTATTTTACGAAATGGAATCTTACGTAAAATAGGAGGGAGGGGTTTGAAAAATCTTACTTACCCTTACATGGGGGGGGGGGGGGGTAAAAAATTGCAAAACTCATCCTTACGTAATTAATGAATAATCCCTAACCACTTCAATACTTTATTAAATTTCATTAGTAAGGTTTCATTTAAAATATTTTTTTCAGCGTTATCGACCAACATTAAAGAGGCAATTTACAATTCGATTCTTTTGTCGAAAAAGCAGATTTATTAATTTTTTTACACATTGCTTCAATGCATAGCAATCTGAAATGGAGAACCTTTGGCTCAGTAGGTTAGAGCGTCGTACTAATAATGCGAAGGTTGTAAGTTCGAATTCTCATTGGCTGAAATATATGGTTCTAATGACTTATTTTCTTCAGCTGGGTTCTGATACAAATTTGCATAAATATATAATCTACACTTTCTGCAAGTTTCTGACCGTTCAGTTGTTAAAATCAAGAACGTCAAACATTTTAACAAGGTCAATTGCAGTGTAGCTTTTAAAAAAGTATTTCAACCAAATGGAGTTCTTTATTTTAAATCATTTTGTTACTTTATTATGTATTGCTTTAGTATACAGCATACCGAGATGGATGTCCTGAAGTTCTTGGCGTTTTACAGACTATTTTGTGTTTTGCTTGAGCAGCACATAATGTTTGGGTCATTATTGATGCTTGAAAAGTTATTCTACTTCTAAGTAAGTTTATCTTTTCATACTAATGGTGGATGTGGATATTTTTGGCGATAGTTGCTCTAAATTTATAGAAAAGTAATGTACAAAAAACATTTACCAATGCGCATGTGCGTTGCACTGATTTTGGCGCAATATTTCAAATCTGCTTTTGAAAGTTTTAGATATATTTCTGCATTATTTTAGGCAATAAAGCACTATTTTCTTCAAAATTTCCAATGTTTAGTTTCTCTAGAGTATATAGATAAAGACATGTACGCAAAGACTTTTATACGTCAATGATAGGTACAATCTTCAAATATATATTTTTTATATCCTTTTTTATCTTTAATTCTCTTTTACGATACCGATTTTTTAAGCATGCAGAAAATGTACAGCCCACCACTAAAAATTTCAGCCACATTCTAAGTTTGTAAAGATTTTACCGTTTCTTGTGTGGAGGTGATTGCTGAAGTAGACATATGGCATCAATGCCACTAGCTCCATTTGTCTCTATATAACATTAATCTTGCTGACTGAAGTGTGATTAATCTTTGGATTGCTTATAGAGTCCTGCACTTCCGGGGGCCTGTCAAAGAGAAATTGCACTTGGAGATCGTAGGCTCAGTCAATGTAGTCGTTGGACGTTCAAGACTTCGTGATAAATTTTTCACAGTACAATGGTTATGAAAATTTGTAGCAATGATTTTCTGGTGACATTTATTAGAATATACTTCTAAATATGTTTTTTTTTGTTTTGTTTGCATGTGTGTTTTTTTCTTTTTAAAGTATATTATTGCGGCTCTCAATTGTGATTTCGAAAGCAATGTACTATATTTTGTTCACACATAACGTGTTTCCCAGCATTTCAATCGCTTAAAACTCATATAATATATATATATATATATATATATATAATATATATATATATATAATATATATATATATATATATATATATATATATATATATATATTTAAAACTTTTTTTTATTAACCGAAATGACAGCATTTGTCTAAAAAAAATTACGTTAATAGTTTAGGAATATGGTGCAAATGTGATTTACGGTTAAACTGCAAGAAACAATTCAGATGTTTAAAATTTAAAAATATTGGCCAAGAACTTAAAATATATTACATACTCACGTTGATTTCACCCTTATTTTATGAATTTATAATGCAATGGTCGTTACCAAAAAATAAGATTGTCTTCAGTTTAATTGAAACATTTCCAAAAGTGCCAATATTATATGGGCATAGGTGAATAATAGATTTTTTTTGTGACTGGTTAATAATGATTCCTTGCATTTCGGTATATATGCGGATTCTCCATATGTTTTCTTTTTATTTCTAACTTTTCCAGATAAAACCTCGTTCTTGTATAACTCGAGCAAATTGATAGAAACAATGTAATGGAGTGTGAAGAGCAGCCCCAACTATCCAAAGTTATTAGTTAAGAAAGAATCGAGTATTTGATATTTATTTTTTCACAGCATGATACATCCCTATGTTTTCATCGCTATATAATAACTGGATTAGATACTTGCAGTCATTACTGTGACAAAAGAGAATAATGTAAGTAATACTTTTCTTATTAGTGGTAAACATTACTCAATGTCTACAGGGTGTTCCGTTTTAACCTGCAAGAACTTTATTTTCGCAACCGTTCGTCCTAGATATATACTTCCAATTGCAAAAATGTTCAAAATCAGATGCAGAGTTAAGATATTGAAAGTTTAAAGTAAAAATAAAAATAAGTCAATAAATACAAAATTTAACTTTTTATACGGGCCCCAGGTCCTCTAATTTATATTTAGGGAAATAACCACCATTGGAAAAATATTCCAATACAAAAAGTTTGGAATTAGTACGACCAATATTCACCGAGATATGAAGCGCAGCGTTTTGTGAATTACACCATTTTTCACTCGCCGTCAATAACACCTTTTTTTAGGGGGGGGGGGGGAGGAATATAGCGGTTAACGAAGGTTTAAAATTACATGTCTGCATAGAGTGTGGTTTTTTCAAATTGTTCGAGGTTTTTGCATATTATGGCATAGCATTTGCATTTATTTCTGAATAGCAATGAAAAATATGAATGCCTTGTTTTTCTTACTTTGACGACCTGTCATTCTTCTGAAAGGGCGATAAGTTCCAATCTCAAGTTCTGTATGGTCCCTTAAAACTTTGAACTGGAATATCTCCTTGAGTTTTGATCGCACAAATGTCATTTTTTTGTGTCAGTAATAGTTTTTAATGGAGATTATTTCTCTAAACATAAGTTAGGGGACCTAGGGCCCATATAAAAAGTTAGGTTTTGTATTTTTTGACTCCTTTTTATTTTTGCTTCAAACTTTCAGTACCTTAAATCTGTATCTGATTTTGAACATTTTTTCAATTGGAAGTATACATCTAGGACTAACGGTTGCGAAAATAAAGGTCTTGCAGGTTAAAACGGAACACCCTGTATATGTACTAACGCATAATATTCAAGCAATGATGACTCCCAGGAATTAATACATAGCTATTGTAGAATGAAAATTTAAGCACTAAATGATGTTTGAGTTCAAAATATATAGTACATAATTATTAGCTTTTAAATTTAAATTAAAAGAATGTAAAAAAAGTACGCTGGTTAAAAGTTTTCCACTAACTGAGCTAAAGCTCTATTAACTTTGCTGATTCCCATTATTTTAACCTAGGAAGCATTTCTTTTTTTCACTCGTAAGTGAAATAATTGAAAAATCTACTAAGTGATCTCACATCTTGGATAGTTCTTTTGATAGATTATTTAATCTGCTGAGGATGAAGGATTTTCGATACATGTGTAATTTTTTTCATTGCGTCTGTATGATACATATATATATAATAAAAACAATTATAATAATACCTATAAAAAATAAGTGGCTCTTGTGAATCATTCGCGCTCGACAGAAGGTATTCACAAATTCGTTTCTTTTTTTTTGCAATAACAGCAAAAATGTGACTTGATTCCTTATCTTCCGCTGATGACGGTGTAAAAACCTTCAAAGTCATGTCCTACTTTTAAAGTTTTATGAAGTATTAAGGAAGTTATGGCAGACCCACAAAAACACTCAGAAATAATATATATGAGATTTATCATGTTAAAATAAACTTTTTTCTCTGATTCCAATGCACCGATCCAACTGTGGTTTTCAATCTTGCCTCCAATGAGTTGAGATTATACTCATGAAAATTTGACCAAATTCTGCTGAGGAAGATTAATCATTCAAAAACTAAATTTTCTGGTCAGAGAGACGATTGATTCCATACCCTTCGAGTTATTAGTCGAACGCTCTTATCAGTATAGCTTTTGACCCTCCATCTCGGAATGCTATACACTAAAGCAATGCGTAATGAAGCAGCAAAATCGATTGAAAAAGAGATAATTAAATTCAAGTTAGTTAAAATTTTGTTAGAACATTTAAAAAAAGTTATACTGCGATTTACCATGCTAAAATTAATGTCTTGTTTCCTGATTTTAACAACAACGGAACTGTAGCTCACAATACTGCAATGAGTTTAGATTATATCGTTGTTCCGGTAAAAAACTGACGCAACAGCAAAAAGTTTAATTTTACAGGAGAACCAATTATACAAAATTATTTTATTTTATTCATAACCACATGCAATGAAACATAGTTGAGTTACTGCCCAGGTGGCAAAAAGTTGAAAAACAAATCTGATAGTGTTTCTCCGAATGGGGTAACCACGATGGACCCAGTGACGCAATAACTCATTTTCTATTAATTTTCCAGTTACGTCAATGTTCCACCGGAACAGCGATATATTCCTGGAAATTTGGTTTGGAATTCTGTGAAATAAAATAAATCATTAAAACGATATATTTCTGCGAATGGAAATTCAAACTCACGAGCATTGCATTATTAGTACCACGCTCTAACCAACGGAGCTAATCCGTTTCCATTTCAGGTTGCTATGCAATGAAGCAATGCTTAATAAAAAACAGAATAAATCAGTCCTTTCGACAAAACAACTAAATCATGAATTGTCTCTTTATTTTTCTCCCAAAGTAGTGAAAAAAAAATTCTTTAATATGATGCCTTACTAATGAAGTTTAATAAAGTATTGAAAAGTTATCTCATTCCCACACACACAATAAAAATAAATAAATAAATATATTTAAAAAAAAAAAAAAACTTTGAGAAATGGTATACGTATATGATACTAAAGTTTTTTTTAAATATTCATCAGATTTGTTTCTTTATGTTACTTCAGACAGTATTGAATGATCTTATATTATTCTCAAGAAAGAGCCCATGTTATAATAAAAGTTGAAAATCTCTTCTTCGATCGAAATCTTTATTGGGATGTTGTCGTAAATCGGAAAAGGAAGGAACCGGGAAGTTTTTTCTCTCATGTAGTACAGATCTCTCGTAGTCCACTATAGCCTTCCCTTCTCCATAGTCAGAGCATAACCCTGCTAGTACGGAAGGCGGAAGGAGATTTCCGCCCACCCCGTAAGGAGAATGAGAACAATCGTTTCAACCCTGCACTTGCCATTGTTAAGCAGGAGCCTAGACAAAAGAGCAATTTAGAATGGGGGAAACTCTACCAAAGGTATGTTACGCAGAGCTGAATGGGGGGTACTTTTCATTTTTTATTTCGTAGTTTTTTTCTTCTTGTGGAACCAGATGTGTAGTTTGAAAGGAGGGCAGAAGTTGTTCTAATGTTTTCCAGGAAGCTTAGTTTGATTAAAAAAATGTTAATGAAATAAATGATAAACTGCATCTCCCATGGGCTTCGATATGTTGCATTATTAGTTCTTTGAAAAATCGCAGGGGTTGATTTTTTTTTCGGTTTGAAAATAAATGCTTAAAAATAGTATTCAGATTTTGGGTAAATTATTTATTGTATATATTTTTATGTGTCATAGCTTTTATTTGTTATTTAATTAAAAAACAGAAAAGTGTGTCGCATTTATCTGTTGAAACTGCTAGATGTTCATAAAAAAGAGTTCATTCGTGTATAAGAAAATCTAATTCTATCAGGGAGCAATAGCACTGAAAAACGCAGATTAAATAATTGACAGACTGCCTCCAATTCAAACAGATAACTAATTATTCATATTTTAAAAACAAATTGGAATTGATTTGTGTAAAGAAAATTGATGATGAAAAAGTGTTGGTTTTACTTTGGATCAATTATTGCTATTATATCTGCTTCTCTGTTACAGTTTGGTAAGATAATTCATTAACGATTAAGCATATGAATATCGAATGGCCATAGTGAAAAAAAGACGCTTAGAATGATTCAGTTTCATCGCAGTGAGATGTTGACGAAAAAACTAATACGATCATCAAGTGGGAGAAACTGGATTTCTGTGGTAAAGTGGTGGTACATTGAAAAGCACATTTCTCTTTTTTTATGTAAGATATTTCTTTTTTTTTTTGGTAGACATATATTGAGATTATAGAACATGCTTCTATTCAATTTCAGAAACTGAAACTAAGTTAGTTAAATGTTTAAACCATTTTTAATGTTCATTGCATTGCTAGCTGCGTTTCACGGTCTACCCTGAGAATAAAAGTCGTGTTAAGTGACGCATAATCAAAAATCAGGCTTAATAATCACTTGTCAGGGAGTCGTCCCCAGACGGGTGACACCCGGGGCGATTCCCCCCGCCCCCATAGTGACGCCACTATCTATCTATCTATCTATCTATCTATCTATCTATCTATCTATCTATCTAATCTGCTTAAGCCCCTCCCAGAAACATGAAGACGAACTCCCTTGACCAGAGAGAGCCTAAAATTGCGTTTTTTGGTCTTGAGTTTTGGAAATTTTCCGGGAGAGAACACTCAATTTCCAATTTCCATCCACAGTTCCCCAAAGATAACTTTAATTTTTTCAAAGATTTTTAATTCGAAAAACTTCCGAGGGAGAATTACTTACCCTCTCTTTCTCCTCTAACTGGTACAAATATAGCCTAAAGTGCGTTTTGGGAACTTTATTTTCAAAGTATTTTCTCTACGGAACTTCCGCATTTCCCTGCTTTGTGTATCATATCCAAAAGATAGCTGCAAAAGCAGTTTTTATCAAAGAACTCCCGAATCTTCCATCCTGTACCCCTTGGTACACCTAAGATAATTTAAAATTGTGTTTTTAGGTCCTCTATGTCGAAAATTTTTCTAGGAGAACCCTTGACATCACCAAACATAGCATAAAAATGTATTTTTTGGACTGCAATTTCGAAGCATTCCCCCGCATCAATCTCCTAATATCTCATCAAATAATCTACATTTGCGTTTCTATAACTTAAATATCAAAACACTTCTGGGCAAAACCGCTGAAACTGACCCCAAAAAGCGTTTTTAAGACTTAAATTTTTAAAAAAATTTCCGATTCAGAGCCACCTAACGCCACTTTCACGTCACCACAATTGAATAAATCTTCGATTTTTAAATAAATTTTGGAATTTAGAAATTTTAATTTAGCAGTGTTCTCCAGGGGGAAAGCCTCCTCATCTTCCCTTAAGACCCCTAAAATGTCATTTTTAAGGCTTCACTTCAGAAAATTTTCAGGACAGTTCTCACGAAACGCCCATCTCCGTCTATTCTCTGAAGTCACTAAGCAAAGGACTCCCTGAAATTAGTTTTTTTCAGGACTTTTAATGTTTTTCACATTTGTAACTTTTTTTTTTTTTGGGGGGGGGGGGGGGGCTTTTGAAGCTTCATTGATTTTGCCTTTGACTTCACTTATCGGATCTCCTCGCGAAACTTCTAGCCCCTCCCAGGAAACAATCCTGGGTGCGCCCCTGTATGTATATATATATATATATATATATATATATATATATATATATATATATATATATATATATATATATAGAGAGAGAGAGAGAGAGAGAGAGAGAGAGAGAGAGAGAGAGAGAGAGAGAGAGAGAGAGAGAGAGATTTCTTACGAGGTATTTTCTGAGAATGGGGGGGGGGGGAGGAAGTGATTTTGGGCTATAGTTTGGCCTAAGTGTCATATGATTCAACATTGTATATTATTATTCAACAAGTTAACTCTAAAACTTTAGAATGGTATAGCCATGATAAATGTAATAAGTACCAAAAAAACCCATAATCATTGTAAAAATGCTTTATCTTCAGTGGGTTGGAGCAGTTAAACTCTTAAAAGACAAAGATATTGGCGCAAATTATAAACCAAGAGAGATTAGCAGACATACTCGCTGATGCAACGTCAGTGACAAATTCATACCCATTCCGAAGTTAGCTTAAGACATATAGCAAAACAAACTGTTCAAAGAGCTCTATGAATAATTTCAGTGTCTAGAAAAAGCTCGTTGCTGTTTTGAAGTAAATAAAACTATGGCAGACATTAAAGCTGGCATGGGTGCTACTTAAAAGCAGCATATCGGAGTCTGCAATCGCTCACAGTAAGACCACATTTATTTTTCGAAAAACATAAATCACATTCTTTTTAACCTTTTTCTCTTTTAGTTCAATTATCTTAAAATTTCATTTTGTACCTGCTAAAAACATAACTTGAGAAATATATTATCCCTTTAAAATATCGAAACATAAATGACTAGCGCAACCTAAATTTATCACAACTGAGGCGTAACTATTCATTAAAAGAAATGCTCATTTGTTATTAGTGAGGTATAAATCAAAATGCGCATTCATTCTGTTCCAAGTACCTTAAAAAATCACTTTTGCATCAACCAGGAGGATGATTCTAAAAATACAGCTTTCGCCTCGAAGACTGAAGAGCAGTTGGTGGAAATAAATAAAGAAACGCCGTGAAGGGACATTTGTTTTTGCTTGGAAATAAATAGCATGCTGAGTAGCCTCACGTAATGAGCAAATGAAATATTGTACACATTCTGCTTGACGCTAGATCGAAAATTTCCTCACTGAAATATTGGACTCATCATATTCGGATGAAATAAATGCTTTTCCGATAATATCCAATTCTTGCTGCTCTCCTATCTCGTGCAATCAAAGAAGATGCAAAATTTTGCTTTTCCAGGCTCTCACAGGCAAATTATTTTGCTTCGGTGTTTTCTATTGAGTTCTAATTATTTGTTATAAAAAATGCAGTTTTTTTTTTATTTAGTGCTTTTCCTATTTTTTCAATTAGCTCAGGCGAATAGGGCTCTTCACGGTTTATAACGACAAGTAAACATTTTTAGTACTGTTACGTAAAACTGAAATTTAAAGGTAATTTAACTAAGTGCGCAGATATTGGATTTCTGAAAGTTTTGAAAGAAAGTAAGAGGTATATTTTCTTAAATTGAACGATTTATCGACATGTTTTCATTTGAGTAATTTGGATATCTTCTTTTTCTTGTTTCTGGAAGTTATTATGTAAACATAAACGCACTTTTAAGACGTAGTAAATGAACTGTAAATGTAATTGAAATGTCTGACTGCAGGGTAAAAAAAAAAGTTTGAGCATCAACAAAAAGTTGCGTTAATCTTAATTTCATTAATAGCATTAAAAGGTTTTGAATGTTATCAGTTTATCATGTTATTACACAGAAATTTTGGCATTAAAACATGTTTTTTAGTTGTTAATAATGATACTCTCTTATTATTTATACATTCTGGGAGATGAAACACTGCAGTGCTTTCAAGAAGCATAAAGAGGTTTGATTAGAAATGTCAAAAATTGCACGGTGTATATTAGGAGGTAACAAAATCCTCATGTGTGTTCATTAGCTTTATTTGAATTTATCATATGGTACTATGCTGGAAATAATAAGGGAGTAAGCTTATATAAACAGGGAAGGTTTAATGTAACCAGAATTGAAAACGTTACACGTCATTAGTTTGTCCTAATAGGACAAACTTCTCTTTCTCAAACAGAACAGGTATTAAACTAGTCTGGTAGTTTCAAGAAAAATAGTATTGGAGTTGTGCTCTATCGTCATAGAGCACATAAGATTAAATGTCTTACTGTTCCTCTGAGGCGACGACATTAATGTTTTAATTTACTTCAAGAATCGTTCTAGTTATTGACATTCATTTTAAAGATCTTGAGAAAAAATACATAAGTTATTTTACGTTGTGTTTTCAGCTAGCTGAGGGACGAGCACAAAAGTTTTATTTTTCCGCATTTATTTTTTAAATGTATGCCAGGCCTAGGTATAACTGCCAACAGTTTTTGTCGGACAGCTGAATATAGTTCAGAAAAAAACTTTTAAAACAAGGGTGCTTTGCAAGAGCAAGAGAGCACCCTCCAATACCACGATAATCCCCAAGAGCGAGAGCCCCCCAAAAGAGAGAAAATACCCTTAAAACAACCCCTCTAAAAAATTCAATCTTGCAGTCTGTGCCATCAGCCCCCATAGTTAGGTACCCATGTTTAAAACTGTTTAATTCATTAACAGGATTTTCAACTACAATTTCCTGAAATCCAGGACATCAGTTGAAGTGGTCATCACTTATGTCGGAATTAGGTGAGCATAGTGGACAAGTTGGAGAGTCTGCCAGTACAACTCTGCGTTAGATGTTTTCTCAGATAGTCGTGTCCTGTTTAAATTTTAAAATTTGTCACATTTATACATCTGAGAAATTTACTTGGAATAATATTATCCAATAAGCAATTCCAGCTCTTTTTTTTTACCAGGTTGGAAATGATTTCCCGTTGAACAAAACATTCAGCTTTGAACAAAATGTTCAACATTGGACACAAATGTGTCACTACTTTAACGTCAGCAGGTCTGCCTGCTACTTCTTTTTCTGTTTCTTTCACATCACCGTCTTTATCTTGCAGTGTTTTTACCTCTTTCACCTACTTAAAGAGGACTGCTTATTCTAATAAACAGTTTTGGTACTTGCGCTATTCCTTCAAGGTGAAACTGTTCTGGTGAAAGTTTTCAAGTTTGTTCGTTGAGTAATCTGAATTAGGTTTTCAACACGCAACTTGATTACATTATTTCTCTTCTGTTCAACCAAATTCATCAATTGCTTTTAAAATCTTTCTTTGCATTGAAATGCTGCTCATTTCATTGAAACTTAGTTATTTTTGGTTGCTAGCATCGAAGTGCTATATTCATGAGGTAAATGAAAAATTATAAAATGCGCTTTGTGGTAAAACATGAAAAAAAAAACAACGTAAATAAATCACAATTGCTCGTTTTCTCCTTCATAAAAAAAAAAGCTTTTTCAAGGCTACAATGAAGACCCTTCATCAGTACAAAAAAGCTCTGGTTCTCCTTTTTCCCCTGATATTTGGAGGAAATTTCATAATTGTTTCTCTATTGTGCTTCTCTCTCTCTTTCTTTGTTTCTTGGTTTCTGATTAGTGGTCTTCGTTTCTTCTCTTATGCTCTGTTTGGTTGACTTTTAATTTATTTGTTTTTGCTCCTTTGTTGTCCGATTAGATTTTTTTCGTCCCTTGTCAAATGCTTCCAATGATTAACTTCTAATCCGACCCCTTTGGTATAAATACCGGGGACAAGAATAATATTCAATTCGATTGATATTTAAGTGCACGGTTGTCCTTCACTTTTGAGTAGTTTTTGAATATATTTACAATTTGAATATTTTCCCCCAGAAAGTGGGCAATTAAATGTTACTCTTTGACGTTACATAGAGGTAGTTTATTATGCATCTGCAGTCTTAATAAAGTGCCAGTTTGTAAATTTGCTTTTTTGTAACTTTTTGTTGAAATAAGTTGAAATTATTGCTTGTAATTTTGTTCTATCTTGTACTACATGAACAAGTATAGGAGCTAATTTTTTATGACTTAAAATAATGCTTCGGTAGACGGGAATGTAAATTTTAATGCCTGTTAACCTCGTTTTAGTTGTAGCAACTACAATCTATAAGTTTCTGAAAATTGCGTTAGGGGTCGTCCATAAATCATGTCATGCTCTGAGGTGGTTAAGGGCTCTTGGAAATGGGAAGGTAGGAGGTGTGTTTAGAGAAGTGTGGCATTACCCATTTTTTCTGAAATTTATATAATTTTTTTAATAAAATTATGTTCATGCAATGTAGCGTGACGTGTGACTAGGGAGTAGGGAGAAGGGGGCAATGTAAGATGAAGGGTGAGCCTTTTTGACAAATGGGGGAGGGAGTAAAATGTGTAGAAAAAAGTGACATTTATAGACAGCCCCTTAGCTGGATTTCATTTAGAGCTGTTTCTACATCTGAAAGTCTCGAATAATATGCAAAAGTATATTTTGTGATAAAAAACAAACATGCATAGTATTGATTCAAACAATTTGTAAAATTGCTGAAAACAACGCTTTTTTTCAGTCTAAAATTTTAAAAAAGCAAAAAATTTAAAGGAAATAATAGGCATTAAAATTTGAAAAATGCTATATTTTTGCTTATTAACTAAAAAAAGATTTCGGGAAAATATGCACTATCCCAATTTCCGGCTTTTAACCTTCTCCTGATCATGTGAAGCATGTGGTTTTAATACTTTAGTTTTCTATCTAATACTTTCAAAATGAAGCCGAAAACTGCTTTAGTCTGAGTAAAAAAATATTTTGAAGAAACCTTATTCGTTTTTAATCAGACAATGGATTGAGCAACAATCGAAAAACGAGATACTTTTTCATAATACGTACTTTCCTAAAAAAGCAAAAAAAAAAAAAAAAAAACCTTAAAGTATTTTTTCCTACTTTTCAGTAACATATTTCATTTTTTCTTTCATTTATCAACAACTACCTAGAAGAAAAAAAAGTTATTGATGTGTAATTTAGTAAACTTAATCCAGTTAGGTAAATAATGTAAAATTACCTAAGTTCCATGATAGGTCTTATTATGTTTCAGATCATCCCGTTGGGGAAAGTTCCTGAAATGTTTTTTTTTTTAAGTATAAAAAAAAGGACACACTCACACGTATTTTAATTATAATACCGGATGGCATGAGCTTCAAAAGATAATAGTATCTATTTAATGTTGCAATTTTTTTCCAATATATTTTATCAAGACAATTTCCATTGAGATTTACATACAAGGGAGTTGGTGACAAAACTGTTCGTCACAAGTGGGAGACGATGACAAAATATTAAAGTCTCAAGGAAAGAATAAAAGACTCTAGAACCTTTCAAGCCTGAGATACTCCAGATTTTCTTCTTAATTTAGACTTTAAGTATAAGCGCAAAAAAGAGAGATTGATTGATCTTGAGATTTTATTCAATGTTCTTGCTAGTAGTGGAGTAGTATTCAGCCTTTGTGAGAATTCTGTAAGTAATTAAGTGAAATATGTATAGTTAAAATCATTTCTAAGCTTTTAAAAAGACTTTTTACACATTTGTCTTCATTTATTAGTAGAGGAAAAGGTGTAAAAATGGGCACAGGAGCCCCCCTCCCTAGTGCCTATGGGAGGTACTGCAGACTGGCGACGAGGACTGTAGATGGTTCCATTAACTAATATAATTAAAAGCTTTTACTGGGTGTCTTTACATCTAGAAGCTAACATCTTTGAATTGAAAAAGGGGTTCTTCAAAACCCCGAAACACGTGCATTCTGTAATCTGTTTATTTGAGCTAAACAACGTTGGATATTTCCTGTTATTCCTCGGCACAAAGGTATTTATTTATTGCTTAATATTGTTAATACTCTAAAAAGTTAAAATTGTACAATAAGTTTTCCATGATTCTAAACTATTTTATCTTTTTGAAAAAATGCTCATAGATATTATTATTGCAAACTTAACTGCATTGCGTAAGATGTAATTTGTAATATTTAGAGTGATTTTCAAAATTGCCATGTTTTTTCTTCTTTCTTTCTCTTTTTTTTAAAGATGACCTATTTTTTACGGTAAAATTGCATTATTTAAGTTATTTGATCCATTGATTTATTCAAACTTGTTACTACATTTTCCATGCAGGCTAATGAGAGTTTTATAGAAAATGTAAGATAAAAAAAGCATCATTACTTTTTTATTCAAGGAAAAGTATCTTTTTTCAGTGCAGCAAATAAGCAAGCAAAAAATTTTGTGCTCAACACATATTTTGTTTAATAACTCAAACACATGTTTTATTTAAAAATAGAAGATATAAATTTCAAAATGCAATGTGAGTCAGTGAAAAGCGATGGGATGTAAGTGGGTTCTATAAAGGTTTAAGTAAAATACGTTTAAAGTTCAAAATATATGTAGGTTTTCATTGATTTTGTTTTCTCTAAATCACAGGGCTGGATTTAGGGGAGGGCAGGCGGGGCTACTGTCCCGAGGCCCCCACAATAAAACTTTAACACAATAATATCTTAACTTTCACGGGTCAGCAAATTTTACGTTTTTTTCTTCCAGACTTTTTTTTCTACAAAGAATGTATTTCTAAATATCATATGAAAATAACCTTAAAAGTACATAACTTTTAAAATGAAATGTATGTTTAGATATAAATAAGAAACAGTAATTTTAAGTCTATAAATTATAATAATAATAATATAAAAAATAAATAGCAGTAACTTCAGGATGTATTTACAATTAAAGTGCTGATCGAAAATATCGGATATATACATATATATCAAAATATTCGGATATATATCAAAGTATCGGATATTTTCGAAAATATGATGATCTTTTCGAACCCTGATTAGGGGGCCTCCACTCCTTCGTTGCCCCGGGGTCTTCTCACTTCCAAATCTGGCCCTGCTAAATCATGCTATATACAGCACGTAACAGAGCTACTAGTACCCTCTCTTGCCCCAAAACAGAAGAGAGAGATTCTCCTATTCATTGTACTGTGGTTATCTCCATTTTTTTTTGGCACTTACATCCCCTTACTTCTCATCGCCTCATGTGAACCCTTTTACGAAATGTGCAAATTGCTTTTTTTTTCAGATCAAGCTAATTTTCAGACCAAGCTTTGAGCCTTTTACATATTAATCAATTTCGGGAAAAAAGGACGCAATTACATTGTAGAAAATGGAAACCAAATTAGCATATACATATAACTAAAAATACTTCATTAAAAAAGAATTGTTCGAAAAATACGTTTCAATGAAAAATCCATTTACTTTTAAGTGAAATTTTATTACACTTTGAAACGTAATTATAGATAATATATAACGATTGCTATCGGAGGCATTACTTTGATTTAATTTGAAATTTAGTTTTTCTCCTCTTTTCATTTTTACGTAAAAATGAGTTCCAAGCATTCTAAATGAAATTCTCCTCCTTATCATTTTATTGTAACAACTAAAAAACTCATTCTTATTCTTTTTATCAACACAACCAATTGTTGCTTTAAAAAAAGTGTTCATTAACTTTAATTTGAAATTGGGCTGCATTTAAAATCAGATGAAAACAACAAAGATTCTTTTACAAAAAATTAAACTCGTCACTTCTGTAATTAACTCATCAAGAATGGGATAGTATTTCGCTTTATTTCTATCGCACTCTAATTTAAATTAAAACGCATTTTCCTGGGGAAAAAATATTTGCATTTTATATTGTATTCTGTTAGTCATTCAAAGGTAAATAAGTTCTGTCATAATGGTTGAAAAATAATGTTTTAGGAAAAATCAAAAGAGAATTTTACTTCTGTGTTTAGACTCTCTTTTTTCTCTTTCCTTGTAAGGATTTGTCCAAAACGTCCACCAGCGACAAACTAGAAAATTAAATTTTTTTCAATCAATTGAGCATTGATAGACGATATGGAAATCGTAATCCAATACATCCAAAAGCATCGCATTCAACTGAGTATTACTATAACTACAATAACAAGCTATTACAAATTTAACTGAATTCCGAACGTACACAATGTAGCTATATCTTGTTCTGAAATGTTTAGACAAAGGATTTACCTGAAATGTAATTTTTGTTGTATGTGGAGCTGATAAACGCTCTCTTTATTTCTTTGCAATTGATAAACTACGAGATCAAGAGCGTGGGTACGAATGATCTAGTACAACTTTTGCGCAACATATGGTTGATTTTGGAATTTTAACTGTATATATAATCCTTCCATGGATAGGTAAACGGCAGTTTCTGCAAAAATAAGTTTTCGAGACATTTGAAGAAACGCGTTTTGGATTCTATACTAGCAATAGGGAAATGTTGGAGTTTGACGCTTTTTTAGCGTTTTATTTTCAACGGGAAACGA
Source organism: Uloborus diversus (assembly GCF_026930045.1). NCBI lineage: Eukaryota > Metazoa > Arthropoda > Arachnida > Araneae > Uloboridae > Uloborus > Uloborus diversus. The sequence goes on along the minus strand of NC_072733.1, from coordinate 177,747,313 downwards.
AATAAGTATGCTCGTACAATGAAGCTGAAGTACAAAAGATGCAAGAAATGCAAAACAAAAAAATAAATAAATTAAAAATTTGCTGATACTGCGCTTTACCGTTCCAAGGTAGTAATATATATATATATATATATATATATATATATATATATATATATATATATATATATATATATATATATATATATATATATATATATATATATATATATATATATATAGCAAAAAGTGATTTGGTTAAAAGTTTCCTCAGATTAGAATGCTACTTTACTTCTTAATAATTAACCAAGGGGAAAGAAAGGAAAGAAAAATGAGAAAGTTAGTCCGATTATATTGACATATGCTTCGTGTGAATCTTTAAGCAGAAATATTAACATGCAGAGTAAATATTTGCCAACTTTGACAACGCTTCCCAATTCAAAAATTTGAAGTCAAGTTAGATGTAACGAAGATTAGATATTTGAGCTTTTTATATAAAAACAATTGAATCATATACAACAAAGGTATTTAATGTCAGCTATCAACAAGGTGAAGATCATGGACTGATATTCTGTGTCAAAATATCTTTAAGGTGTTTCCAACAATTAAATAAAAGGGATATAAGGTTTTCCACAAAACTGTTAAAATAGCCTTTATCAGTTAGGAGAGTTAATATAATTTCCTCTTTTCCATCTTCTTTAGAGGGTTACAAACATCATTACTTATAGCAGTAGTAAATAACGGAGATAGAACACAAGTTATCAAAAAATTGCGTGCGTGTTTCTGCTTTTCAAGGAACCCCTTTTTCAATTCAGAAAAACTTTAGTATGTAAAGACAACGGATAAAAACTTTTTTCGCTTTGGATTGAAAAAATGATTCTTTGAAACCCCGAAACACGTGCATTCGATTTGCTAATTTATGCTCTATCTACTTGTTTACTACTCTTATTGTGTTGAGGTTAAATAATTTACAATAATTTTTTATTAATAATAGTTTTTGGATAAGTATTACATTATAGTATCATTTCAAAGATTGAAACGAATTTCGGAGGAATAAAACTCTTCTCTTATTTAAGTACAGAGTGCTGAAAATGGCTTAATCAAAACGTAAAATTCAATCTTTTCTGTTGTAACTATTCCATCATACATTATACTATTAACCTGCATATCCTTTGTAATTAAAATGTATCATACTTCAGTTACTTTCTTTTAGAGTTTTGTTTTAACGAGCCCTGAAATGTCCACAAAAGATTTTAAAACAGAAAAGTACCTACCTTTCAAAGAACTCAGGGCCTTAGCGTCCCGGAATCTTTGGAATAATTTCCACTTGTTAGTGTAATGCTGTGGGGTTCTCTGATTAAAAATATGCTAATCCTGAGCAGTGAGCGACAGAAACGTTTTCGCTTTCTCTTTATAATTCTTCTTTTCAAAAGATTTTCTTTTTTCCTCTTTTGTGCTTACGTTGTGAGATTTCATAGTAGCTAGTTTAAAGACACATTTAGATATTACTAAATAGGATGCCTCAGCAACATGCCACAACTAAATAAAATGTGATGCAATGAAATTCATCTCTTCCCTTTTTAGATTTGTCTTAAACACTAGTAAACTTAATATTCAATTAAATTTATAACTCTTCAGTTAAATTTTGTTGTTTTTACTTGCAGGAACCCTTTTTTATGATACAACTAACGGCACTCGTACAGTGTTGCCTATGCCACGATTTTGAACAGAACTGTAAACTAATGATACATAAAATACACCGCCAGCTCAGTTATTCCATCCGAGGACTGAAGTTTCGTGCTTTTTAGCACTTATCCGCCCGGAACAGGAAGTAACTGAGCTGAAGGCGGAAAACCTCTTAAAGAAGCCAAGATAGCCAAAAAAAAAAAAAAAAAAAAAAAAAAAAAAAAAAACAAACAAAACTGGTAGCTAATGTAGAATTAGCACATCAGACGAGTGACCGCAACAATGGTGCTGTGCAACTCAAGGTTGAAGGCATAGCTAGGTATTTTGCAGTTACTGCAGAATACCTAGTATAATAGTAAGTAAGTAAGTACTTACTACAAAATACCTAGCTATGCCTTCAATCTTTGAGTTGCACCGCATTATTGCTGCGGTCACTCGTCTGGTGTGCTAATTCTACCTTAGCTACGAGGTTGTTTTGCTCTCTTGGCTCCTTTAAGAGGTTTCCCTTCTCCAGCTCAGTTACTTCCCATTCCGGGCTGATGAGTGCTAAAAAGTACGAAACTGCAGTCCTCGGATGGAATAACTGAGCTAACGGTGTATTTTATGTATTTCTGCCTTAGTCCTGTCTTAGGGCGGTAACTTACTGCAAAATACAAACTAATGTGCTTTTAAAAAGTAGAAAATAGTACAGTGGAAGCACCAAAGCCTTACATAGTCTGTTTCATAACTCTTCCCACTTCCAACGTAATTTTCTGATGGTTCGTGAAAAATGTTATGCCGCTAATGTCAGCTTATTCCGGCTTTTATCTTGTGCTTTTTCGGAAAATTCGCTTAATACGGTCTTCGTAAAGCAGATCAAAACCTTATTTCCTCTAGAAGACTCTTAAACATTTTTTCAAGCTAACTCATTTCATGGCTATTTGACGCTATTCTGGCATTCCATTTGTTTCGTCTTATTGTCTTTATTGTCAACGCATATAAAATCTAAACCATTTTTTAACTGCGAATTCAGTCTAAGAAACAAGTTTGCAAGAGACTGTTGGCATAGAAAGCGAAATTGTTTCTAAAACGAAAACAAGTTGAAGATACAACTTTTTTTCCGCTAGTCCATTGGTAAAGTGTTAACTTTTAACAAAATGCTTAGATTTTTACACCTCCTCCCGACTTTGTTTTCTCGCTTGGTACGTTTCTTATCCCTAGTGTGGCGGAATACACAAAAACGGGGTTCCACTGTATTCCGAGAAAGCATGGTTCCTGGGGTGCTAGTTTCCAAACTGTCCCTGGGATCTTTATGCCTAAATTGTGATGGCCGTGAGGAAGTCGAACCTTTCATTAGGCAATGGCGCCCCCTTTTTCCTAGATTGTGTCATCTACACGGACGAAACAAAAATTGCAACAGTTTTAAAGCAAGACACTATTGTAATCATGATGTCCTCGAGCCTACTACCATGAATGCTTAAATGAATTAATTTAACAAAATGCTTAGATTTTTACACCTCCCCCCTACTTTGTTTTCACGCTTGGTGTGTTTCTTATCCCTAGTCTGGCGGAATACACAAAAACTGGGTTCCACTCTATTTGAGAAAACATGGTTCCTGGGGTGCTAGTTTCCAAACTGTCCCTGGGATCTTTAGGCTTAAATTGTGGTGGCCGTAACGAAGATGAACCTTTCTTGAGGCAATGGCGCCCCTTTTTTCGTAGATTGTGTCATCTACACGAACGAAACAAAAATGGCAATTGTTTAAAAGCAAGACACTATTGTATTCATGATGTCCTTTTTTCAAAGGCCAGTAGTAACAATTGTTAGTACACATGGTAGTAGGCTCGGTCAATTCTGGAAGAAAGTTAAGCTGCAGATACACGCATATTATCCTGCAGAAAATCGATGAATTTTCGACTTAAATGTGAAGTTGTTTTTCGAAATTGCTTTATTTTCCAAAGTTGAAAAAATAGCTATTATTTCATCCGATTTTTTTAGTTTAAAGAATCTTAAATAAGAAATATTGCTCGCTCGGTTAAAACCTCTGTGCTCCCACAGACCAACCCGTCCCCCCCCCTTTTTCCTACCAAATCTTTCTGATCTCCTCGATAAATCCAGTATTTCGTTAAATCAGGGCTCTTTATAAGCGATTTTAACTGCATTCTGAAACAACCGGTCATTGATAATTAAAACCAAAAACATAATTATTTAATTCATAATGTAAATAAATTTGATGCTGCACAGTACAAAACTAAGTTGTTTCTTGAATGTAAAAAAAGTGATAACTGATCTTAAAAAACTTTTAGTGTAAAAATCTTTCCTCCAGTTTCTGAAACTATTCCATAATTTGAGCCGCAACTGATTATGAAAGTAATAAATTTTGCTTGACATGTTTGAAGATTAGAAATGGTAAGATATTAATGTTTAAGCTTCAACATTTATATCTTCAAATTATCATCTAAGGAAAGCATCAATTAGTAAAAAGTACAACGTAAATGAATACCGAGGACAATTAATTTTCACCTCCTTTGCAGTCTGTCCTTAAGGTAGTTAATTTACTGCAGATGAGTCTTCATTTATCCACAACTCCGACACTGCAGTATAAATAATCTCACAAAATTCAAAAAGGTAAAGTGGATGTGGAAATCTTTTTTGTAACAAATTATTTTCTTCTCTGACAAAGGAAAGACAAGAGCGGTAAAGCTTTGCTTTATCATGATGATTTGTAATGTAGGAGGAGTCATTTGTCTTTGAGTTTGTCAATTCATCATCATCATTTTAACCACAAAGCGGCAGCATTTAATCTGGAAGAATAGCTGTATAAATGCTTTTTATGTGTCAACATTTGGCTTTTCGGACTACGCAAGATTTTCCCTTGTGCTTAGCTTTGTAGAATGTATTTCAGCCTTTTACGGTACATGAAAAAAAATCTCAAAATGAACATTATTAAAGGGAGTTGGTGCCCTAAAATGTTTTAAAGAAATAAGTTTCTAGTTTTGTGCATCCAAAATATTCAAATAAAACGTTTTCACGCGACACTGAATTCATGTTTCTATGTAGATTAAAATAAACTGAATTTAAATATTAATGGGGCAGCCACGCATTAAAATATACATACAATTTTACTTTCAAGCACGATTTCAAACACGATTTTCTCAAAACGCCAATTTTGAAATATCATGTTCCTTTTCTAGAAAACTACTTTACATATTACTTTGGAATTCTCACCATTTTTTATTTATCTATTCATAAATGTACTGAAGTGACCTTTTTCTTGTAGAACTCACACTTTTTTCTAAACAGCTGCCATTATGGTCAAAAGTGATCTTATTTTCATGAAAAAAGTCACTGTTGGTTACAATTTAATGAACTATGAAATAAACAGAATTGCCTTAAAATTAAATTTCAGTAGACCCTTAGATATCTTTTTAAAACATTGCGAAAATTGTAAGTTTCTATCATTAAATCTATTTGAGAAAAGGTACATAAAATTTAGTAATTTAATATTACACGTATACAGTAGGGTAGGTCGAAAAACAACTTTTTTTTTATTTCGATGATGTATAGTGCTGAAAAGGTGCCATTGTTAGAAAAAAGTGCATATAAAAAATTTTTGAATTTTTTCTGATGATTTCTTGATCTGCTGCAATTGGGTTGAAGTTTCGAAAAAATGCTGTTCTTAATGTTTTTACCCAAAAGTAGTAAAATAGTATGTTTTCATTTTCGATGATGAGTTGAGCGGAAAAAATGCCATTGGGGGCACTAAACTCCCATACATTTGGGGGGGGGGGGTGTAGCTCTTTCCTCTGCCACAAATAAGTAGAAGTTCTCGCAATTTTCAGTTTTTCTAACGTTTTCAAAAAAAAAAAAAAATCTCAAATAGTAAAAATTTTGTTTTCGCCATATTTCTCTGCTATAGTTACGTAGTTTTATCACAAGTAATGTATTTTTAGATGCGTGGTGTGTTAAAATTACACTGTTAAAAAAATTTCCTGAAAATAACGGAGAAAGTACCGGCAGCAAAGTTGCCGTAAATATTACGTTTACGTTCAATGACTTTCCGTGATTTAACAGAAGTTCCATTTCTTATTTCTCCGTAGTTGTAGTTTTCCGTTTATAAATTTCTCGTGACTGAACGAAAATTCCATTTCTTATTTTTAAGTTCATTTACGATCTTTCTGTGTTTCAACAGAATTTACGTTCCTTATTTTTTCATTGCGGTATTTTTTTCCTTTTCTCACTTTCCCGTATTTAAGTAAAAAGATTTTATTTTCAAAAAATATTTAAAAAGTTATGTCAAGTATTGACTTTTCGTTTCATTAAAAATTTAGTTCTTTAAAATGATATATAATGCAGATATAGTTAACTGTTCTAAAATTATTACTTTTTTTTATTTGCATTTGTTACTCAAAGATTTTTTAAATTAACATCTGGAGAGAGAACTTACCTAACACACCAAGCATCCATTTGCTGACCAAAACTTTTTATATCAACTTCAGATGAGTCAAATTAATCAAATAGTACTAGCAGAAAAATTGATGGATTTGAATAGGACACCAATTATCCCTACTGATACTGTTCGATATTCCCTTCGTCGTACATTGTCTGGGGTGGCATGGAAAAACATACATGAAAAATATGATATTTTTATTTGCAGAATATGTCAAATAAAATGCTATTAAAAACCGGTTGACGTAATCATATCATAATATATCTGATAGAGAGTACCGCATATCTATTGTGTTTAAAAACAGAAACATTGACATGCACGTGAAGAATTTTTGGTTCAGATGCTACACCCTCCCCCCCCCCCCCAATGATATCCAAATTTTTCACTCATTGGAATCGCAACATAGATTTTTAGTACATAATCATTATTACTTAAGCATATATCAATATCAATCAGTTCGTTTTACCCGAACTGTTTTTCCAAGAAACTTGCAATAATCTCAAATAAGTTGTTGGATAAGATCTTAATAAATTAAATTAAGTACTTATTGTTGCCAAAACTTTCATTGTATATATCAAAAATCAACAATACACCTTTATTTAGAGATTTAAAATAGTTATTTTCAGTATTCCAAACTGTGAAGAGAACCCCCCCCCCCAAAAAAAAAACCTGAGTGATTTTTCCTATTTTGCTCGCACAACACGATAATCTCCGGTATAGATACGAAATGGCATTAAGCATATTAATGACTTTCAAGAATGCGTAAGAGCAATAAAAAATAACTCTATAATAGTTGTATAAATTCTAAATAAACTATCATCGGAATTCTATCAAATGCATATTAACAAGGAAAATACATTTATATATTAACATGCACAAAGATATTCAACAACACTTACATATGACCAGCGGTGCTAAATGCATCTGGATACAGCTAATCCAATAGGCTTTATTTTAAATTGATAATACGAGATCCTTAAACTATTCTCACTGCTAGAGCACACAATATGACTAACGAATAGAATTGTTCAAAGTATTGAGCAAAATATTAAAACCACAAAAATATTCTAATACTGACTCAGTAAAACCCACATCAAATCACTAGGGCGATCAAAACACATCTGCCAGTCTAAAAATGGCGCGAACATTTTTTCAAACCTACAAAGCTCAAAGGCGTATAAACAATTTCGACATACGAATATATTACTCTCCAGACATGAAATAGCAAGCAATCTATTTTGTCTACAGCATCTGAGTTGTTATTCTAAATATGCTTTTAATTAGCAAAATGTAACTGCGATTAAAAAGCACTATCAATAAGTGATGTTTATCATGACTTGAAGACTAATCGGAGCAAAGTACAGCACAGCGGCAACCCTAGAAATGGAAAAATTCCGTTTTCGTCGGGATGTTTACGTTTTTGTAAGGAAAAAATACATTTTGAAGCATTACGGAAATATTCTGTTAAAATCAGTCAGAAAACTACCTGAATTTTCAGTTTTTTTTTAACAGTGTAACTTCTTATTGCGTATAAATTTTTGAATTTAAAATATGCTATTTGAAAACTTAATGCAGCTCTCTGACTAGCGCTCAAAACCAACGGGAGTAACGCAGAATTCGTTCTTAATCACTGGTAAATCTTTTTAAAAAAGAACAAAATTATTATCTCTTAACTAGAAACAGTCGCATGAAACGGCACTATCGTAAGAATATGAAGAGAAAAACAAAAGACAACGATGTCATTGCAGATGTTTAAAATAGAAGGAAATAAGAACTGCAACATTTGGTGTACATTTTTCATACGAACGAACTCCCGGTCAGACACCTGATAAATAAGACAGAGAAAGTACTAAACCTAAGAGCTTTCTGGCCCAATCAAACTCAAGCTGATGGCATGCGAAAACCTACTTATGATATCATTCTATGTTACCTCTGTCATGTATTTCTACATTGGCAAAAGAAAAGGAAAATGCTGAAAAGTTGAGAACAGATCAAAAACACATAATTGATAGTTGTGCAACTGGACTGTCCAGATTTACAAGACAGCCAACCAGGGCCTATTACGTAGTCTAGGTGGCTCACAGCTGCGTACAGAACTCTTTGCTTGCACTTAAGTACCTCGAAACCCAAATATGCTTTAGGATGTCTCGCACTTTTCGTAAAATGAATTGATTTGCCCATATGATTTCCCTAAAGAAACGACAAGGGTACACAAAAGGGATTTAAAGAAGTAAATAACATGACCTTCCTAAACATTCACAACAATGCTACCACAGCAATGGAAACTAACAAAAACCAAGGTATAAAAACATTGTGATGAATATTAATTGAATAAATAGTTAGCAATTAAAAGAAGAAACAAAAATCAAGAAATTCGAGTGTTTAAGGTTAAGGTTCCAAAAATAAAATTCAGGTTAACTTAATACGATGATATACTCGGTTTGGTTCTCAACCAATATCAGCCAACCTCGAATCACGAAACGTCTTCCGCCACAAGAAACTAGAATAAACATAGTACAAAAACAATTTTAGAACCTGAAGTCCTACGCCAGCTATGTGTAGCAAATAGAGTACTACTAAAGTAGCACGGAATTTGCAGATGGCCACGAAGGAAAAGATGCTTTCATTGTAGCAATACTGTAACAGAAGTAAAAGCGCAAAAAAGCAGAAATTAAACTTGAAAAAAAGCTTTATTACCTAAAACAGTGTAGATAAAAATTGTCTGTTGAAAGTACAAGCAGAAATTTTCTGTACATCCTTACCATCTTTAGTTCAGTGTTGAGTTCTGTGCTTATTTAACCTTAATTTTGAACGCAGCCGCACAAAGTTTTTGAATAGCATATTTCGAATTAAAAACTTTATACGCAATAAGTAGTTAATTACACATCACGCATCTAAAGACATGTGATAAAACTACATAATAAAGGCAGAGAAATATGGCGAAAACAAAATTTGTGCTGTTTGAGAAAATTTATTGAAAGCGTTAAAAAACTGAAAATTAGTAAAACTTTTACTCATTTGTGGCAAGGAAAGAACTACCACACACCTCAAAATTTTTATGGGAGTTAAGTGCAACCAGTGGCACCTTTACCACGCAACTCATCATCGAAAATAAAAATGTACTATTTTTTACTAATTTTGGCTAAAAACAAGAAAAAACAGCGTTTTTCCGAAACTTCAACCCAATTACGGCAGATCGAGAAATTGTCAGAAAAAATTCTAATTTTTTTATGTGCAACTTTGCTCTACCAATGACACCTTTTCCGCACTACTCATCATCAAAAAAAAAAAAAAAGTTGTTTTTCGGCCATCCTAGTATACAGTGTACCTTCTCCCTTAAGATAAAGAAATAAAAGAAAGGCACAGACATTATAATATAAACATGCAGTCACGTACATCAATTTATTACTTTGAAGGAAAAAGAAAAAGGACAGCGAAGCAAAACTTTTACCTAGAGTTTAAAATGATTCAAATTTCTCCCATGAAGACTAATTCAACCCTATTTATTCCCCATCTATGTTTTAAAAGCACAGCATCCAAGTTAATTTACACAACTTTGTTAACGCAAGAATAATCGTATTTAATGTTTGCAAAGTAGATACTTCGGAATTTGTTTGCTTCCCACATTCTTTGTACACTTAAATAGTTTGAACAATCAATTTTCATTAGCTTCTTAGTTTGAACGCTGAACTCTTACTCATCTCTCCGGCAATAGCGAATCAACAGTTTTATAATTATAAAAGTGTGTTTTTTAAACGTAAAACTTCAGTGTATTCAGTTGTACAGTCAAAGTATAATCTTATGTGTTTATGGTTTCTATGGGTGACTAACAAAAATAAGACTTTTTATAAGAATTAAGAGGGTTGGCATGGCAATAAGTTCAAATATTTTCAATAATAAGATGAATTCAGTAACAATGAAAAAAACTACAAAATCAGTAATACACATTTAAAAAAAGGAAATTAGTCAAATGTTAATAAGACTTCTTTTCGACAATTTTCTTTTCATTTTATTTTTCTGATAGTCGCATTATGCGACTAGCTGTTAGGATGAGAGAAAAAAAAGGAGAGCTGTGAACTCTCTTTGTGTGACCAGGGGTATGAAAAGAAAGATTCCATTAGAGTCGCTGCATGTGACTCTCTACTATGGAGAAGAAAAACATTTGTGAATTGTCAATAGAACTTAAAAATTTATTTTTTTAAATTTCTGTGACTGCAGCTTTTTGTGACTGGCTGGTTAGACCTTTTATGTCTTCAACTGTATATTTTCAATTTTGTAATTGATTTTCGGCAACTCAAAGAAACTTTTAAAAAAATAGAGCCAAGTTACGATGAATGAAATTAAGATCAGGTTTACGATGAGTAGTGTCACACTAGGTGCAGGAGTTTTAGTGCAGGGAAAACTACATTTGTAACCTGCACCGCGTGAAAAATAAATTCTTTGACGCTAAAATAAGGACCTTGTTTTGTGATGAATGAAGACTAAATGAAAACGAAATAACTTAAAGAGTAAAAAAATAGAAGGTGAAAAATACAAAGTAACGAGAAGACAACGAAATATAAAGCATTCAGCACATAGTCTTTCGTTTTGGCAATATTAAGTATGGTTAATTCGTCCGAAAATGGTAGAAATAATATCCAATACTCTTTTTTTTAAATCGGTTTTAGTAGAACCGTTACTAAAATTTCTTTACTGGTTCTCCATTGGATAAAGTGAAAACCAACGTAAATAAAGTGCCGGCAAAAAAAAAAAAAAAAGACCAAAACCTAGGCCGAGTATTTGATAATCGGCCAAAACACTAGGGAGCATGCCAATAAAATCATGACAAGAAGTTTGCATGCAAAGTTTTAAATTGCCAAGCAAATGTAAAGATTTTTTTTGCAGGCACTGTACAAATTATCAAGAAAATGCTGCATATAGTAGCTATTTTAAGGCTACAATGGAGCCTCTTATTCCGTGGAAAAAGTACAACACGCAACGAGGAAACCGGGAGAGAACTTTAGTTCATATTAATCTCTATCATTTTTAATATTTTAACAGGGCGTTCTACAATTATACGCAATGTTTTATGAAGCCACAGATTCCTCGTCACTGCCAAAGTGTGTCATGCATGTGTGTTTGTCATGCTTCAACTAATAGAAAAACATACAGATTTAAGTATGCTAAAAGTTTTTTCTCAGTTTTTAATATGCTCAAGGTAAAGAAAAAAAATCTTTAATTCCGTACACTATAATATATTTTTAGATAGTTCGTTTGCTACCTGTTATTTTTCTCCGTCAGATTAGTTGCGTTTTAAAGTTCGTTCGTGATTGCTTTAAAAGAAAAGTTCAGTCACATTTTCTTGCAACCTGAAACTTGTTTTTTAGTATTGATATAAGATGCAAAACTTTCATTATTTGTTTCAAAAACTCATATTTAAAAGCATATTGCTTCATGTAAGTATCAAAGTTTTCCCCATAGACCTTTTCTATAAGCTCTATCGACGAAATAAAACCTTTTCCAGTTGTTTTATTTGAACTTTCTAAAAGTTTTATTTGTTTTTATGAAAGGCGATATCTACAGTTTCCGTTTCTTTTGTTGCTTGTAGTACTTAATGTACTCGTGTTTCAAAGTTGGTTATATTTTCTCTTCAGATTTTCAAAATAAAAGTACTATACTATTTTTCCCTTTTTCGTGTAGGATATTAATTACTGCTTAAAATTTTTCGTCAGAACTTTGAAATATTTCAAAACTTTACGTGAGAATTAATGAGAAAAAATTGATGCATGTATTTCAACATGTATGCATACTGCCCTCTGAAGAAAAAAAAGAGAGTATATCTGATTTTTTTCTTAAGCATTTCTTTCCTCCATATTACTGCCGATTAATTTGATGCATCTCTAGTATTTATGTCATAGATTAATTTTTAACCATATTTCAGTCCAAATACTTTTGAACCTTTGGTCATTTTAGAGATTTTCACTACATTTTTTAGCGATACTATAATCAAGAAATTCTATTCGTTTCATTGCTAAGTCATATAATGCATTAAGAAGTGAGTATTGTTTAAAATGACTCTAATAAATGCTATTACTTTGTGATAAAAAGGACTGACATAGTAAATCGATGCTTCAATCAAAGTACCTCAATTTACGATATTACACCACTTAATGGTTTACGCCACGATGATCAGTAGCAAATAACAAGTATTTAAGTGGTGTATCACATGATAGTTCAAGCAAAAATACGTTTTCAATGATGCTATTGAATTCTTTTGTGCTCTGAAAACCTATGTAAGAAACCTTTCTATGGACCATCAAGATATACAAAAGGAACAAAATGGAAATGAATGAAGAATTGAAAGCAGATGGCAGTCAAACAAAGAAACCACTATCTTAAAAGATAAGTAATAATAGATTTCATTCATTTATTCATATATTTTTAGCTTTTAATTTCTTGGTTTGATAGGAAAACTTTTCCCCTTTCATTGCATAGTTTCTCACATATCTAAATCCCTTTTTTTGTGCAAAAGTTAGTCTTTAACGTTCTGATTACAAGGAATGAATACATACAACTTTATATACATAACGTGAGTGAGCCAAATAAGGCCATGTAGACCAATAAGGCCATAACAGCAAGGCTCTTTTTCAATATAGTATGAAAACATTCGCTAGATTGTGACTTCATCGGCGTCAGAAAGCCTAACTGATGATAAAACGTTATCAACAAGCAGTTTGTTTTCATCAAAAGACATTGAAACGTGCGTTACATCAAGATTATCTGATCTTATTTTACAGAGAGTCTTCTTTATTCGTGGTTCAATGTAGTACACTAGTATGAAAATAGGTTTTTGTTCTTGAAGCCTAATTTATGTTGTAGACGAATTCAAAACAAAAAATGTTGTTGTGTTCCGTTATTCAAACAGATAACCTACAAAAGTAGATTGTAGTTCAAAAAAGGCTATAGGTAGCCATATGATCTCTCCAGTGTCCTTATAAGGTCACACGATGATCACGTGAAGAGCAGGGTGGCCTTATTTGGCGCTCATATCTTATGCATATGTACGTACAGTGAATTATCTCCATTCTGAACACTATTAGGACCGAAAAAAATTGTTCGGATTATGGGGGCTTTCATTATGCAGTGAGACTGGATAGTGCCGTAATGGATGTATCCGTCGGGACCGTTTTATATATATATATACATATACACACACAGTCCAGTCACATTAATGTGACCATCTGTCGAAAGCCAGAATAACCATCTTTCGCAGAGCGGACTGCTGCGAGACGTGCAGGAAGAGAGTCACTTAGGTCCCTGAAGGTGTTCCCTGGGATGTTGAGCCATGCCGACTCTAATGCCGTGGCCAGCTGCGCTAGATTACGCGGTTGAGGATAAATGGTGCGAACAACTCGATCGAGATGGTCCCACAGATGCTCGATTGGGTTTAAGTCAGGTGAGTTTGCTGGCCAGGGGAGGACGGTAAACTCATCCTGGTGCTCTTCGAACCACGCACGTACACTGGCAGCTGTATGGCACCTCGCATTGTCCTGCTGGAAGATGCCATCATCCCGAGGAAAAACAATGCGCATGTAGGGTTGGACATGGTCCGCAAGGACAGATGCGTACTTGTATTGATCCATCGTGCCTTCCACAATGATCAGTGAACCCAGAGAATGCCAGGAAAACATTCCCTAGACCATAATGCTCCCGCCTCCAGCTTGGACCGTTCCGGCAATGGTTGCAGGGTGGTTCCTTTCAGAGGTTTCACGCCTTATACGCCAACGTCCATCTGTCCGATGGAGCATAAAACGCGATTCATCTGAAAACGCTACCTGTCGCCACTCAGTGGACGTCCAGCTTCTGTACTGGCGTGCAAAATCTAGCCTTTGTCGTCGATGAACAGCAGTCAGCATAAGTGCACGAATCAGGCGTCTGCTTCGGAGGCCCAGATGCAGCAATGTTCGCTGAATAGTAGTTTGGGAGACACTTTTGGTAGCCCCTTGGTTCATTTTGGTGGTCAGTTGCTCAACGGTAGCCTGTCTATCTGCCCGAACGCATCTCCGCAACCGTCGTTCGCCTCTGTCATCTATGGCCCGTGGTGCACCACATTTGCCACGTCGCTGATTTTGGACAGTCCCATTTTGCCATGCACGGTACACTTTTACCACGGCGGCACGCGAACAGTTCACAAACTCAGCCGTTTCGGAAATGCTTCCACCCTTGGCCCGATAGCCAATGATCATGCCCTTTTGGACGTCGGATAAATCGCTTCGTTTCCGCATTACGCCAACGATTGAAATGTTTTCCGAAGCCCTCACGAACCCTTTGTATACGCTCAACTGCACTGTGCTGCCACCTGCCTTCTGTGATTGGTTATTTAACTCTGACGTTGATAGTACGTGGTGGTCACATTAATGTGACTGTATATATATATATATATATATATATATATATATATATATATATATATATATATATATATATATATATATAAATTATTCAAGCGTCTTTTTGTGCTTTGTATTTTTAGCTTCCGACACATAAAGGAAGGGGGTCACAAGTTTGACGTGTCTGTGTGTGGGTGTATCTGTGTATCTGTCTGTGTCACTCTAGCTCCTAAGCGGATGAACCGATTAAAAAAAAAAAAAAAATTGCTCGAAAAGAGAATTGATCAAGAGTGTCCTTAGCTCAGTTGCATCTTCAGATGACATTAATTAACGAAGATATTAATTAAAAACCTCTAAAAGGTTTTTCGCGATTTTTGCAGTGAAAATATCTTTAAAATTTTTTAAAATTTAGTACCAAAATAAAGAGTAATTTTTTCTGTGTCGGATAGAATGTTTTTGGAACTTCCATGTTACATAGAATTAGAATTATAACGTTTTAACGCAGATTTTAGGTACGGCTAAGCCTTTATTCAGCGATTAGTAATCGAATTCATTGTTGGCAGACAATGAATTCGGTTACTAATTAAAAGCAATGATTTAAAATTTTTATTTGTTGTCCAGTTAACAAATAAAATACTCGTAGGTAATTGATTTTTAATAGTATAAGGCTTTTAAAAGGATTTTCAATTGTCCCTCTTGATTCTGCATTTGCGACCCAGTCGGGGTTTTTTAAAAAAAATTTAATCTTTAAATAAAAGTTTAACATCGATTAAAAACGGTAAAAAGTAATAATTTTTACAAGCATTAGTTTTGATTTTTTTAAAAATTAAAATTCAAAATTCTTCTATTGTAATTGGGATGGTAGTTACTATGATTTGCATGTCACAACTTCCCGTTCATTTCACACTTTTTAAGTTTTTAACAATCCTGTATTTCGTAGAATTTTGTAAGTAGAGCTCTGAAAATTGGCAGGGGATTACTTATCTTTCATATGTATCCTTCGCACGAAATTTCATTAAAATCGAAAATGGTTAGGAGGTCAAGAAGGTGACTGACCTGACATATGGAATTCCACAATGTAAAACAGGTGAATATTCATATCTTTTTTTCAGTACCTTGCCATTGAGTCATTCCATACGAAATGAGCAAAATTCGCAAAAAAGTGGTGGCCGCATGGTAACAGATTTTTTATGAAATTTTTATACAGGTTCCTTTTATGCCTATGTAAAAATATCTGAAATATTTTTGCTTAATTTTTTTATTTGAATAGTTACATGCGATTGAAAATTGGTCAAATTGAACAGCATTCTCATAAATGCTAAATGTTGCATTTTTGAAGGCTTGTATCTTATTAACTATTTAATGAAAACATAAAAGTTATATGTTGCAATCTATGGAGTAGGGTAATTAATCTGATGTCAGTAAAATTTTCAAAGTTATTATAGTTAACTTTTAACCGAGTTTAAAATACTGAAAATATTTCAATTTTCTCATAATTAAGCACTTTATTTTTTAATCTCAATCTTTAAGGAATGCATTAGCTTTGATGAAATTAATACCCAATAATGTGCTGAGTATCATAAAAGAAATACTTTACTTTTGAAGTTGTATTTTATCTCCTTTGTCTTCAAAATCAGTTTTAAACTTAGAGACATTTTGTAAAATGATGATTTTCCCCTTCACATAGACACAAAAATTCAAATGAGGGATAATTCAGACAACTTTAAAATTTTACAAGAATATAAAGCTGTGTTTCTACTATTTGCTTGAAGAAACTCGAAATCGGTTTTCGATTTCCAAACGTAAAATAAAATTCAGAAAAATAGCATTTTCTTTGTGTTTTATGGGTCAATCCATACAGGTTCGACGGATGGGTGCGGTCGACCATTTTTAATTTTTTTGAAATTCATATCCCTAAAAGCTGGATATGAAAGATGTTTAAAACTACTTTTATTTTTTCTCTCAACTGGACCTTTGATTTTTAGAGGTCATCAAAAGTGATTTTCGTAGTCAAAAATGGGACTTTTAGATCTTTGCATTTTGGCCAACATCTATTTGAATTACATTTATGACAGTTAATTTAACGCTTTGATGTTAAAATGCATAAATCGATAGTCTTACACGCTGAATTACGTAGCTGTAAGTTAATAATTAAAATAACGACAACAGGTTAAAATTCAGGGTTAAATGTAAAAATTTTACTCATTTCAAAGGGGGATAACTCGCATAGGGGACGGAAGCACAAAATGAAATACGGCAAAAATTAATCACTGGAACCATGCTTAAAAGAATATGTAACTGTTGCTGTGTTTTTGTGTACCCTTTATAGATTAGAGCCCCTCAAAAATCGGAAAAATGACAAAAATGACACTTTTAGACCCATGTAAACTAAAAGGGGATGGAATTAAAAATAAAATTTCTTGGTCAATTGAATATTCCATTCAAGTACTATACATGTTATACATATTGTTTTTTGTATTTAGTTTGTAAAAAAGATACAGGTCTTTGAAATTGATCAATTTTGCTATTCAATTCACACACTAAAACAGAAATAAAAAGTGTGAAAACTTCATTGCATCTTCTTAAATTACGTATATTGTGCCCTATATAAAGCATTATACTGAAACAACATATTGTAGTTTTCAAAATAATTATTTTAATTTTATAACTTAGAAATATTTGAACATGAATGAGTAGTTTATACTGTATGGAACCTGTATGGATTGACCCTCATGTGAAATTACGAGAATTCAAAAAACTAGATAAAAGACTCAATGATGCAAAAGAAAGTATATCTAACATTTATTTCGATTTTTAAAAAATGTACATTTTAGCAAACGCTTCATAAACATGCTTTTGAGAAAATGAAACACGAAAGAAATGATTAGTTTTGCTAAACTTGCAATAAAAAGAACTAACTAATGAAATTTTGCCTTAGTTCAAGTTACTCTAGTAACAAAAATACGCTGATAACCAATGATTAAAATTTAGTAGTATCTAAAAGACACTTCAATATGTTACGTAAAAAAACTTGAATAAATTTAGAGCATTCCCTCATTTTCAAAAAAACATCTGAAATAAAAGAAAAAAATTAAATTTTCAGAAATTTTCGATTTTTTAAAGTACGATTTCATCATCAAGAAACTCATAAACAATTACTAAATTAGAGCAGATAGTTAGTTATAGATAGTTTTTCAATCTGAATCATTTTTACTGTTTTTTTTTCATTAAAAGAGCTAGAAGAGTGATTTGAAATCTGAAGTAAATTGGCAAAATTTCAATATTTGTTAACACCTCAGATTCAAAAAAAAAAAAAAAAAAAAAAAAAAAAAAAAAAAAAAATCCGAATAAATTTTACTTTGCTCTTTCCCAATAGAGATTTGTTTATAGAATGCGGAAATATTTATTTTTTAAGTGTGCGTTTATAACTTATGGAGTTATTGAGTCACAAACTGGCAGCAAAATTTAAGTTTAGCGTAAGCATCAACTTCTAATTTCAATAACAAAGCAAACAAACAGTTTTTAAACTTCCATACTTTGCATTCCCTCATAGATATGCATGGTTTACCTAAATAAAAATTTCATTGAAATCTGTGACATGTCAACCACAACTGATTTGCTCATTTCGCATGGAATGACCCCATTGCGATCCCAGTCTAAGTTTTGGTGCAGTGAAAGAGTGTTAGAGCTATAAAATATATTTTTTTGAAGAAATTCTATGGGGGATGTTTTCAGATATTCAAGGTCAAAAGTCTCGGTAAACGACCTTGAAACTTAAACCAGTCCTAAGCAAGTCATGTTTTATATCAATAGAAAGCTCTATTCTTTAGCTTTGCAATGGTTTTTCAATTTTTATTCTACTTTAATTAGGAGAAAAGTTAGTTATTTGAATATCACAACTTTTCGTTTTTTACGCATTTTTTCAATTTTTTGACAGCCCTGTATTTCGTAAATTTTTAAAGTAGAATTCTAAAAATTGGCAGGATTAGTTATCTTGTCATATGTGTCCCCCACATCAAATGTCGTTAAAATTGCAGATGGTGAGGTCAAGAAGGTGATTGATTCGACATGGAATTGCCCGCCTACTATGTGTGTACTGGTTATCTTCAAATTTTTATTTTTGCCACTTGCATCCCTTTGCTTATCACTGCTTCAATTGTTCTGTTATTTCTGGAGAAATTCTTTGAAATGTGAATTTATGCAAGTGATTTGTTTGCCACTGTAAATGTAAAATTTGAGTGAAAAATAAAAATATGATTGAGTTAAAATTTCTTCTGTTATACTAAGTCTACCTTCGTGATTTTGAAATTCAACGTAGTTTCTAAGCAACGTTCCGAGACGTATTTAGTGATGATGATTACTAGCATGCTAGTGAATTAAAAAAATGGAATGTGGCAGGATGCAATAAGCTGTAAACCTACATTTAGTTGAATGTCGATGGTCATTGTCTGCCAAATCTGATTGCGGAACATTTAGTGAATAACAAAGCGTTAAACCACACAGTTTGACTGAAAAATTGAATACAAGAATTTGGAATCTTTTGAGATTTTTTAGAGCATGTGAGAAAATGGATTTATATTAAAAAAATACCATAGAAAAGAATTAATCAGAGTTCTAAAATTTTGAATTCAAATTATATTTTTCGCACTCACTAGTTGCGACAGGACTCTACACATTAGCGTTATTGTTTCTAGAAACGGCTCCTGTCCCCCCAAGCCTGCCCTACCCGGGCGGTTCCGTGTGTATAGTTGTGTGTGTGTGTGTGTGTAGGCACGCGTGCGTGCATGTGTAGGCTTGTGTGTGTGCGTAGACCTGTGTGTATGCACTTAGGCGTGTGTGTATGCAGGACATGGACTCCTCCGACCAGGAGAAGTGGATTCTGGGGGACACGGGCAGTGTTCAGGACCAGAGGAGCCAGGACAGGAGGTGGGCGGTGGTGCTGCAGAGGCCCGCGGTCCAAGCTGAAAAAGGAGCCAAAACGCCAAGGACCGTCAAATGAGAACTGAGAACAATAAGCAATCGTGATTGCTCAAAAAAAAGTGACGAATCTTAAATACGAGGGCTGTTTAATAAGTAATAAGACTAAATTTATAAAAAATACAGAACAACATTAATTCGTCATATATTTTTTTTTTTTTAAAGAATAACTTCTACGGGACTAAATGCATTTGTTCCAACGTTCTGTCCACTTCTTAAAAACTTGTGAACATTTAGTTTGTGAGAGCTATTTCAAAACCGCCTCCGTAGAGTTTAGTCATGCTTTGTTGCTTTCAAAGTATTTGCCTCGTATTGGTTTCTTTAGTTGAGGAAACAGATAGAACTGACTAATGTAAAATAATTATGAGATTTCCCTTGATAATAATAGCAGCAGTGTTAATCATTGTCTCTGTGATTGACGTTGAAGGTTGTCCCTCACGTTCAATGTCTTCCATAATTCTACTTGCCTTCCTTAAAAGCTTTATACCGGCAAAAAGTACTAACTCTAAATATTGTTTCATGGTTGAAAATTTCACGTATCATATCAAAGATCTCCGATGCTGATTTTGGCAGTCGAAAGCAAACTTTAATCGCATAACTTATGCATTGGTTTCCTAGGAGGAATCGCCGACCTTCGGCGTTGCTTCTCGCCGAGAGGAAAACTTGATTCTTCTGCGTATGCGCGCCCGAGCAAAATCGGCGTTGTGAGTGGCACGCCGGAATCACTTGACTTTGATTTCAGCGTCACGCCGAGCAGCGACGTCAAAGCTCGGTGATTTCGCTTCTAGGAAACCAGGGCTTTAGTTCCAAAGACGCTTCAACTTTGACAACTGGCTGCGTCTTGTAGGCGCCCGCAAACAGGCTTCAATTCAAACACGTGATACTCAGGAACATGAGTCTGTACGGGCGAACTATCGGTAGATTTTTGTTTATACAGACAAGTGGCATTTCTCATACCACAGAAATTAACATTCCGATGAGTAGTTTTGAATCAGTAAAATTAGTATTATTTCTTGCAGGCGCCCTCCAACTGTCTTCAATTTAATTACATGATACTCAGGAACATGAGTCTGTACGCTCAAACTATCAGTAGGTTTTGTTAATATAGACAACAGACATTTCTCATGCCACAGGAATTACCATTCCGATGAGTGGTTTCGCTGCAGTAAAATTAGTCTTATTACTTACTGAACAGCCTACGTATCTGAACTTTTGATTGAATCATAATATTATAAACTAGATGAATTAAAAAATAATATAACTGCTTTTTATTTTAAAGTAATGTTTAGTTACGTTACTGATTATCAAAACCATACTATTCTTAGAAATATATGACCTTAAGCTAAACTACTGGAAGTCTTTTTTACCCTGGTGGCTTCAGTGAAAGACACTGCCTTGACCAAATCTTTCACGCTTGCTAAAAGTCAGATTAGTTAGTTTTGTTTTAACACTTTGGCTGTGAAAACATTATTGCATAAAAACTTTCATATGTGATAGGGAAATGATGTTTTGGCACAGTTAATCAGTTATTTGTAATCTATTACATTTGTTACTTTTGTTTGAACAATTAGGCTTTGAAAACATTATTACATAAAGACTTTTATGTGTGATAGGGAAAGGGTATTTTCGCATAGTTAATTGGTTATTTGTAATCTCTAATGCAGATCATTGATAAATATCTTGTACTGTATATACAGGCAATATGTTTGAAAAAGTTCTGTATTGTATTTCGATATAAAAGAAATCGTTCATTACATCAAGGATTTATCATTGTTTAAATTTCTGGAGTGTTCAAATTAAATAAAACCATTCGTACGATAAAAACTATCTCCCACTGCTGACAACATAAGCAACAGTTAAAGTTAACGTTCTTCTATTTGTGTCAAACACGTATACATCCTAACGTGCCCTTTTGAAAAGCAATCTTTCAGTTTTTGCGTATTTTTCACACACCTTCTCAAATCTTAATCGTAAATTTTCTAGTCTACCTTTGAACATATTCGCTATAAATAAATAGAATTTCTAGACATGTAATTATTTTAAAAACACGGAGCGAAGTTAAATGTGGTAGTTATTGAATTAACTCTCTTCTTTAAAGCGGTATTAATCCTCTAATTTTTACTTATCTTCTAACACTCCATACTACAGTCTTAATCTTCTAATTTTTACATATCTTCCAACACTCCACATGGTCGTAATCCTCTAATTTTTTACATACATAAAATCCCGTGCCGAGACTATAATCTTTAAATTCATTGACATATTTTTCAGCACATTCGCGAGAAAACCATCAAAATCCTAGATGTATAAACATTTTATGTATACGGAATTAATTTCCGAATCCAAAACAATAATACAAACACGTAGTTTGAAACTTCTGAAGATATAAAAGAAAAAAAAATAATTATCCTGGCAAATGACAAAGGATATGTATTTTAGTTTTGAGATGACAATGTTATCACGAAAAGCTTAATTTATGTCAAACATTTCGATAGATAATAGAGATTTTATTCAGTGTCTCCATTTAAAATCAGCGAAGCGAAAATTGTCTTTGAAATGTTTCTTTTTTTGCTCATATTGCTTATCTATTCCACTCACTCAAAAAGATCTCTTTATTACCACAATGGGATTAACTTATCTAAATGATGAAAGAACCATTAATTTGGGTCAGTGAAAAGAGAGTTGTTCAAGAATTTAATTAGAGAACTTACACGAGCACCATTGTAAAAGAGCGATATTATCTCTAATTTTATGTTTAATTAGTTAAATATTAAAAGAAATTTAAAACAAGAGTTAAAACGCTCTTTAATGGATAGATTTAAAATCAAAAGAATTAAAGTATTGGATTGTTGTTTTGATGTTTTGTGCTCAGTTGTTTGTTTAAGAAAGATTAGCGTTTGACTTTTGAAAGTTGTAATGAAACTCGTTAAAGAAACGCTATCTTAAGAGCCGAAAAATTTACTTTGTTAGTTTTTTTCTCTTAAACAGTTCAGTGTTTCGCTTTCTTTGAAGCAATAGATGAACAAGAATATTTATATTTATTTTAATTATAGGCATAATATGCAGTATTTTTCATTTGTAAAAAAGCATTCTGTTTCAAAGAGAAATCATGTTTTGCTCTTATTCTCTTATAAAATATATTGTAACGAGTTATAATTCACGAGCTATAAAATTGCAACAAATTATTTACTATGCGTGACACTGCGTTGATTGCAGGGATATCAAAGCAGATAATATAATTAAAAAGCAATAGGTACCATTAAACATGAATATATATGGGTCAAACTCTCCAAAAAATTTAACTTTTGAACGCAAATATTTTTCAATTTTGAAACCTTTTTTTTTCTTTTTTTTTTCATTTTTACATGAATGTGTTACCTGCTAGAAGTAACCATAAACAATGGTCCAGCTAAATTCGAATTATTTTACTCATAAAAAATGATAAATAAATAAATAAAAAAATGCCGTGTTCACGGAAATAATAATAAAAAAATCTTTCAATATTTAGAAATCAAGGCCAATTTAATATCAAAGTAGTGCAAACAATCAGCTATTTTAATGATTAGTCGGAATATAATATCAAGCTCTCTTAATTAAATTTCGGTTTAATTAGTAGTTTCAAATGTATGTTAAAAAAAATAATATTTAGTAAATTGGAGAATATACTGGCAATTTATAATTTTTGTAGAATGCCTACTATTGAACCTTCATCAGCTATTTTCACCTCAGAAATAATGACATTGATAAGGTATGTCACGGAGATGAGGATCTTTCCATTAATATATAGGCCTAATAGATACATTTTTCATGGAAAATTTTTTTTCTTCGTTGCTACAATCTGCACATGTTAAGCATATGAAAATATGTTCACTTCTTTTTTTTACACTAATTTACATCCCGAAAATTCAAGTTCACGGAGTGAGAAGCCAGAATAACCATACTAAGTTTTTAAAGCAAAATCTATTTTCTTGTTTTTCGACAAAAATCTCACAACTTCAACTATGACTGAAAATAAAGAAGGGGGTTCCCTTGCATCATGGAAAATAAAATTTGGTGTCATTACTGCCACGTGTTAATGAGAAATATCATTTTATGTTTAGGTAACGGAGGTGAGAATTTATTGTGTGACATGACTGTTTGTTCTTCTAAAACGAACTAAAACACAATATTAAAAAATTAAATATACTAAAACAATTAGTATTTGAGACACTTGTGAAAGGAATAATAAATAAATAAGTATGTACTTTTACAGTTAAACAAGTTATTAAGCAACATAAACAGTCACACAAAGTGTGTGACATGCCACGGAGGTGAGAATTCACATGTTGTGAACCAAAAATATACTAAAATAAAAATCATTATTGAAAAATTGTTGGCAGGTTTAAATAGATATATTTTTGATGAAATTAAAAACCATTGTTAAATGAATTGTTCCTAAAAGTTTTTACTGTAAAAGGCGTGTGACAGAAAAGTTACTTTTTGATGAATGACCCATATCACACATGTCGGTTTTCCCGCAAAAAATAAGTGAATAAATAAAAAACAGAATTAATTAAAAAATAAACAAACCAAAGAAACCATAGCTTGTTAACATGTAACTCAATAATTAACATATAGGTAGCTAGATGACCGTGCGAAGCATTCGCGCACGACAGCGGCAATTCAAAAATCAATTTTTTTTAAAGAAATTTTTTGAATAACATTTACAATGTGAATTGTTCGTTTATTCTTCGCCGAAGCGATGGATAATAATATAAAATGATACCTTACTTTTGTAGTTTCTTGAAGTATTAATGTAGTTTCTTGAAGTATTAATGTAGTTTCTTGAAGTATCAAAAAAAAAAAAAAACTCTTATGAAATATTATTTATGATAGGGCAGACCGGGGCACGTTTACGCGGATTTTTTTCAATGAATTTTCTAAATTTTTTGTTTTGACCTAGGAAATTTTAGGCATTGCGGTTTTATGAATCAGCTAATGAAGTAAAAATTTGTATGTTCAGTTGTTGCTCAGTTTGTGTCTTTAACCGTAAAAAAAATGCTTTTTGAGTCCAAGTCGGTTGCGTAAACTTGCCCCGAACACGGGGAAAGTTTACGCATCGAGTGGGTAACGTTTGCACATATTAAAAATGATAACAAGGAGTAAGGACATAGATATTTACCTCAATTTAAATGTTTTATTTCTCTTAAAACACTTTAAAAATAAGAAAATCAAAAATTATTAATTAAAGAACATTTTATAGGCTAAACTAAAATCATAGGGCTTACTGCTACACTGTTAAAAATTCAGGAAGATTTTCTGGTAATTGTTACTGTAAAATTGCATCGCCGACGCATCGCTGATTTTTACGGTAATTTATACCGGAGAAATAAGCGATCCCAGCGCCAACTGGTTGCTGTGGCCTACCGAGGAAACCGTAAAATTTTACAGTAACATTTGATTTTTACGGTAATAGTTACTGGCAACATGGATGCCAGTAACAATTACCGTAAATTTTCCGGAAAATTTTTAACAGTGTAATCAAGAACGAAAACTATTTAATCATCTTCTTCATCGCTGTTAGATTTTACTAACAAAAAGAAAAGGATTTCTTTCGCATACTTGTCATGGGGCTGCGTTTTGATATCTAAGACATTGAACATTGTCTTGTCCTTCTTTCGATTAGTTGTGTGCTTTCAAACAATAGATGCAAGCACAATTTTCTACTTCGTAAGCAGAATCGTTATACTAACTTTTCCTCTGTCGCAGGTTTTGATTTCATACGTTTTTCTTTGATGTCTTCCATTTCTGCCTCAATAGAAACTTTTAAATTTTAAAGTAATTTCTCCTTTTTGTTTTGTTCTGCCCATTATGTTTTTTTCTTTGTAGCTTCTAGCTGCTCTTGTCTGAGGGCTTCTTTAATCGGAGTATCAGTTAGGATTGCGAGAATCCTCTTTTTTTCCCTTTCCCGTTTCCTAAGCTTTGTTAATACTACCTTTTCAAATGGTCTCAGTTGGGTTGTTCCATATGTGACGAAGTGGAAGGCCTACTAAGAGAAATGCTTGGATTATCGATAAGCCTTTTCATTATTTTGACATCTAGCGTGGTTCTGTTAGTGTTTTGAACGTAATGTCTTACCATCTTTAAAATAATGAAAATGTATTACAGGCTGAATTGTGTATAAAGTTAAAGCTTAACAAGCATGAAGACAACACTACATGATTTTAAGCTATAAGATACGAATCTGTTCATTAATTAAAAATGAATGGTGATTTTCAAAACTAAATAACTTGAAAATACTTAAGGTTCGAAACAGTACAGAGCGAAAAAAGCGTCCGGGGCAAGTTTAGAAGTAAGACAGAGTAGTAAGACACAGTAAGAACGTGCGTAAAGGTGCCATGATGAAAATGCGTAAACGTGCCCCGTCGGCAAGTTTGGATTTATTTTTTACGTGCAACAAAATTTAATAACTTTTCGGTTTATACAAATACAATTCTCAAAAGGGAAAAAATTCTGCTATTTTTTATATATTTATTTGTTCTTAACTGTTCATTATTTATTCACAATAAGCTTTAAAACGTTCAACACAAAATTTACTCAACTTGGTAGAAAACAAATTTTTCTATCGACATGCTAAACCGAAGTTCGACTGATGCTCAAAAACTTGTAAGAATATTTGCTAAGGAGCAGCATCAATTTGGAATGACTCTTGGCTCTCCAGTTATAACTCGTTTTGGAAAAAGCACATTGAATAAACGTACCCCATGCGGAAACGAGCCCCGGTCTACCCACTGCGATTTACTATTTTAAAATAAAAATGTTTGTTTTCTGATTTTAATGCAACAGTACGACTGTGGTTCAGTGTCCTGCAGTCAGTTTAGATTATATTATCTCGAAAATTTCAATCCGGATCAGCCTGAGGAAAAAAAGTAATTCAAAAACGACAAAATCCACGATGGTCGAACTCACGATGTTCCCGTTTCTAGCACGATGCGCTAACCACCTGAGCCACAGGGCCTCACTCGCTGCGCGAATGCTCAATAAAAAACAGAATAAACAGAGTTTTCTTTCCGGAAATGAATACAATGTGTATTTTTTGCTTATTTTTTGCCGAAAGCGGTAAAAAAAAAACCCTCTCTAAAATGATGCTTTTCAAATGAAGTTTGCTGAATTATTGACGAAATTTGGCGTTGTCACAATAAATAAATAAATAAATAAATAAGTAAATAATAATAATAATAATAATAATAATAAAACGCATTATAGAAATAAGACATATAATTTGGTGGGTAATCCATCGGTAGTGCACTCTCGCTGTCTCGTTGTCTAATATCAATAACCAAATTTCTGTCGAAAAAAATAAAGACTGTGTGTTCCTTATACAAATCCGCAGTTTACGTCGGATCTTTGCCAAATTTGACACAGGTTCTTTGATACTCATTAACTCACAAAGGTTTTTTTTTCCTAATACCAAGCCATAGTTTAAGCTGGATTGGCGTAAAATCCGTCAAATGGAATGTTTACGCCTATTAACAGCAATGACTGATTTTTTGGCATTAAAGAATTCCAAAGAGGTTTAAATTTGAATTTTAAGTCATAAAATTGCTATTTTTCTCAATTTGACGGAACATTTTACGCTGTTTCTCCCTTTTCGTTTAACCTTGAATTTTGAACACGTGCCACTTAACACATTTTTTATTTTCGAGGTAGACCGTGCAATGCCATGCAAAGCACCTAATTTTAAATACCGTTATCCTAACTAATATGAGATAACATTCATGCAAAACATAGTACCAATGTACTTTCAAATCATTGCATCTTTTATCAGCTTTTTTTTCCCAGGAACCTGTGGCTCACAACATGTCTCATGAAAACTTTCTTGGTTGATGATTCCTTGATAGATAAATCTATGAGTAGCCTCGAAACATGAGCCCATTAAGAGTTTTCTTCAATGAATTTTAAGTAAGATGCCCAGTTCAGAAAGCTCTCTTGGAAATTTTGATTTTCTAGCTCTTTTGCCTTTGGAATTTGGTCTGATTTCAACAAATAAAGATGTTTTTATTACGGCATAATGTTTGAAAGAATGTATCGTAAAAAATATGATCTGCTCCATGCATAAATCAACTCCTCCTCCCTCATATCTTTATGAAGAAATTAATGCCAGATCTGTCAGAAGCTTTTCCAAAGTGGTCGATAAACGCTTCATAAAATAAGATGAAAGAAAAAAAAAAGGTTTTGAAAAAAGATTTAAAAATTATTCTGGTAGAGAAAAATATTGCAGTTATTTTTTTCATTACTCACCTCTTTTCTTGATTAAAAACGATAAAAAAGATTTTGTTGCACCATTTAATTTTTTCTTGCCTGAAAGAACTTAATTTTGCTTCAAAGAAGAAAAAGATATCACATCATCGTTTCGCACTTCTTTTAAAACTATTATTTGAAATTCTTAAGGAATTCAATAAAATGAAATCATAAAACACGTGTTCGTGGTCAGTATTAAGCGATGAAAAGAGATGAAGACAAAAAGATCCAATAAAGGAAAGCGTATCCGAAAGCGCACTTATTTATTTTTAAACACTTTTTTAGCATTTAAGCTTTTCATCCTATTTCAGACTGAATTCCTTTCAATGTAATAATGCTCACACATCACTAACTTAAACACATTTGAATTATTTTCTCCTGAAAAAATATATTCGGCTTCTAATTTAAGTTAAAAAAAATACATTTGATCTTCTCTAAAAGAGGTGGCTTTTCAAATCTTGCGTCGACAAAAGGCACATTTTATTATTTTTCATTTTCGATTTCATTTTGTCTTATAGCTTTTAAAATTACCAAGCAGTAATCGTATTTTGACCAAACTAATTTTCTATTCATCTGTAAGATTATTTTATTCGATATTTGCAATAGCCAGAAAATTCCAAAGAGCATTTTTTTGTTACGATTTTAAGAGTCGTAGCTTATTTTCAGATGCATCATTGTTGGTGTGCTGTTTAGTTGGATCTATGAAATGCATTGTTTTAATTGAATACATTATTTTAAAAAGACTCAATTATAATAAAAAACCGAAGAAAAAGCTGCACAATCTAATATGGTCTATAAGTTCTTTTAAAATCATTAAGATAGTTTGTAATAATATGACTAGTTATGCTTTTTTGTCACAAATCTAATAGTGAGAAAATTGATTTGAAAACGTGACAAAATGCAATGCAAAAGCATCAATGGATTCTGAAAGATAAAGGTACTTTGAATGTATTCTTACTAACATTTACCGGAAGAGAAAAATTGAGCTGAAAGAGAGACGAAATGCAATATTAGACCATTGATGGAATTTGAACGATATATACCGACTCATAAAACCAACAAAATCGAAAAGAACATTACTAAAAGTTTTGCTAAATTACAAGCCATTGAATCAGTGTTTTTACATATTAAAGTGTGTGTTTGTATGTGACTAAATAGTGTATAACTTCGTTACACCAAGTTTTCTACTTATTAAATATTGAATAAACACAAAGCATCATTTGTCTAGTTAAATCCAGACTCCCGTTAAATGCGGGGTCGTTATTAACGGTTCAATAACATTCTCCTAACATATTCTCTCACATCTTACGCAAGACTTTTATGACCTTAATTGCAATGTTTTATTTCATTGTTTTATTAGTCATGGATGCCCATCCCCCAAGAGCAAGGCACCCCCCTAAATACCACGAACACCCCCCAAGAGCGAGACCCTTCCCCGAAAAAGAGGGAAATACCCCTAAAAACAAACCTCCTAAAAATTTAACGAGCAGTCTGCGCCATGACCCCTCACCCCCTAGTTGAACCCACCTGTATTAGTCATGAGAAAAAAATGAGAATTTGCGACAAAGAGTGAAACGAAAATGCCTACTGCAATGCACATTTTGCTGCATCAATTTGTTTGCTGCAAAAAGTTTCTAAGCTTTCTTTTGACGACGAATAATAGATCTTCCATTAATAGCCCAGTCAATAAAGGTTTCGTGTCGCAACTAATTTAGGGAAATTAGGGAATTTTTGCATGATGTTAGCACATAAAGTACACACTAAAGAAATACAAAGTCCCGACCCTCACCCCTCTTGCTTCCCTCCCCTCTTCCGAAACATTGCAGGAGCAGTATGTTAGACCGGGGCACGATTATGCGGATTGTTTTCAACGAATTTCCTAAATTTTATGTTTTAACTTAGGAAATTTTAGACATTGCTTTTTTATAAACCAGTTAATGGAGTCAACATTGGTATATTCGTTTGTTGTTCAGTTTTGGTTTTTAACCGTTAAAATAATTATTTTTAGTTCCAATTTGGCTGCGTAAACGTGCACCGGATACGGGTCACGTTTACGCATATTTAATCTGACACCTAACGTGGTTCTGTTAGTGTTTTGAACATAATGTCTTAATAATTAGTCTTAGTTAATATGTCTTAGTTAAAATAAAGCAAATTTATGACTGAATAGTGTATAAAGTAAAAGCCGAACGGGCATGAAGACTGCACTACATGATTGCAAGCTATAAGATACGAATTTGTGACTCAATTGAAAATTAAATGGTGATTTTCAAACTCAATAGCCTGAAAATACTAAAAAGTTTTGGGACAGTTTTGGAGCAAAAAAAGCGTCAGGGCACGTTTAGAAGTAAGACACAGTAAGAACGTGTGTAAAGGTGCTCAACACGTAAACTTGCCCCGTCTAGAAGTTTGGATTTATTTTTAACGTGCAAGAAAATTTAATAACATTTTAGTTCATACAAGTACAATTCTCAAAAAAGGATAAAATTCTGCTATTTTTTATATATTTGTCCTTTCTTAACTAAGTATTATTTATTCACGATAAGTTTCAAAACGTTCAACTCAAAATTTATTCGACTTGGTAGAAAACAGAGATGTTAGTATACAAAGTATACAATAAAAAAACACGAAGTCCCACCCCTACCTCTTTTGCTCCCCCCTCCCCGTCCGAAACATTGCAAGAGCAATACAGTAAAATCCCTCTAATGCGGATACTAACGGGACAATTTTTTTTGTCCGCAATAGAAAGGTGTCCACAGGACAGGGGCTTAATAATGTTATTTGTATTGGAACTGGGGAATTAAAAGTTGTCCGCATAAGAGGGGTGTCCGCCTTTGAGGGGTGTCCGTTAGAAGGGGTTTTACTGTATTATGATTGTACGCTTACAGCTCGAAAACTAATGATGATACTGGGGTGTTCTTTTTTATTTCACTTCTTAAATATTATAAATCAGTGGTGCCCAACGTACGGCCCACGGGTCACGACCTGCCCGTGAAACTGATCAGTGTGAACTGTTGTTTTGCGAAATATTATATTTCTAGACTAATATTACAACTAAATTCTGAAAAACTGTTTGCATTCAACTTAAATAAAAAAAGCATCAAGTTGTATGACAACAATTATTATTTCATAAGGGGTCATCTTCTACACTGTCAAAAAATTCCGAAACGTTACTGAGTATTTCCGTGTTACGTTTTGATATTTCAATGGTTTTTATCCACTTCCCGGAAAAATCAAGTATCATTGTCGAAAAGTTTCCTGAATTGCTACAACTGGCACGAATGGAGACTTTTCACCGTTGTGAAAAATACTTTTAGCTCCCAGTTAAAAAATTTAATGAGCATATTTAAAATGCGTATCGGCTTCTGTTCGATTACGACCCGTCCAGATTGATCAAGCTCCTAAAGAGAGCGAGTAAGTCCATGGACCACGTAGCTTTGCAAGAATTGCAGACGAGTAAAATTCTTGATATGTACTTGCAATTAGGTCTTAGCTTTGATCATATTTGCAATACTGCTTTCGGAACTTCCTTGATAAGTCAGAAAGGTGCCTAGCTAGCAAGCTATTATACTTTCCTGATTTTACACAAATCTTCCAGAGCCACGACTGGCTTTAAACAATAATATTTTTGAATTTTTCAGGAGGCTTTCAGGTTAATTTCAGGAAGGTTACTGAATTTTAGCGGAAAACGTTCCTGGTTTTGCAAGATATGTTATTGGCAGAAATTGGGCACATCGATTGCTCATTATTTTCCAGGAACGTTTCTGAATCGTTTTTACAGTGTAACAGTCCGTTGGCTTGGTCCGAAATATTATTACAATGCATTCCACTACAGTGTCCGCACATAGACTTACAATCGAAAACAGCTTTACGACAGCTACATTTTGTAACACACAATGTTTTACAATTGCAAGATATTAGTAGGAGAAGCTTACTTGGAGCCGGGGTAACCGTCATGGACTGAGGGATAAATCTATTGTTAGAAGTATATTGCCAACTCCAATCTTCTGGTTTAAAGCCAAACCAGTTTTGAATAAAAGTTTGTGTATAAGCAAGTAATCGCAAAAATTTCCCTGAAGTCTACTTTCGATTTAGCAAAACTTCCACCAACTTCAGACGCGACTCGACAACATTTTTTAAATGTTTATCCCAATATTCAAGCTAGATTAGGTTTTAAACTTCCCCCAGAAAAGTGGGGTTGGCAATATACTTCAAGCAACAGACTGATTCCTAAGCTCATGACGTTTATCTCTGCTCCTAGTGAAACTTTCCGACTAATATCTTGCAATTGTAAAGCATTATCTGTTGCAAACTGTATCTGCCGTAAAGCTAGGTTCGATTGCTCGTATATGTGTGGACACTGTAGTGGAATGCACTGTGACAATATTTAGGACCAAACCAACAAAATATTAGAAGATGAACCTTTATAAAAGACAAAAAAAAAAGGTAATTAACCAAAAGTAATATTAAACGTTAATAATATCCACTGCGAGGAAATATTCAGTTAAAATATGCTATTCCTGATTTATTTAAATTAAGACTTAAATAGTAAACCAAGCTTTGACGTTATTTTGTAGCCTATGAGCGGCATAAACGAACTATAAACTTTTGTTACAAAATATTGCATTTTGATAGTAAAACCTTAAAGCGAACATCATTACAATTTTTGCTCCTTTTCAACTAAATGACTATTGCCGATCATCATTATAGTATTATCTATAAGTTTTGTTCAAACATTTCTTCCCAACACGTAATGAAAAAAAGCTAGAATTTGTTGAAGTTACTTCTCGTTTTTTTTTGTACTGAGTTTTTTTTGTACATGATTAAGTTAGTAAAGCGGTGAAACTGAGCTATCTACATGAAAAGTGTATGTAACATAATTAGTTTATAACAATGATCTCCAACATCTTTCCGAGGGCCGCAGATCATACTAAAACCGTTCTCGTGGGCTAGAGTACATATAAAATTTCAAAATATTTTATTTTTTTCTAAATGAAATTTGAAAATACGGAAAAAGGAAGGAAAATTGGAAATTAATAATTGTTGTTATCATTGCTTCTTTTGTTAAATGCAACCTGTTTTTCAGGAACTAATTTCTAAATATTTTGCTCGTAATTTGTAACATTGTCATTAATCGTGCTCTTCGAGTAGTAACATTTCACAAAACAACGGGCCACGGGGATCAGCTTCGTGGGCCAGATGTGGCCCACGGGTCGTATGGTGGGCACCACTGGTTTATAATATTGTAAGGATTGAAATAAAACTATGAATAACCCGGTGACATTATTATTTTTTGAGCTGTAAGCGCATAATCATAGTACTGCTCTTGCAAATTTCGGAAGGGTTAGGGAAGGGGAGGAGCAAGAGGGGTGGGGGTCGGGATTTTGTGTGCTTTTTTTTAGTACATACTTTGTATACTGACATCTTGAAAAATAAATCAGCTTTCCTTATTAGTTACGACGCAAAAAGCGTATAATCACAGTATTGTTCTTGCAATGTTTTGAGGGGGGGGGGAGAAAGAGGGGGGATCGGAATTTAACCTTTGTTAGTGTATACTTTGTATACTAACATAAAATCAGCTTTCCCCTAGTTGCGACACAAAAACGTATAATCATAGTACTGCTCTTGCATTGTTTTGGAGGGGTTGGGAAGGAAAGCAAGAGGGGCGGGTGGGGGTGGTCGGAACTTTGTGTTTATTTAGTGTATACTTTATGTGCTAACATCCTGCAAACATTCAGCTTTCCCTAAATTAGTTGCGACAAAGTCTGCTTATTTACCTTCATGAATCGGCGATAAAGGGAGATAATATTAGAGATTTATTGATAAAACATGGAAGTTCACGAAAATTTTACATGCAAGAGTTATTGAATACGTAAGAAAATTATCGTAATTCATGTTAAAAACAGTAGGTAGTTTAAGGTCCTCCATAGTTATCATATCATGTCTATTCATAAAATTCATCATTTTTAGAGTTGAGTAGGAATGATAGATATGTGTTATTAATTAGTTACTTTTTTACGAAATTTTATTGGAACTTAAACTTAAAGCGTGTAATTAGACATCAAATAGCCCCATTGGTTAAATTTTCGAAAGTTGTAATGCATAGGTTCTTCACAGTTTTAACAGTAGAATTACGTTTATTGGTCGTTTATCATCTATTTAGACCTACGTACCTCGCTAATTAAAATAAAAAGTTTCGTCTTTTAGTTTAATATAAGGTAAAACCACCAGTAACTGATAATGCTTTAGTAAACTGACTCTGGTTAAAAAAAAAAGAAAAGACCAACGCCATTGCTGATAAATTAAAAAAGAATAAGCTTAAAGATAAGCTTTGAAAATTTAAATATACTGTCGAGTCCCGACTTACGCGAGGAATGCGTTCCAAGACTCCTCACGTAAGTCGAAATTTCGCGCTGTGGAAAAATGTATGTACACATTTTTTTTAGGAACATACCAAATTCTTTTAGACATTTGTAAACACCGCTCAAACTGCTTTAAATCATTCCTCAACTATACATTAGTTTCTTACATAAAAATTTGAACTGTTATAGTATTTAAAAATAAAAAAGCTACTTTATTCAACATAAAACACTTTAAGATGCACAAAATGAATGATCGATGAGTTGGAGGGAAAGACATAAAATAAAACAACACGGTACGCAAAGTATGTAGTAATAATGAAATGCTGCAATATAATAGTACTGTACAGTAGATACTGTTATAATATTTAGGAGTAAAAAAAAATGATGATAATTTATATTCCATGATCGGATCGTTACTCATGTTTAATACATTTTAAAATATCGTTGCTTCGGCTTTTTTTTATAACGTTTCCATTTACGGCAACAGCCCCTCTTCCTGATCTCTTCAATCCATTAATACAAGAGCAGATTCCATTTTTACTTCCTTTTACAAAAAAAAAAAAAAAGGGAAGTATTGTATTCGCAAAAAATTTTCACTCAAAAATCAGCCTTAATTTTCATTTTGCTCACCCCCAAATGAATTTTGAGTTTTTTTTTCGATCCGATCACATGTACATATGTACCTAAGAATGTATAGACGCCTGAAATATCCATTTTGACGTTTCCCGAGTTAATTACAACGAGTTTTCTCGTGACGTCTGTATGTACGTATGTATGTGCGTATGTGTGTATGTTTGTCGCATAACTCAAGAACTGTATGTCCTAGAATGTTGATATTTGGTACGTAGACTCCTAGTAGAGTTTAGTTGTGCACCTTTATTTTTGGTTGCATTCGAGTGTTTCTAAAGGGGTCTTTTGCCCCTTTTTGAGGGGAAATTCATTGTTAATTTCGATGCAAACTCAAGTGGTGTTATAATCTGGCGGACACTTGGCGATATATCGCCAGTCTTTTGATCACCAAGCTTCGTCGCCAACTTGGCGACAAATTTGGCGGATTTTTTTTAAATTTTTTAAATCTGGTTTCAATTTGGCCACTGTTAGTGATATTTAGAGAGTTAACTGTTGAATCACACTAAAAATGCCAGTAATGGAGAAATAACATTAAATTGGTGTAAAAGGAAGTGATGTGATGCACACATCAGCTCGTTATAATGTATAATTTGCTTAGACTCTGCAAACTTCGATATTGAAACTAATTTCTGAACGTTTACGGATATGGAAGATTCACTCATACTCATTGCGTTGCTATCGTCGCGTCGACGTTTTGAAGTTGTTCAAGCACATCCAGACTCGTTAAACCTTTTTTTTTGTCAGAAATCTCCCCCCCCCCTTCATCTTTACTAACGTTAAATGAAAAAGGGCATTAAAGTGCATTTTTTACATCAACTTTTATGTTTAGAATCCAAGAAAAAAAATCAATAAATGAAAGATGCTGAGCGGTTATTTGATACACTAACAACGTGATGCGTAGATTAATTTGCTGTGGCAACTTTCGCTGTCAGTGATGCTAAAGGGATGTAATATCATTCACGAAATCAATATTTAGTTGTCAATTACGAAGCCGATACTTTCTTCCAAAAAATTCGTGTTGTGGACGAGAAATTCGCGTCAGCTCTAAAATTCGTTACTCGAGAAAAATTCGCGTTATAGCCATTTCGCGTAAGTTGAATCGCGTTGTAGCGGGAGTCGACTGTAATATGTAATTTTGTACTATTTTACAACTTCTACTGTTAATTTCTTTTTTCTTTATTAGTGTCAACTACTGGTGGCCCTACCCTTCATAGAAGTTTGTGGTAAGTTCATTCTTTTAATGAAAAGTCTTATTTAAAAAAAGTACATAAATTCAAAAAATTGAGCTTCGTGATACATTAAAATGAAAATTTTATTGAAAATGATTCACATAAATTATTATTCTTAATTTTCAAAGATCTAGTCTTTTATCCAGATGAATAACTTTGAGACCGCTGAGTTACGAAACAGGTAATTATTGGATGCTTATCCCCATTTTTGACTTATGTACTTGCGAATTGAAAAACAAGTTTCGTCTTTCAGTTTATATATATATATATATATATATATATATATATATATATATATATATATATATATATATATATATATATATATATATATATATATATATATATATATATATATATATATATATATATTTATTTATTTGTGTAGTGAAAAACATGCACTTATGTAACATTTCCATTCACAAAATAAAATAGATAAACTCAAAAATCGAGATAAGATATAAAATACTAAAAAGAGTAAACTATTTAGATAAATTCATTCTGATTTCTAATATTGTTTAAATAAGGACACATTCAGAGTTACTTAAAGTACTGTAGGTTCTGTTTTTTTATCACTCAGGATTAATGTGTTTAACTGAGCGAAGTATAAATCTCGGTCTTTTGTATATGCATAAATGATTGTTCAGTTGGGATAAAATTACTACAGTGGCCTCCGCTTATATGGATCACGTTTGTTCTAAACAGTTTTTACTCCATAAAGTGGCTAATTCAACACAGCTGGATTTTTTTGACAATGTGATACATTAAAGCGGTTGATTCAATTATCCACTGATTCAATTAATCGACGTTCACTGTGTTAAGTTAGTGACCAATTAAATGAAATGCATACGAGTGCTGGAATAAATATTTCCTTGTCTTGCAGCCAGATGATTAAACAAAAGACCGGAGCATTTTATAACGCGTATGTCAATTGGTCGTTTATCACCATTTTAGACCTATGTACTTGCTGATTGAAAAGCAAGTTTCTTCTTTTAGTTTCCGTAAAAAAAAAAACACGCACTTACATAAAATTCTTATTTACAAACTAAAATAGATAAATTTAAGAGTTAAGACTCATGGTGCTGTATAAGAGTTAATTAAAACGATTCATATAAATTCATTCTTACTCCTAATTTTGTCTGCATAATTTAACATTCAGAATGGCTTAAAGTGCCATAGGCTCTGTTTTTTATCACTTAAGACCAATGTGTTTAATTGATCGAAGTATAAATCTCGGTCTTTCGTATATACATAAATAGGTTTATTCATTTGGGTTAAAACTACTATTAAGTTAGAGGCCAATTAAATGAAATGCATACGAAAGCTTAAATGAATATTTCCTTGTCTTGCCGCCAGATGATTAAACAAGAGAAAGCATGCGGAAGCCCTCGCTCCGTTTGCTCTTCCGCAAATTTCTCTCGCTAATTTTACAAAAGCGAAAGTAAATTATAGTTTGCTACCCAAAACCTTCCTATAAACCTCTTTAGACTCGGCAGAAGTAAAATAAGCTGAGCTGTTTGATGTTTCCTGTTTGTATTACGATTTTCAAAAAGAAATATGGTTCCTTTTTAATTAAAGCGATAAATAATTTGCAAATGATTCAGATTTTAAGCAGAAACAACAAGGGAAAAAAAAGAGTAAACAGATTAGATTAGCGCAACTTGATTGTGCTGTGGTAAAAGTTCCATTTTCTATTTAAATTCCAGTAATTATCATTCTTTTTAACTACTTGCGTAAATAATTATTTCCAACACGTATATCTCTGGAACATAACTAACAGAAATGAAGACGGATTGTATCCCCAAATTGAAGATTTTACGTTTACTTGCGCTCGATTCATTTTACTTACGAGATTTACTAAGACAGCTCGGAATTGATCTACGTTCATTCCGAGGAAGAAACTTCAAGGGAAGAATAAGACATTTAAGAGAAACAAATCTAAAACTGTCTGAAAATTTTCATGTGTTTAGGAGACAATTCTTTTTTTACGTTTTTCATAGGGAGTACGTAACGTAGTTTCAAGTTTGAGTATTTGATATTTTTTATTAAAATGTATAAATTATTAATATTTTTGGTCATTATAATAAGGCCATGGTATGGTGTATTTTTCAGATAACATTCTGTGATCTGTTGTTGGTTGCTCCGTGTTTGTAAAAGTTATAATTTTGAATAGAGTTCAGTCTATCTTTTTAGATTTTTAGATAAATTCTAATATCGAAAAATTATACTATTATGCATAAAGCAATCATCAAAATACAAGGAACCTATGCAGTAAGAAATATGCGCATTTTCAGCATTAGATATAAAAGATACTGTTCAAAAATTGTAACATTGTAAAAACTACTGAGGTGGGTGCGCCAAATAAGGCCATGGTATCTTGTATTTTCCAAATAGAACTCTGTGATCTATAGTTCATTACTCCGTGTTTATAAAAGTAACTATTAACATGGTATATTTGTATAAAATTGAGTATCTTTTTAGATTTTTAGATAAATAATAATATCGAAAAATTATACTATTATATATTAAACAATAATCAAAATACAAATTGCGTATGCAGTAAGAAGTGTGCGCATGTTCAGTATCATATATAAAAGATACTGCTAAAAAATTGAAATATTATAAAAACAAATAAGGCGAGTGTGCCAAATAAGGCAATAGTATGGTTTATTTTTCAGATAGAAATCTGTGATCTATAGTTGATTACTCCGTGTTTTTAAAAGTTGTAATTTTGCATAAAATTCAGTTTATCTTTTTAGATATTTTTTTTCGCTCTCAATTTTACATGCGAAAACAACAATAATAAATCCTGATATCGAAAAACTATACTGTAAATACACTGCTCAAAACAATTAGGGGATCAATTTGACAATCACACAAAAGTGAAGAAATCGTTGTGAGGTAGCCTTGCAAAGAGATACAATGAAGTATACACGTGTAGTAAGATGCAATACAGCAAAGAAAAAAAAAAGAAAAAAAAAAGGCAGAAAACATTTGACTGGGAACTTTACTCCTCTAGAACAGTGAAACGAATTATGCCTATCCAACATCGTCTGCTACAGTTCTTTGTGTTTGCCCGGATTCCAGTCCCCCGATAAAATGTCAGGCCATGGAATCCGTAAATTACGGTGTTGTTGCATTTTCCAATCAAAAAGGCAATGAACGGTTGAATTTTACCGCTCAGACAGTGAAAAAATGAGCTTCTGTTAAATCACGATTTCTGCACTTGTATCCTTTTTCTGCTTTTCGACGACAGAAACGTTGATTTGCTTCCGAAGTTTATGTTTCATTCTCATGTTTCCTGAAAATATGGAGGCTTTATTGGAAATTTGTTTCCAGAATAATGTTTTTTTCAATTTTGTTGAAACCATGTGCTCCTCTAATTTTTTTGAGCAGTGTACATTAAGCAATCATCAAATTATACGTAACCTATGCAGTAAGAAATGTGCGTATTTTCAGTTTTAAATATAAAAGATACTGCTAAAAAATTGTAATATTACCAAAACAACTAAGCTTGGTGCGTCAAATAAAGCCATGTAGACCTATAAGGCCAATCTAACATTAATTGGCTAACTATAGAAAACATTCGCCAATTCATAATTTTATTATCATCAGAAAGCCTAACTAATGATAATACGTTGTAAACAAGCAGATCAACAGGCAAAAGTTTAGCAACAGTTATTATAAAAGATTTTTGTCAAACTTTCCAGATCCTATTTTACAGTAAATTTTGTTTCTTCATGGTTCATTGTAGTTGACTAGTTTTAAAAAAGTTGTTAATTGTTTCTAGAAAGCCGAATTACGTAGTTGATGAATTAAAGTAGAAAAATGCCACTGTGTGTGTCATCATTTCATAACCCATAACATAATAATAATTTAGAAAAGTAGACTAACAAAATAAGGTTATGATTTTCATCATAGTCCAACAAGGCCATGTTTGGCATTATATTTCGATGAGATATTCTTCAGTAAGATATTTTTTCATAACTACCATGCCCACCGTATTAAAAATTCCGTAGTAAATAAAAAGACATTACTTTACCTACGGTCCATTCTCTGTATAAAACAATGGATCACGTGACTCGCTATCTGCTAACTACGAAACGCATAAAAGTATACTTGAAGTCATGGCAAAGTAAAATCAATAAACAGTCTTGAATTATTTAAAAAATAAATAAATAAATAATTCGAAAACTAATGAAAAACATTGGCGGAATAAATATTTGCCTCCGAAACAATTTTTGCTTTTAAGCAAACTTTATTCCTGCATTGCTTACGCTATTTTTATTTTGTATTTATTTATTTTCACTTTTGTATTATTTTTGTAGTGAAATTATATTTTTGTACTTCGTTTTCTTTAGCATGAGCAGTCAACTTCTTAAAAAATATTTTAACGAAGTTATAAATAAAAGAAATGTTTCTATGTTATTTGAAGTTTCACTGTATATATTTCAAGTTTAGTAATTTAGAATAAAACTCTGAAATGTCCTTGATTTATGCAGTTTCTTTTAACTAACAAAAAAAAAAAAAAAAAAAAAAAAAAAAAAAACAACGGAAATTAAGACCATACCACTCTTTGTCAATAAATCTACCTCTCATTTTTTGTTTTATTCTGTGGATGAAAAAAAAAAAAAAAAAAACTGAACATAAAAATGAAAGAAAGAGCTAAATCACATCATAAAGTACTTTTGTGCATTACATATCAACACAATAAAAAAAAATAAATAAAAAATTACAGAACTTACAGTTGCAGTTAACCATTCTGATAACTATAATGAAATTCTTTTCACGCGTCTAAAATAACCTACACATCCACGCATGTGTATGAACATATAATAAATGTGCCGCTATTCATTATGGTCGAATTATCTTACTTTCCAGAAAAATATTAGCAAGATTTTAATTAAAACGATAAATAATGTGTGGATGATTTAAGCGCTAATCTTAAGAAGAAGTAGAAAAAAAGGATTGGAATCTGTTTCATTAACGCAACGTTATGACTGCGTAATTTCATTCTCTTAATTACCTCTCAAGCAGAAAATCCGACATGGATTTCTTCAACAAAAACAAATAACAATCAAGATCTATAACAATCTTAATTAAAGGTCAGTAAATTAATGTGAACTTGAGATTCATAGAATGTACTGCATTTACTGAGATTCCAGTAAATTAAAAAGAAATTTGTTAAGTCATTACATTTAATGACAATTAGACTTTCCTGGCATTGAATTAAAAAAAAATACACAAAATGGTTACAATTGTTGATAAATAGAGAAATGGGGAAATGTGATTACGAAAATTTTATTAATTTCTCAGTTTTAGTGTATGTATCTTTGAAAGAAAAATAGAATTTTTCAGATTGCAGATACAGACTATGTCAAAATTACAATTTCGAGTTGTGAACCGAAATTGACACTTTGTCTTAGTAAATGTTCTCTTAACTATTTGAGGACCATAAGATTTGCAGTAGAGGATGAAATTTGCGATTTTTTTAAAGTTTATTTTTGAAACTATTAACTAATTGTTTTTTTTTTTTTGATAATATTAGGAGGTTGATGGATCAGTAACACGTAAAAAATATAACTTAAAAGTTATTTGCATTCGATTTTAAATTAAATCTTGAACTTAGCGCTAATTAAAAGAATGTCCAATGCCTGCCGTAAAATCTCACAAGCATTGCACTATATACCGATGCTTATGCCATTCAAATGTATGCTATATTTCAATCGCGTATATCTCGAAAGAAGGAAAGTTGCGAAAAATTTGAGCTCCACCATCGGATTTGGATTATTTGAGGACTCTGAATCCATTCTTACTGCCAAAAAGAGGGCATTCTAATCAAAATTTTGAAATCAGTATTCGTTATAAGTAGAGCTTATTAATAAAATTGTATTACAGTAACTGAATCGTTTACTTCAAAAACCAGTCAAGCGACAAAATTGCTAATTTTATGAAAACATCTGTACTACCATATTAAATGATTCAATGATGATTACAACATTTTTTATTGAAAAAATATACCCAAATATGTATCTCTTTTAGTTTAAGATATTGTAATCCTTATAGAAAAATTTTAATACGAAGGTAAAAATACTTTTTCAAAATTTTAGAGTTTGTCACTTGATTGTTTTTTTAAATAAACGATTTAATTGACGATACGACATTAATCTACGTCTACTGACATTTGTTCTCTTATTGCGTATAAAGGTGAAATCAAGACTGTTACGGTTTTTTTTTTCAGGACTACAATACAAAAACCTACTGTAATACTTTTATACTGATACATGTACGAAACTCGGCCATTAAGCATTGAAGAAGAATATCTTTACTGATTACACTTTGATATGTGGCGAAAAATGTAAATGTACAATTTTTTTTCTCTTAGGCTCTAAGGATAAGGATGGAAAAAAAACCATTTCTTTTTAGAGGGCTCTTAAGAAATTTTAGCCCCGAATTTTTTGAATAATGAAAAAGGCTAAAAAGTTTTTTAAACTCATTTGAAACATATCAAAACTAAATTTGAAATCCAACTTTTCCCTTGAAAAATCGACCTTTTGCTTTTGTAAATAATGAAAAACAAGGAGAAGTTTTAAGTTAAAAAATAGCCTTTTCGCATTTCGCTTTTTTTAGAGTGAATCCAATCAATGACAGGTTATCTACAGAAAAGTTTCTTTTCTTTGTTTCATTTACAAAAAGAATGTAAGAAAAACGTCCTTAGATAAAGAAAAAGCGCAACTTAATTTTTTCCCCTTATTTTTCGAGTGCGAATTGCTTATCGACCATCTCCAGTTTTTGCTCTAAGTGCTTCGAACACAAACAATGGAAAAGTGTGTTCTAGTTGTTTCTCTTAGCCTTAGATGTATTTAGAATAGTTGAA
Organism: Uloborus diversus; assembly: GCF_026930045.1. Classification (NCBI taxonomy): domain Eukaryota; kingdom Metazoa; phylum Arthropoda; class Arachnida; order Araneae; family Uloboridae; genus Uloborus; species Uloborus diversus. Next base: position 177,704,494 of record NC_072733.1, on the reverse strand, counting down.
ATTACAAATTCTTGCACAGATTCAATGAAATTTTAGAAATAGCAATAAAACTATAATAATTTTGCAATCACCGTGGCAAAACCTCATGTTATTTTTTTCTCATGTGTGAGCATTGTTTGTTTTATAAATATTGCTAATGCAAAGTACATAAAAAGTTGTGTACCTTTAATAGATATTTATGGAAATTTGATGCAAACAAGGAATTTGTCGCTAAATTTCAAGTATTTTTTGTTTTTTTCACTAAAGGAACTAAATGTAATTGTGATTGAATTTGCATAAAATGGCGGAATGAAGCAAAATTACAGATATCCGGATAATATCATCTCGAAGAAAAGAAATTGTAATAATTTGCAGCAGTGCATTAATCCACTAAAGTTTGTTGTTGTAATAAACTCTCTTTTTAAAACATTTTCTTCAAAAAAATATACATTACTTTTAATGTAGCAGTTAGTGTGTTAGAGTAATGAGTAATACTTCTTAATGTAATATTCATTAAACTGTTTGCAAAGCTGCTTCCATTCATTTCTGTATCAAAAATGGTCGTGAAAATTGTATAAATAGGTTTTTGGAACATTCCCCCAAATTGAAAGTTTTAGAGCGAAGGTAAATGGCAGTATCTGCAGAAATGAGTTTTCGAGATATTTGAAGAAACGCGTTTTTGATTCAATACCAGCAATAAGAAATGCTGGAATTAGACATTTTTTTCGCGCTGTTTTTCCAGAGGAAACCAAATAAGCAAGCTTTTACAATAAAGCTAACGTACAATAGATGACAAAAAATGAATGATTTGCAGATACTGCTTTTTACTTGCCCAGTGGCAGTATTGTGTTCGATAACTGCATCGTGTTATTAAAAATAGGTACAAATAATAAAGTATCTTGATCAGCTAGACGTAAGGTCTGATTTTTATTAGTTATGAAAATTGTCTTTGAGTGACAACAAACACTCAGTTGTTTATAACTGAATGAGAATGTTCGCAATGCTATCGCTAGGTTAGGATTTCGGAGTTGTTTCTTAAGTATCTCTAAGTTAGTATTTCGCAATTGTTCGTTATTAATTAAATTTTTTAAAAATTAAACATCAGTATCCTCATCATATCAACTTCATCATCGCCTTATGTAGACGTTAGTTGAATTTTGCCACCACTATAACCACTTCTAACGGCAGATTAATATAGATAAAAAAAGCGCTTTTTGGGCCAGAAAATGTAAAGATTGACCACGTTATCAGTAGAAAAATGTTCTTTTCAGTTCTTATTCAGTAGTTGTAATTTTCTTATTGGTTAATGTCACAAGTTTTGCTTCCTATTCAAAACATTTATAGAAAAACTTTAACGATTAAAATTATATGCACAACAAATTGAATAATAAATACCAAACAAAAATAAATAAATAGATGAATCTGAAATTGTCTAACACAAAGAAAAGTTAAAAACGTTCTTTCGTAGAGAAATTGTATTATGTTTTTTTCTTTAAACATTTTCCTCACTGATTAAAAAGAATTTTAGCAATTTTATTTTTTTTCCAGTGCAAAAGAAATCAGTTTAAAAGATAAAAAGATATCACAGCAACTTTTCCTATTTCTTTAAGAACCATTGTTTGAAATTTTAATGGAATCCGATAAAAAATTCATGAAACAATTTTGACATGTGTCTATGGTGTTAGTATAAAGCAATGAAAAGAAATGAGAAGCGCGAGATTTAATAAAAAATATTCTTACGCATATATTATCACTTTTTAAAGTCTTTTTCTGTTGTTTAATCTTTTCATCGTATTTTGGAATGAATTTTCTCCAATGCAATCACGCTTCGCCATCAACATCTTAAACAGTTTCGGAATATTTTTTAGCTCGGGAAAAATTAATTTGGTATACAAATTTCAGTAGAAAGAAGAAAACTCGTGGCAAACTTTTATAAATAGTTGAAGTTAAATTTGCACCTCGTTGAGAATCAAAGGGAAAAAAAATCCCCCTCTTTTTTTTTCAATTGTTCCCTGTTTAACTGAAATTCCTTAGGGAATTCAAATCACCATTTTTTTGATGGAAGTCTGATTCTGGCCTTATTTCTTTAACGGTAATCACCTCAAAAACATGAATTTGAAATATAGATATATTTTTTTTTATCCTGTAAGCAAATATATTATGAAATTGCAAATTCGTTACGAAAAAAAAGTTTTATTAAACTTGTCGAGTAAAAAATTTAATTCAAAGAACCATGAAACACATTTAAAAGTAACAGTTTCAAAAGTATAAAGCAATAAAATAATACAGTTTTATCAAAAATACAAATAATTTTTTTAAATTTTGTCTCGCAAAATTTTTCTACGATTATTTTATTTTCTCATTAATTTCTCTTTTTTTAAAATACAAATACTACTTATTCTTAAGCTCCCTAATGAGATTCGTCGTAGTATATTTTAAGAGACCGTATAAGAAAATGTCTGTTTTATTTACCCACCATTTCTTTAGGATTTAATGTAATATTCAGACTGTATCAATATGAAAAAGTTCACCAAATAACTTGGAAAGTATCTTCTTTACTAATAATAAAGCTGAAAGTCTCTTTGCCTGGATCTCTCTCTGTCCGGATCTCTGTCTGTCTGTCTGTCAGGATCTCTGTGACACGCATAGCGCCTAGACCGTTCGGCCGATTTTCTTGAAATTTGGCACAGAATTAGTTTGTAGCATGGGGGTGTGCACCTCGAAGTGATTTTTCGCTAATTCGGTTTTGTTTCTTTTCTATTCCAATTTTAAGAACATTTTCCCGAGCAAAAATATCATAAGATGGACGAGTAAATTACCAAGTTATCATAACGTGGAACCGTAACATGGGCAAGCCAATTGGTGAGAAATTCATCATACATTATTTATAAATATACAGGCGAACCAAAAGACCTTTTAATTTTCTACTACGGGCAAAGCCGTGCGGGAGCCACTAGTTTAAAATATTTCAAATGTTGGAGACTAATATGTTTCAAACTATTTGAAACAGTTTAACCATTTCTTACTGAAGTCAAAAAACAAAATATCTTACGTTTATGCAGATGCGTGCACTCAAATTTAATTGCTCTAATATCAGCAACAACTCATACTTCGGGCTCTTGCCGTAACACACAGAACTACTATATAGGGGAGAGTTTGGAGGAGTGGGAGATGTTTCAGTTTTCGTTTTCCTTTCATAATTTAGACTCAGCTGCCCAGGGGGAAGGGGTGGGGGTTTGATGTTAAAGGGTACATATTCAATGCATATTATTTCGAAAAACAACAAAAGCCACGCCTCCATATCTGAAAATACATTGATTTCTTAAAGTCAGGAGGGGGGGGGGGGAGGAAGTGTGTTAATTGCCTCTCCTGACCCCCTTAAATGACGGCCCTGTCAGGAGGCAAACAGCACATACAAATCAGTTGGTAGTATACACTCAAGCTTATTTTTGTGCAGTCTTTTTTTGTGCGACTTTTTTTGTGCGGTACATGAAAACTTCAATCAAATTGGGACTTAATTGACGAAATTATTTTTAAAACGAGTGACTGGGGGTGGGATGGAGGGGAGGTAGTATATTAAGTGACGAAAGTGATTTTAAACCAGTTTACCACAATAAAGTTCGCATGGTGGCAGACTACGAAGGATAATGACTATACGTTTTGAAAAGTTTTGTATGTAAAATAAGAAAATATGTGATTTTTTTTAAATACTCACACATATTTTTTTATTAAAAGAGGTTATTATAAGGTTTGTTATTATAAGATTTCGAGAACTTGCAGTGCTCGAATTCGTTTAAAGAAGCAATTCCTAGTTATTTCGTAAGTTTTTGGGTTATTTTCCAAGTGAGTTTTTTTTTTATACGGTCCTCATCCCACGCATAAAAAATATTTTTAACTGTGCAGAGAAAACTATTTTTTATAGCTACTTGTGGAGTTTGTAGCGATTTTTTTAGGAGGTCCACAGCCCTCTGCACAAAAACTGGTTTGATTGTATTCTTTTAGCTATGCAGAAAACATACGAAAACAGCAAATAACAAACAACTTGATTTTAATTGAATGTTTCAATATTGAAACATTTTCGTTCCACACCTCCCTCGCACGAGGAAGGTATGGGGCACACATGAGGGAGAACAGGTGCAAGATTTTGAGAAGATTTAACTTAACGAATATTGTATTTTGATTCGTCAAATGAGGCAGTGAGAAACAAAGGGATGCAAGTGGACATTTTCAAGTTTTGAGTAAAACGCGTTTAAAGATTTACTAATAGATAGGTTTTCATTGAAATTTTTTTCTAAATCATGCTGTATAGCAGCAACTACCAGGACTACTAGTACCATCTCTTGCCCCAAGACAGAGGAGAGGTTCACCTACCATGTGTACTGGTTATCTCCAAATTTTTAATTTTGCCACTCACATCCCTTTGCTTCTCACTACCTCAAATATGAAAAAAAAAAAAACAAAAAAAAAACCCCGGGGCTGTGCTCGTCGTTCGGCACCGCCGAATATTTATAATTGGGGATAGTATCATTATGATTTAATTTTTACTTGGTACATCAAAGTCATTTTTATTTTGAAAATACCTTTTTCTTTCTCATTCTTTCTCATATATTGAATGTTCCATATCTGTTTACGTCCGTACTCTCTGCAAATACGAAAAAAAAAAAAAAAGAAATATTTTTCTTGAGAGCTGAATTTAAAATCTTAATTAAATCTGCCACATCTCGTATGCTTTTATTTTTATTTGCAACCAATTCCACTGCTCGTAATATGTTGTTATATGTAGGAGCGTTCACAGGAATTTTGGGGCTCGGCACAAATGACTTTTACGGTCCGTCTTCCATATTATTTACTTCTACGTCCCTACACACATTTCTCCCTCATTTTAAAAAATCTCGGGCCAGCAGGTGTCCCCCTCCCCGTGCACGCCCCTAATCATATGATATATTTTCATCCGTATTCAGGGAGTTTTCATAAAAACAAAAAGAGCAACAGGTAATTTTCATCTTTAATTTAAAGTAACAAAAGTTAATAATATTTAACCTTCAATTATTTTTTGAAAAATGCTACTGAATGTTTTCAGACACTGGTGCTCTTAAGTAAGGTTTTGTAAAGCAGTGGAATTTTTTTATAATCTCTCTTTTAGTGAATAGAATACTTATTTTTATACTGTGTGGAAATCGTTAAATTATATTATTAAAAAGATAAAATATAGATAACGTAACAAAAAATACATTATCGAACCTGTTTTTGTGCGGTCTTTTTTTGGGGCTTTTTTTTTGTGCAGTGTGAAAATTTCTATGAAATTGAGACATAATTGATGATGTTATCTATTTTTATAAAACGAGTACGAGGCAGGTCAAATGACGAATGTGACATTGAACCAGTTTACCACAAGAAAGTTTCTTTGCTGCCAGACTACGAAGAACAAAAGATACGTAATGAAAAGTCTTGTTAGGGGAAAATAAGAACATATATGTAAATAAAGTTTTTAAACATTTTTGCATGTGTATTTGAAATTCAGATTATAAAAAGTTTGGTGAGATTTAAAGTGGCTGCTGTGTCTTGAATTCGTTTAAAGAAAAAAAAAATCCTTGTTACATCGTAAGGTATTTAGTTATTTTCGGCATGAGACTTTTTTTATTCGGTCTCTATTGACCACACACACACAGAGAGAGAGAGAGAGAGAGAGAGAGGGATAGAGAGAGAAAGAGAGATATGTATAAGTAGCGAAAACTTTAAGAGGCGATTAAGTACACCAAGATGAATCGAAATCAGATAGCATTACACGAAAAAACTGCATTCTAATTGCAAAAGAGAGCATTCTATGGGAGTTCGATAGTACATTCGATAGTTTCTAGTAGTGTAATGTATACAATGAAATATTGTAGCTGGTACATGTTTTGGGGAGCGAAGTAATCCCTTTTGCAATGAAAAAGGATTGAACTTGCCATGCTAAAAATAAGTAACCAAAAAAGGGTCAGTTTGTTTTTTGACTCTGGCATAGGTTTTTTTTTTAGTATTCACCAAAACTCTGCAATATGAATGCATTAAAATAAGTCCATGTTATGCATTCTGTACTTAAAAGAAGACTTTTGTTCTCTTGGACTCCGGTAGAACATCTCGTAACGGATTATGAAAGCTTTTACGACTCTGCAAAGCTATGTGATTCTAAATCGTCTATTTGTACTCCATCCCCTCGTTAAGTTTTGGGCGAATTTTTTGGATTCACATTGCATCCATATACATAGTTCTGTGTTATACTGAACTTTGTTCTTGTAACTTAATTATAATGACATACAAGATGGCATTGCATATGATAATCATTGGAATTTTTTCTTAATATTTAGAACTCATTTCAGAGAAAAGAGTAGGGAACATTTTGTAAAAATAAAGAATATTCAACCAAAAGTGGCAAAACTTAATTGAAAATCAACAATTGCTTTCTATTCAGAACTTCTACTCAAAAATTCCAATCAGAAGCGTTCAAAAATGCAGCAAGCATGTTATTTTAAAGGAAGGGAAATGAAGTTTAGTTATCTATGACAACCTTTTTGGGAAATACGTTTTGAAGGGGAATTTAATCAACGACGATTGTTATCAGTAGATAAAATTATCTCTCGACCAAAAAGAATGATCGAGAAAGGGATTTATTCTGTATCTTGGGCCCAATGGAGGAAAAAGGGGGGCGGGGCAAGTTTATGGATTTGAGGATCTTGCTAGGCTTTATACGAAAAATTAAAAGTTAACATTTCATGCAGGTAAATTAGTAAATATTAGTACGTGCACTAGTATTTAATACTTAAGCGAACACACGAATAAATAAATTCATATGAGTGTAACTAAATTAGCTTTCATGAACTACTTATCTTCCCGAAAATAATATAAATTACGAAAATGCACCTATAAATCTCAAACTATTTTTAAAAAATACGTGCAAAGTATTGCATTAACTTCTTTAAAATAGAAACAATATAGAGTTTTAATGAGGTGATTTTTTCTTCTCTGGCTACCTGTTTTCCGTTCCCTTTTAAATTTATCTCTAGTTTAGGAAAGGAAATATATTTCCTTTTCTTTGAAAATGTTTCCCCCGTTTGAAGGGAGGAAAATATCAGCGAAACATTTATTTTCTGATATGACTGATGGGTATTGGAGTTTCTAATTGCCTGGATTTTAGAAAAGCTTTGTAAATAAGATGCCAGTCCTCTATTTTTCTCAAGTTGTTCTTTTTTCCTCTCAAAAAGACTATGAAAAGAATAATCTTTCATCAATGGTTGAATTTTAATCACGGATGCATTTAGCACACAACAATTTTTCTCTTACCAAAAACCTGAACTCGAAGTCAATTCTTTTTACAGTACTCTAAACTTTTTAATCTCTCATTTTCGATGAAATTATCGATATTTTTCATGATTTAATTGTGTAACCAGTTCATTGTCGCTTTCTAAAAAAAAAAAAAAAAACTGCCCCAAATTTTATTCTATAAGAATAACAAGTGGAATTATACAGCTATACTACAACCAAAACACAAGTCGCAATCGAGACCGGAAATTGTTGTTGTAGATAAAACCACAGGGATATCCGAGCAGGATTAGTCAATGTTACAGGATTTAAGGCGGAAAACAAATGGCTCGTTCTTTACAGAATACCATTAAGGTGGAAGTTCAATTTAGTTCAGACAGCGCAATATAGGTGGAAGCACCATCTATCACTTTGCGGTAACTTTGATACAAACTAGAAGCCGAACAACTCCTGGTTCAGCATCCTTAGAGGTAATGATTTGGAATAGGATCTTGGAGGACATATTTAACGTGTCCCCGTAACAATTAGCGAGCATGGAGAATGTTCGACCTGCTGGCATCGAACCTGCAACACAGTCCTATAAGAACAAAAGTTAATATGGAATTTAGAGACGTTTTATAGTTTTTTGTAAAGAAAACAAAAACTTTTTTTATTCCAACTGCATTGAAAATGAGAACAGTTTTCTGAGAAATGATATTTAGAAGAAAACTTTGTCGTTATTAAGATTTCTGATTAGTGTATGCACGTGCTTATATGAAATTTTCTGAGATTGTTTTTTGTATTATTTTTGATGTTTTAAATCAAAAACTAAGGTCAGTATTAAAAATAAGTAATATTCGTAAAGGTTTAAGCGCAAAAAAAAAAAAAAAAAAAAAAAAAAAAAAACTAATTTGTAATGAAAAATTACAGGTACTGTAACTTGGAACGGCAGTGTTTCAATACTTTATTGAAGTAAGAGAAATATTTTAGGTCATGTAACACATAAGTGTTATGAAAATGGTTGTTAATGAAAGGCAATTGGTTTCGCTATTTTTCTTCAATTTTGTAATGATTTTTTTGAAGTAATGTTTTGGAAGCTTGATTTTACATTATTTTCATAGTTTTAAAACATGGAAAATAATATTAAAAAAAGTATCTTAGTTATTATCAGAAAAAAAAAAAAGTTTATCTCTAAACAGTACTTTTCCATATTTCAGATCATTCAAAAATACCAACGTAACAATAAAATAGGATATTGAAACACCCTGCTATATCTTCAAGGAATTTCAGATATTTTAAGAATTAAGATATCCTGTTCGAAACCGCTCTAAGTAGAAATTAAAATTCATCAAGGGCATCATTTTGCATTGCCCGGAAAAAGTTAATACAGTGGATATTTCTGTACCATTATATCGCAGTTTATTAAAATATAGGTCAATCAATGATAAATATTTCTCCTACATTTTCTATACCTTGCTTTCAGTAACACATGTGATTTTGTTCATAAATTAAATCAAAAAGTCGTGCGCTGAAGATTTGTAAATTTAAATTACGTTACGTAGATTAGAAACATTTATTTTACTGTTTGTGCTGATAATACTTAGTTGTAGATCTATTATTCTTATGGGTTCATTTTGCGCTATAAAATTAGTGCTTCTACCTGTTTTAGAGAAGATTCCAATTTAATCTAATACATGGTGCAACTTTTCAAAAACGTCATGCACTGAAGATTCGCATAATTCAAATTACAATGTTTTTAATCTATGTAACGTAGAATTAGAACCATTTATTATACTCGTACTATTTGTGCTGAGAATACTTGGTTGTAGAGCTATTAGGTATATATTCATTTTGCGCTATAAAATTAGTGCTTGCCATCCAATTTATGGTGCAACTTTTCTAGTTACAGCAAGGTTTAAAAATTGGAACTCAAAGCTCCTGTCTATTTCACCGGATATTGTTGCACAAATTCGAAATGGTAAATGGTTAGCCACGATGCAGCCACAGCAGCTTTAACATTCGGCGTGCGATACCAACAGTCCTTAAGGGGTGACCTATGATTTGTTTAACTGGTGTTGCATTTATTTGTTGAGGTGAAATCGTAGAGTAGGATAGCGCGAAGCAAGGCACGTCGACTCCGTGGTGTGGTTCCCGAGTTCGAATCCTGGCAGAGTATAGGAGAAAGTTTGGTCTATTATGAAAGCAGCACAAAGCAATACATATACACTTTTACGGTATTGTCTTAGATAAACTGCTTAGTCTTTGGATAATAATGTATTTGAAATTCATGCAGAAAAGTGAATTACATTTTTGCATTCTTAATCCAAAATATATTTCTTTCTTATTCCCCCCCCCCCAGACAGTGGTTTTAAGAGTTATACAGTACTAAGTTAGCTGAGCGATTATTGGGCATTTTCAAAAATAATGTTATTCCTCCCCCTCAATAGCATTGCCTTAGATTTGAAAGCTTTGGATCATTGAGCATATACAGTTATCGTTTTATCTCGAGAATAGTTCTTTTGATGCTCAACTATGAATGCAACTGGTAAATTAAAAAAAAAAAAAATCTCAAAATAAACAATAACAAAATTTTATATAGGGTGAAAAGTTAGCAAAAAATGGAGTGTTATCTTAAACAAAAAGAAAAAAAAAAAAACCTGCACTGTTACTTGTGATAGAAAAAAAGCAATTTGCTGGAAACAAGAGTGCTGGAAAACAAGAAGTCAGAGAAGTGACAGAAAATGCACGTTTAAGTGGTTTAAATTTTATTTACAATTATTTGTGTTTTAGTCAAAAAATATATATATATATATATATAATCATGCAAAGGGTATGGAAGCAGCTGAATTTAATTTTCGAACTTTTATTTAGATCAAAATAATGCTTACTCAATTTTACGGGGAGAACAGAGTAAGTGCGACTTTTTCAAAGTCTAATATACGAAATATTTAATACTCACCAATTTGCATGCTCAAGATTTTTTGGAAACAGCTACGAAAACATTTATTCGTTCAAAGTGAATATGTAAATTATTATTTCCTAAAAATATATAAGCATTTCGAGAATTCACGATACGAGACGTAAATCCTCAATTTATATTCAAAGAGTTTCATCTAATTTTTTGTCAGATGAAATATGAAAACTGAGGAAAATTTCAGAAAGATGTTGAATGTAATTTCATAGAAAATATTTTTATTTTGAACATCAACAACAAGAAAATAATTTTAAACCGCATTAATATTCATAAAAGGAACATACATTTTGGAGTTAGTTATCTACTTTTTCAATAAAGCTTATTATATAAAGAGTAAGATTGAAAAATCAAATGATAAATACCCTGTGTGTATTGGAATTCAACTGGTATGCTAAACAGCAATATGTTCGTTGGAAACAAAAATAAATATTTTTTAATATGACACATTTTCCACAAACCGTTATCTAAGGCATCCTCCTTCAGTCTCTTTTCGGACAGCTTTCAGGAAATTTATGGATTTCTGAAGATATGTGCAGTATTTTTTTTACAGTATTGTTTGTGCACGGAGGACACACAAGAAAGACGTTGTACACTCATTTGTCATTTGTGTTAATATCGTGGGAACATAGACTTCATTAATTCAAGCAAAAATAAGAAAAATTACATTTATTTTTTATGTGAAAGCTAAAGCTGCTACAAAGTTTAACGCTAATAGAAATATAACTCATAGAAACACATCTCATTAAAAAAAAGCCTAACCCAACAGTTTTCTAGAAAATATTTATTTTCAATAGTCGATCGAAGTAAAAATGTAGAAAAATCATCGCTTATGCAACGTAAACAGAGCAAAAGTACTTTTTTCTAGGTATTTTTCATTCTTTTCGTATGTCGTGAAATAGTGATCACTAAATTAACTTTTAAGTGTACAAATAATGATGTAGGCACTATCATTAGCTACACTACAATAAATTGTTCCCTATTTTTTCCGTCTTCACCTTTAAAAAAACTTAATTATTTTTATTAGTTTTACGTATACTTCTAATAATCAGTTGAAAGTTTATACAGGGTGTACCTAAAATAATTCAACACTTTAGAGGGATGATAGCGCTCATCAAGACGAAAAAAAAAATTACAGAGGAGCACAAGGTCGCAAATAATGTTTAAAGGATCAAAATCGCGAAACACTAATCAAAACATCGAAATCTCGCATGTTGCTTTTCTGCAGAATTGGCAAAAGCTTGACCACGGAGAGATGTCGGATGACGATTGAAGCGGAAAAATCAATTGTAACATGTATAATGGTAGAATCAGACAGAAAACGCCGAGTAGTAAATGGCTGATTCTTGCTGATCCATGCATAATACAAAATAATAACAAACATATTACAAATCATACAAATGATGTTTCCGCTTCAAGGTCATCCACTATCTCTCCGTTATCGAGCTTTAGTAGCACGAAGCTGGTTTTCCTTTCAGTTTGTTTTATTCGCTGAGAAAGAGATAACAGAAGCTTGAAAGAAGGACAAACAAATATGTTAGCAGAAATTCACGTATGTAAATTTTCCATCTTAGAAACAAACCACTTAGCGCAAATTTAATCATCATTTGCGACCCCATGTTACATTGCATTTTTGTTTGTCTTTATGAGTACTCTCATCCCTCTAAGTTTCTTGCAGAATTTCAAATACAGCCTGTATATGTCCTATTTGGTTAATGACACTCACCATCCTTTTTCTGGCAAGCATTGTCCCTTCCCTTTTTGTTCCATAATATTATCCTTACCCTTTATGATGTATGAACTCGAGCACAACTTCTTAACGTTTCTTCGTTTTTCTGCAAGAATAAGAGTAGTATCATACTTTGTTCTTCTGGAACTTTTCGACGACTGCTTTGCTTATTACGAACATGCTTTGCTTGAAGTAGCCATTCTGGTGGCTTCAAACTTTCAGTTTCATTTTTGGGCCATTTCTAGTTTTTTGTGCATTTAAGCGCAAAACTTACTACACTAATCTCAAACAACATTGAACTAGATTAGAACAAAAATCCCAAACCTCCTAAATCACTGAACCAGATTTAGTAAAATACAGTTTACCATGTTAATATATTCAGGGTTGCAATCTGTTGAGTCTTCGACACTTTCACATTGAACGGCGAGACATCAGATTGTATTAAATAGAAAGAAACATATTTTTGTTCTTCAGCTTCCAAAAGCCTTCAAAATAAAAGTACAATTTGTCTTTTGTTTTCATCCTTAATTTCGTATCCTTAGCAAATTTCTTTAATGGGATCGCTTGGAGGAAAAGGTGGCGTGGCGGAGGAGAGGGGAGGGGATCGCGCTCTTGATTAGTTTTTTCACCACCCATTTTTTTTTTTTTTTTTGAAGGGGAAACTGAGTTTGGGGAGTAACTGCTTTCTTTTATTTACACTTTCTTCGAGAAAATTAGCACTTTTTAAAAATTCAAGTCAGAATTCTTTCTGTTTTAAGCACTTTATTTGATAGGGATACATTTGTTATTTTAAGTGTTGCTTAATTTAATTTTTAAATGACTGCATTAAGAATAAAATGTCGATCTCTTCAATCAATTTTAAACTCAAAGCTCACATTTTCTCCTTTGTTTTTATCAGCTTCGAGCGCTTTCAATGGAATTGATTTATTATAATTATGGAAATATGTTTTTTTTTTTGTTTTACTCTTAAGGCAGATTTTGCTCCATGACTAGCTGATGCGGCAGGATCTACTCTGCTTTTAAATGGATATGTCAATCTGAAGAAAGAAGCAAAAAATAAAGATAAGAACAAAACCAGAGGATTTTTTTTTCGTCTCCAGGATTAAGACATTTTAATTATTTTACGTGGCTTTAAAATTCACAAAAAAATATTGAGGAAATGTGTGTTAGCGTGTCGTTCTTTGATAATGTCGTTGAGTTCGTCTATTAAAAAAAATTCTGGTTTAAACGAGTTTCAAATTTTCTGCGAAAAGGGAAAAAATGAGTTTTTAGGATTGTAGTTGCAGAAAAAAAGTTTATATCACGAAGTGGAAACCTATTCTTGGTCTTAGTCGACTGTGATCGAGCCTACCCTAAGACCTTGGGGGCCGCATGTCGTAGATGGTCTGATGTTTTAGAATGGTTAACAATTTAAAGGGGCCTCCGTGGCTCTATGGTAGAAGATTCGCTTCTTATTCCGGAGGTTGCGGGTTCGATTCCCGCCGGTGCCCTGGGTGTTATTTCCTCTCTATGTGCTGTAAATCATTCTTGTGTTGTCATATCTGTTAATAAAGAAATCCAACCTTTCGAGAAAATGGCACTAATCTTTCCGTAGTAGTTTATTACGGACACGCCAACATCAGCAACGTAAAGGATCTAACAATGTAGAAACATTCAAACGATCTTTAAATGTGAAAAAGTAAACGCTTTCAGTTAAAAGCAATTAATAAAGAGCTTAAATAGAGAGCTTCCGGTATAAAAGTTTTTCCAAATTTTTGTTTTGCATATAAGACAACACACAAGGAACACAATACAAAGAACGAAATCAAACCCTAGGCAACGGCAGGAATTGAACCCACGACTCCTGGCATACGAAGGGAATGATTCTAACATAGAGCCATGGAGGTCCCGCCTGTTAAAATAGAGCAACAAATTTTGCTCTATTAACACAACCATACCATATTGAACTTCTTCTTCTAGCTTATTGCACAGTTTTGTTTCATGAGGACTATAATATACGTGTTTCGCCTCCCTTACACATGATATATTTTATTCCATATAGTACAGAATACATATAAACAACACATGAAAGAATTTACAGCACAAAAAGGGACAATACATCCGGAGCGAGGGTAGGCGTCGAACCCACCGTCTCAAGTGTGGAAAGCAATCGTTTTGACCACTCGGCCACTGATAACCATGTTGAATTCAACTTGACCACAAAAATGACATTCTGTCTTTCTTCTGTGTACTCTTCCTGCATGTATGCATAGTATGTTACTGCATTGATGTTAGCAATTTTTTTTAAGTAGATTAGTATCAGTATATTAAATCCGTTGTGTAGCCCAATAGTAATAATTTTTTTCTATGTGTGTATGTTGTAATTTATTTTCGTTCGATATTTTCATTTTTCCTGTAGCGACACCAGGGCTACATTCGGAAACAGGCACCAGTCGCACCGGTGCCACCGCAAGCGGTCGAAACTGTTGTCCCTAATTGATAAGGTATTGCGGCTCGATCGTTTCTGAAAGCTTACGGTGGCACCGGTGCCTTTTTCCGAATATAGCAGAGTATCATGTACTTCAGCTTCTACTTACTATGTGCTTTAAAGCTTTTACTTACGACTCACTGCCGAAACTGTTGTGTCATGTGTGTTTGCTGTGTATTAAGCGACATGAGTTAGTACCTACTAGTGAATTTATTATGATTGTGCTGTTTAAAACAAGGATTATTTCATCATAGAATCGTTTCTTTGTATGATAAAAAATCCTGCAAAACACTAAAATACAAGAGTTTTGTTGCAAATTGGGAAATGGTGAGTCATGTTCCATGCATTAATTAAGTTTGATTAGAGTATGAATATAAATTGTTCATTAAGTGATGATATTTTAAAGAATCTGCAGACGAAGGTTTATTTTAAGCAAATTCGGCTAACGCGCGCAAACACACACATACACAATACATTTTGAAGCTAGCGTTCTACTGAGAAGTTCTTTTGAGTAGTACCGTTTTATGATGCATATGAGATCGATTTTTATTATTGGTGTCATGTAGTATGTAGAAATGAGAGTAAATTTAGTTCTTATAAGATCAATTACTGGCTGTTTACATGAGAACTGGATCAAAAAACGCTAGTTTGAGAACGAGATAGAGGTAAAAAAGAGGCTAACTTTGTAAGTGCAGTTAATAAAGGTTTAATTTATATGAGAGTTTAATAACCAAAATGTGAGCTTTGTTTTAGGACTTGGATCAGGTATGTTCATATGGATCTGAAGAACTTTCAAAGATTGATATCTTAGCTTGAACTTAAATGCAATATCAATTAAAGACTCATTTTGGTTTTCAACAAGTGCAAATATATACTATTTGAAATATATAAATGCCTTGCACTCTTAACGTAAAAGTTTGATTTTGAAATGATAAAATACATACATTTTGCACGTGTCAATTAAAATATGGATATTTTTTTTTAACAAAAAAACTTAAATAGGTTTCATAAGGAAATGAGACGAGGTTTCCTTTTGCAGAAAATTACATACTTAGGTCACAAAATACGCTCTAAAAAGATCGTAAGATATAACATATGTTTCGCTTAAATACGTTGTTCATTATAATGTTTCACATTTTTCAGCACAAATGATTGTAGTTTCGGTACATTTTCATACGTTCTCAAGAAAAGAATTATGATAATGTGATGAAAGGTAGAATGAGAATTCCTATTCTCTTATGGGTGATTGCGTTATTAAAAGCCATTTGCTTCGAAAAAATAGCCCTTTCTTAAGTACCTGGAATAGATAAAGAAGCTAATGAATCCCCATTTGAGCATTTGTTTGAAGAATAGAGATAATGTTCCCATGGATTAAGCTTAACCACTTACCCGGTTACCCGGGAAACAGTCTCATTGATTTTGACTGACGGTTTTCCTTAAAGAAGACTTGAACACGTAAATTTTATTTATGTCATTCACACGTAATACCCAATTTACAGTATTTTATTTACAATTTCGCATTAAAAAATAGACAGTACTGGCATTTCTATGCTCTCCAATCAGTACTGCACAGCGCATAACATACGTCAGAATGAAAGCTCTTTATGCTTACTGCCCTTTACCTGATCACGGCATTGCGTATCATAATTAAAAAAAATAAAATTATTATTTTTTTAACTTGAAAGTAATTTGTGCGTGTTTGATGCAACACGTACAAACAAATCTTCTGTTTTTTAAATTAAAGAAATTTTTTTAGATTGTTTAGATTTCGTATTATGAAACATTATGACTCCTTACATTCGAATACATAGGAATTAAAAGACAAAGTTTAAAATTCTGAGAGTCAAGTGCAAATTTATGCCTAAAAATGTATCATTTGTGTAAATAGGTTCAACAATATTTAAAAGGAAATGAGAGGCATAGTTCCCCCCCCCCCCCCGTCTAGTCCTCATAAAAACCTGAACAGCAGCTCTAAATCGAATTGTAAATGTAAATTTTCTCAATGTCTCTTTTGTATGAAACATTGGTGCAGTTTACCTTTTAAATACATAAACTTCCAACTGTGTGTTATGAACTTAAATTCCGGGAATAAAGGGCAAATATATGCTCAAAAATGTCTCATTTAAGCAAATGGGTTAAACAATGTTTAGGGGAAATAAGACAAATACTATTTTGTATAAGGGTCCTCATTAAAACCTGAAGAGCGGCTCTATAAATAGTATTATAAATGTAAATTTTCTCAATGTATTTTTTGTACGAAGCGTTAGTGTAATTTTCCTTTCACATACATAAACTTTCAACTGTGTGTTATTAACTTAAATTCTGGAAGTAAAGTGCAAATGTATGCTCAAAAATATTTCATTTGTGCAAATGGGTTGAACAATATTTAGGGAAAATGAGACGCACAGTTCGTATAGTCCTCACCAAAACCTGAACAGCAACTCTAAACAGTATTGTAAATGTAAATTTTCTGAATGTTTCTTTTGTACGAAGCGTTACTGTAATTTTCTTTTCACATACATAAACTTCCAACTGTGTGTCATTTATTCTGCAATTCCCATTTGGAGTAGTGTGTCATTTAACATATTGTTTTACCCAAAACCCATGTTCCAAATACCTTATACTCTACGAACACAAAACATAACTAATATAATATTTCTGCTTTAAGATTTAATACCATCACAATAATTTACATACATGAAAACGAAAATTAACCGAAATCATTTCTGTTTATTTATTTTAGTTTACGTTTTAAAAAAATTTCTTAAATTCACGTTGCATTGCAAGAATATTAAATTCATTGCAAATCTCACAATATACTTTTTTTGTTCAGTATCAGAGAATATTTTTCAATGCATAAATATAAAATGAAACTATGAAAAATGCACAAAAAGTTACCTGAATGCTTAATATTTTCCCCTCAAAATAATAAATTGATGACAAGAGTTAAATAAACAATGTTCTTTAATTTAAAATTTTTTGCTTGTAATGAATAATTTACTAATTATTGCAGTTCAACAAGAAAAATGATCTCTTTAAGATTAGACACATATTTTTAAGTTTGTTTAAGACGTGAAATCATATTTAAAAAGAAAAAGAAATATGAGCATTTTTGTACTCGTTATCTAGATTTTTTTCCTGTTAATTTAAAGAACACCGTAAAATGAACACCTTGGAGATCACATATTAAAGTATTTTTATTTAAATTTTAAACTAATATGTTAACTAGATATAAGCTCAAGTTTTTTCTTATGTAATTTTTAAAAAAGAAATGTGGTTAAAATTGCTTTAATTTTACGTTAATCTTTATAGAATGGGTTTATATAGGTTTATAGAATGTTCCGAAGAGAATTCGATGAATAGGTTTTTTTTTTTAAATTCGAAATTTAACTTTAGAACCCCCCCCCCCCAAATGGATATGTCTACTCGAAGTAACAATCATATCGTCTCGATTTTCGTTTCATTGGAAATCGTGGAAAAATACCCCCCCCCCCCTTTAGAATATTTTCTCTTAACTATCTAGAGGAACGGAGGGCCTTAACTAGCGAAGAAAATAGTTATAATTATTTTAAGTAAGGAAAAACCAGTTTAAATTCGCCGTTTAAGTAGTTACCATTTTTGTTCGAATGTGGACAAAAATTTTCAACTGTTTTTTGGCTTCTCTGATAATGAATGACGTTTAAAATTTTAAAAGTTTGATTTTTTTTTGTTATTTAATATATATTTATTTGTTTGTGCAACCTAGAGATGTTAGCTAAAATTTTAATTTTGAATTTGTTATTGAGACTTTCTTTACTGTTGTATTTAATCTGATCGGAATTAAAATTTACTGTTTCAATGCGACTTAAGAATAAGTTAAACGGAAGTGGATTTTGATTTTAAATTTGACATTTGAAATCGTCTTTGCCAGATATTGATTTTTTTATGGAGTGCATTTAGCTGAATAAATGCCTTGATTTCGCCATTTTGACTCAAGTGTGGATAAATAAAATTCTTGATTAATGTTTGGGTTTCTTCGATAATGAGGGATTTAAAAATTCCCCCTTTGACTATTTTCTGCCATTTTAAATTTTTTTCTGTTCAGAACCTGGAGACGATCGCTAAAAAATTTTATTTTGAATCTATAATTGAAAATTTTATTATTGTTGTATTTAATATAATCGGGATTTAAAATCTAATGTTTTAGCGCTATTTAAAAAAAAAATTGACGTTGATGTGTGAATTTTAAGGAACTGGGAACCTCCCTATTCTAATGGAGAATTTTGTTTAATATTGTTCTTGTTCAAAAAGGAATTTTTGGTTCTATGTTTTCAAACCGAATGTTTTTATTTATCCTTTTTAAAGATATACGGTTGATGCTATTTCAGAATTTTTCTTTATTCCGATTGTGGTTTTGGAACTATTTTCTCTATCCAGGTAGAGATTTTTAAAGCGAAGGAGACGCAATTTCAAGTATCTAATTACTGCCGTTTTACTTTTAAAAATTTGACACCTGGCGATGTTGAAGTATCTCAATTCATTGGTGGTTTCAGGAAATTAATGCTTGTTTTGTCGAAAAAAAGTTCCCTAAAAGTTGCCCCATAGCTAGTAAAGAAAGCATATTCTGAAAAAATTGCCATGAACCACAAGAAAATTTTAGATATTTAGAAAGTGATAAAATAAATATCAAGTGATTTTGGGCTTTTTATGAAGACATTTGTACGTGAACCAGCACAAATTGTAAAGATCCAGAAGAGGAATTTAAAATTTGCTTCGCTAACTGTTAATAGGTACAGTGCAGACATATGCCTATCTATTTAGTAAACTATACATATAATATGTTTTTTTTTGAAGATTTCAATAGGAAATTATGTATATTTTCTCCTGTTAAAAGTAATTAAAAGCGTATTTTAATGTTTATGTGCGAAAACAAATCATATCATATTTTTAACTAGTTTTTAAAAATGAAAAAAGAAAAAGAGCTATAACCCCGAAGAAGTAATGGAATCTTAGTGAACTACTGGATGAGGTGCTTAGTTGTAGTGAATTTTATTTCCCTTCTGTACCAATATTGTATTTCTCCTCAAAACTACATAGCGATTAATTACTTACTCAAATTTGTACAAAAGAAATGACTTAGACTTTCTGAAATAAACTATCCATTTGTTGTATTATTCACCGTCTTTTCTGTACCGTGAGTTAATCTATTTCGAAAAATACTATTAAATCGGAAAAAGTAATAAAAATAATTTGAGTTTCTTTTACGTTACTTACGCATTCTAATCAAAAAGTTCTTAGCTTCGTACAGTGCACGGGAAACTTCTGAAATGACTCTATATCTGAAATTCATCCAAATTAACATCTTATAAAATGGTTTTAGGTTTAAGAAGTTGCCCAATCCATTTTCACGGGCGTGACATTTGTACTCCAGGACTGTAAGGTCACATTCGCAACACGGCGGGAAGCTTCTGAAATGACTCCGTCTGAAACTCATCCAAAATAACTGTTTATAAAAATGTTTTAAATTTAAGAAGTTGTTCAATACATTTGCACGGGTGTGATATTTGTACTCCATGACTGTAAGGTCGCATCCGTAATACGTTTAAGTCATTATTTTTTAAGTACAAAAAAATCAATGCTGTAATACACATGGGTTCCTTATACAGTGGACGCCGGTTAAATGAATCATTGGTTAATTGAATCAGCCGCTTTAATGAATCAAGTTGCCTAAAACAGAACAAAATCCAGCTTTATTGAATTAGCCGCTTTTTTGAATCGGCCGCTTTATGGAATCAAAACTGTTTAGAACAAACGTGATTCATATAAGCAGCGGCCACTGTATTCAAATACATAAAAATTAAATGCCCTACTTTTAAAATTACCTTAAAATGCACACATACATACGTAAAAATGCCACTTCCGTACAAACTAATTGAGCAAAGTGTAACTTAAAAGAAGCGTATCGCCGTACCCATTTGTTTTAAAACGATGGTTTTTCTTTTGTCCCTGCTCTTTTTAGGATCGTTTTTTTTTTGTTTTGTTTTATACTTTAAGTAATAATATTTCTACACAATGCTTGTGCGGCCGCCCAAAGTTTCTTTTTTTTTTACGAAGCAGATACTTATTGTGTATTACTGGAAGAAATTTGTGCAATAATGTAGTAAAATATTACTAAATTATCTAAACATTTCATTTTTAATGTAAACTAGCAATTTTTTGTGAACACGATCAGTTATATTAAGGAAGTCAAAATATAAATTATGCATTGGAATTTGAGGAATGTAGAATTTTGTTCTATTAGCAGAAAATAATGAGTCAGAACTTTTTCAGAGAAAAAACATTTTCCACGGAAAATGTTTTCTCTGCCGTAACATGAGCGGACTCACAATTGTCAATATGCAAAAACGCTTCAATTAAATGATGACGGAAGTGAATTTCTACCGAGACAAAAAGCGCCAAATGTCAAGCAAGTTTTTGAAAACAGAATGCATAAAAGAAGATAAGTTGCTCATTACATACTTCTTCCTTTTGTTGCTTTTAAGCTTTGCGCATTATCAACTGACAGGTGTCAAGCTTGTTTCATGATCTCATTATTTTAATTCTGTCGAGATATGCAAAGTCAGTTTTGGAGAATAGTGGCGTAAAATATTTAAGTTGGTTCACATTTTTAGATTTATAATGTTGCATTCTTTACTGCTAAAAAGATAGCAAAGCGTTTTAAATTTTCAAAAGTAAATGTTGCGATTAACTGCTGCGATGTAGGAATCAGTTTGTTTATGGGCAATGCCATTTTAATAAAAACATCAATTGTTGCGTAAAACAGCCTAAAAGACACCAAATATCTGTACTGCAGAGCTAGACTAGCGTAAGTCTACAAATTGCGATTTTCAATTTATTAGTGCATAGTATTTAAAATCCTATTCCGCATCGAGCCATATGACAGTAATTCTAAAGGAAAAAAAAAGTCCCACGTAATTATTTACTTGTCATAAAAGAGCGCAAAAGCCATCCTTTGCGTGCACCAGGCAAACGTTTTTCTTCTCTCAAGTGAAATAGTGGATATGTGACTTACGTCAGTCTGGGTTTGAGGTACATATATGTTAGATCCTTGTTTATTACGTGAATTTTACGAATAGTATGGACTCTACTTCTATAAAATACAGGGTGTTCCAAATGCTCTTCACACAGTTTAAAAATTCATAGAAAAAACAATAAATTGTCTTATAAATGTGCGGTTTGCGCCAAAATACTTCAAAAGTTCAAGATTTTTTTTAATGACGTCTCAAAAAAAAAAAAAAAAAAGTGTAATAAATGTAGTCGCTGTATCGTCACAGTAAGCTCACACGCCATGTGAGGGTTTCATCATTTTATTACACAGAAAGCAATTTCTTTCATTGCTAGAGTTTAATGTGTGTACCGTTTGTGGACATGGGATGAACTTCAGTACAGTTCAGATGTGGTATGAACAACATTGGGTGCGCACATTGAATTCTAGTAATGGAAAGCATTGCTTTCTGTAATAAAATGATTAAACACCTCGCATCACGTTTGTTTTTCTTGCTGTAATGATACAGCGATTACTTATAATTAATCTTTTCTCCCCTCCCTCTTTTTTTACGATATCATAAAAAATTCTTGAACCTGTGAAGTATT
Source organism: Uloborus diversus (assembly GCF_026930045.1). Classification (NCBI taxonomy): domain Eukaryota; kingdom Metazoa; phylum Arthropoda; class Arachnida; order Araneae; family Uloboridae; genus Uloborus; species Uloborus diversus. Next base: position 177,682,438 of record NC_072733.1, on the reverse strand, counting down.
ATGGCGCAAACCGCATGTTCATACGGCAATTCCTTTTACTATTTGACTTCTTCAAGCGGGTCTATATGTTTAATAAACAGTCAACTGCATCGTGCTATGACATTATTTTAGCTGGATAAAAATGGTCTTATTTAACTAGATGCGTAATGAGTTATTTTTTGTGCGACTGAATTAGTTCCCTAAATTTCAATTGTTCCAAAGAAGATTTTCTGTAAAAATCCATGCTTTGAAATGGATGAGTTCGAATCCAATTGTTATGTGTTTTCATGATCTTTTTCTACAAGTGGTTAGTTGATTAAATGAATTATTTCAGTAATTAAAGATATCTGAATATGTATGAATATTTTTAACCTACACAGTTAAAAAAAAATCCTGAAATTTTACGGTAAAAGTTACTGGCGTCCATGTTGCCAGTAATTTTAACCAATCCTATTTTACTGTAAAATCTTACGGTAGAATAAACGAGAGTTAAAAAGCGCAACATGCAAGCAGCAGGTTCAATTTCTGCACCTTCGTATTAGCAAGCGGCATTGCTGAACACAATATTAGTTGGGAGTAGAGATGTAAAATTTCCGGAAATGGAAAACCGGAAAAATTGATTTTTTTAATGAATAAAAATATGGTTTCTTAATAGCTCTATTTTTCTTAGAACATATGAAGGGTTAAGCATTAAAAAATATATGCAATCCGCTCATCTTCTTTTTCTGCTTGACAGAAATACACATAAAGGTAAGTTTAATTAGGGGAAAAAACTTTTTGTTTTATAACTGAGAGCTTGCTTGGTCAAACACCAGAAATAAGTCAAGTCATCGTTCAACCAATAATATTGAGTAATGTGTGTCTAATCATAACAATTATATTTTCTTTTTTAAATCGCCTTTGAAAATTGAAATATCAATTGTAATTTTTGACTTTCAAACATGATTGATATTGCTTAAAATAAAAATAAGTATTATTCCCCTTCCTTACAATGTAATTTTATTGTCTGAAAATGAAAGCTATTGAGTTTTGATTTTTTTCCAATCCAGTCTAAGTCCAAATCAAAACTAAATTGGTTTTTCTTTCAATTTCCAACAGAAACCCCAAACCAAAACTGCATAATGATTTCTAAAGCTGAACTAGAACTTAAACTGGAGTTTCCGTTTATTCATACGATCGTGCTAAGCACAGTAGTAAAAGAAGTCATACCTACACTTTTCAACAAAACTGAGTTATTGTAACCAAGTTTTTCTCTATTTCGTATTTTACTTAATAAATAAAATGTTTTTGGGTCATTGCATCTATCTTACACAATTAAAAACTAAGCGTATGCACATATTCAAGTCTAAGCTTCTTCTTCCGAGCGACAGTGAACTGACCATCGAACCAGTATCGATGAATTCGTAATCTTCCCGTCTTTATGTTTGGCTATTTGACATACTCCTCTGATAATAATTAGCGGAGATATCAATTAAAAACTATGAATTATGACACTTAGATTTCGACATAAAATCCCTATTTTTCGAAGTCTCCTCCATTCAAATTATTATTCAGTGCTCATCTCAACTTTCCACAACAATGCTTTTATTAAAAATTATAGTGTGAAGAAAATCATTGAGACGAAAGTTCTGTTGCCATTTTTTGTCTCGAATATGAGCAAATAAAATTCTAGGTTTTGTTTTAAAGGCTTCTTCTGTAATCGGGGGATATAAAATATTTACTTTTTGGTTATTTTCCCGCAATCTGGCGCAAAATTTTACTGATTTTTTTTTTGTTCAAGCCTGAGTGTTGAACACGTGTCACTTGACATAACTTCTATTTTCAAGGCGGACCGTGCAAAGCCGGGCGACGCAGCTAGTTGTTTTAATAAATTCTGAAAAAAAAAGAAAAAAAAGATATCTGAATCAACTATATGCAAGAGCCAAAATTTAAAACACAATCTCCCTGCTTGAGCTCAAATGCAGATTCCACTTTTGTGCTCAGCACGGCAGTATACAGGGTGCGGAAAAAAAAAAAAAAAAAAAAAAGAAAACGGACAAAGATTGCATTATTTAATGGAAGCAAAGCAATTTCATTTTAATGAGTGTCTTGATTATTTCTGTCTCTTACTTTATTAGAAAATAATTTACAATATATATCCTAGTTTATGTATTGGTTTTTCGATTTTCTTACAACTTTAAGCAAAAGACCTGCTATTTTAAAGGTGTTTAACCAAGTAGAATGACAGTTCGTTTGCTTGTTGTGCCTCGACAAACAGTATTTATTGCGGTATGCCGCTTCAAGTGGCTTAGAAATGATAGTCGATGTTCGGAAAGTGTACAAAAACGAACAGTGAACATTTCAAAAAAACATCGTCAAAATCTGAAGTCAGGCTTCGTCTGTGATGAAATCGGCACAAGCGACAAAAAAAAATCTGTATTTTTTTGTGGATGGATTTTGTGGATAGATTTTTTTTTGTGGATGAGGGACATAAAATGAATCAAAAAGTGTACCAGAAGTATTTTAGAAGCTGTTGTACTTCTGTAGACCTAACAGCGCTTCAACACTGCAATGTAGACTGGACATCTCAACTTGACTCTACACCAGTTCATACGATCAAAAAGACAAGAGTGGTGCAAGGCGCATTGTTTTTGACTTGATATCATCTTTAGAGTGGAAGCTCTACTAGCTAGACCTTAGTCACATTTGTTACACTGTATGGCCTGTTTTAGAGTCAATGGTCTATCCTAAACTACACATAAGTTTGGACTCTCTAAACCAATTGCTTTATAGGGAATAGGATTGTTTAAAGGACTTGCGGCTCTTGAATGAAAATTGTCAATCAGTAGTTCTTTTGTTTTATTTCAAAAGGCAGCCACTTTGAAACCAATTAATTTATCCATTGCTAAAGGTCTTCTTATATAATTATTTTTTGTGTTTTGTTAATTTATTTCTTTTCAATAAAGTTATATAGGAAATTGCTTGCCCGTTTTTTTTTTGCCGCACTTCGTACATTTGCTTCGCACAATCAGCAGAAACATAGTTCTGTGATTAAAGTTACGATTGTTTATTTTATGAAGAAAGAAAATAAGTTCTTTAATTAGGATATTGGTTTAATTTTTTTTTTGCGAAAATTACAAATTGTTTTTTGATCTGTATGCAAATTATATTATCATACAACAACTTGCATTATGAAAGTTAGACAGTATTTTAACATACAAGGAGGGGTGGGGGAAGGAAATTGCATCGGAATTTAAGTATGAGAAATTTCTAATTTCTAATCACTTCTTGCTGAAAATTTCAATTACAACTTCCTGAAAAGTTGAAAAAAATCTTTTTTCAATTTTTCAAAGTAGAAATTAACTCCTTCGAAAAAAAAAAAAGTTTTTTCCCGTTTTTTCGGAAAAAACCGGTTTTTTCCCGACTGTTTTCACCTCTAGTTGGGATACACCGAGAGAGAGAAAATACGGTGATATCTGCATCGCACTGTAATTCACGTGGTGTATCAATTGTCACTGTGATTGTTTATTTTTTCGGTACAATTTACTGTGACTTTTTTCTGTGCTGTAAAGACTCCATTTTACAATAATATTTACCATAGAAGTTCCCTAAATTTTTAACGGTGTATGATTCGTAAAGCAAAGCTCTTTTTAAGGGAAAAAATATTTAAAAAATATACTCAATAATAGCAACCGTTGCAATAGGGTCATTTTGTGCGAAAAGAATTTGCTATCTAAAAGCAGGTAGGTATATTGCGTATTACCCGGGTATTAAAAAAATCCCCCACAAAGTTCAACTTTGATATATCTTTTCGAAATTGTTAGAAATAAAAAACGCACCCGTGTCCTTATAACGAGTCATTTCATTTTTCCATCAAAACTTTGGTAAAGGAGTGAACTGCATATAAAGGTTCTTTGCAGCTGGAATTAGTCCAGAAACACAATAGAAATACGCATCTTTTCAAGGCATATTATCTGAAGAAAAACAAATACTAGCAGCTTATTTCGTAACTGTTATTTGGCAACACGATTTTATTGGATTATGTTGTTTTATTGATATGCTCTTGGAGATTCATTACTGCAGAGTCTAGGAATTGTTACATGACAGTGTGAAGAACTAAAATATTTCTTCTGTTTTTGTTTATCATAGAAACTACGCTGCTAATTCTTTCGTATTATTACAAATCCAATTGGTTAAAACTTTGCTTTGAGCTTATGGAAAACGTGTCTTAAAAGCTTTAAAAGGGATATACAGTAGGGTGAGCCGAAAAAAGGATATTTTCGAGAAAAATTTTTTAATAGCAAAAAAGAAAAAAAAAATGCGTATTGAAATCCTAAACATGAGAAAAATAATAAAAAAAATTAATATTTATGTCTTCAGATCGCGCATTGGTTGCAAAATTTGATAAAAAGGTAACAAATCGTCAATTTTCAAATATTTTCATAAAAATCCCAATGTTCAAAACTTTTGTTCTAATACCATTTAATGTTTCATTTTAATACTTTTTTCATATACTTTCGAAAATATTAACTTTCCTTTACAGTTTTTAGTTCGCGCTTAAGCCACAAAAAAACGTGAAATTAACCAAAAATCGAAGTTTTTAGCTTTTTCTGCACATTGCAGTATTTCTTCTTTTAGATCCCAGTTGTAACATTTTTTACAATAAATGTGCATTATATAGCTCCCCCCCCCCTTTGCAGGAAATACAATTATATTTTAATGCATTAAAAACCCAGAACCGACCGCATGAAGGTGGTTGCACTTTGTGTTCCCCCCCTGCCATTCCCAAAGATAAGAAATTGTTTACAGGACTTATGTATTTGTAAAATAACTTACATTCACAATAACTATATTATTTTAATTAAGTCTGTACGTTTCGATCAAGGTTTAAAATTTGAACTACAACTCAGTTTTGACATTGATGCTTGCGAGTGTCAAGTTTTTCATATAATTCATGTCTCGCGTCGTTGCGTCTAATACCTCAAAGAATTTCTGGTATTCACTGCCCAATTCCGCAATCCTTTCAACTGACTGAGTATGATATGGGAATTATATGAATGCTGCATACTTAAGCAAATGCATAATTTTTAGAAATGATAAAATATCGTTTTTCACATGATCACTGAAGTGAATTAAAGTAAACAGGTTGATAAGTCAACTGTTATAGTTCGAAGCTTCAAAAGTTAATATTGGTGGAAGAAACTCTCTTAAAGCTATAGAAGTTTTTCTTGATGGGTAATCTTTTCCGTTGTATACCCTGCTGTAGTACAATTCTTTTCATGACCAATAACATTTTCTCAAAAATATAAAAGTCTTTGAATCACCGGATCCACGATGTTTAGAAGATCATCAAAAAACTGACTTGTAGATTTTGTAACTTTAAATATTAAAGATCCATGTTTCACGGAAGATTGTTCTTTTCTTAAAATTTTAATTTTATCGACGATAGAAGCATATATTTTAAAGATATAGTTTACGAGTGTCTTCAATCCGTTAGTATTTTAGTTTGAAATATATACTGCCCCAGCACCCCGTTAGCTTGCGTTATCGAATGCGAATGACTGAAAGGTCTTGGTTTTAAAAGAACGAGATTAATATCACATTTTCTTTTCTTTATTACATTGACAATATCCATCAAATACTTTTGCTTGCTTTTTAAGACTATTTTATAAATCTAACTATAGCTGTAAGAGAATTTCTTCCACCATCATTAAGATTTGAAGCTTTGAAAAATAACAGGTGACGCAATTGATCAACGCGTTTATTTTCCTCCATTTTAGTGATCATGCAAAAAAAAGGGTAATTTATCATTTATAGAAACTATACATTTAACTTACATATGCGGTATTAAAATTCCCATATCAAATCAGGCAGTTGAAAGGATTGTGTAACTGGTCAGTGAATATGCAAAAATTTATCTGAGGTATAAGACGCAAGAAATGGATTAATGTGAAAAACTTTATACCTACGATAATCAATACGAAAATTGAGTCAGAAATCAAACTTCAATTCTTGCTCCAAACGTAGAAACTTGTTTAAAATAGTATAGTTATTGTGAATATAATTTTTAAATAACTATTCTTGGAAATTGCAGGGTTTTACAGAAAGTGCCATAGCTACCTGTGGTGAGTTCTGGTTTGTTACAGCAGAAAATTATAATTGCACTTTCAGCAAAGAGCTGGAATACAATACTGGCTTTTTACAGTGAATGCACATTTATTGTAAAAAATACTATAACTGGGATCTAAAAGAAGAAATACTGCAATGTGCAAAAAAAGCTAAAAACTTCGATTCTTCGATTTTTGATTAATTTCACGCATTTTTGTGGCTTAAGCGCGAACTAAAAACTGTAAAGAAAGTTAATATTTTCGAAAATATATGAAAAGAGCATCAAAAGGAAGCATTAAATGGTATTAGAGCAAAAGTTTTGAACATTCTGATTTTTATGAAAATATTTGAAAATTGAATTATTTGTTACCTTTCTATCAAACTTTGCAGCAGTCAATGCGCGATCTGAAGACATAAATATTAATTTTTTTCATTATTTTTCCCATGTTTAGGATGTCAATACACAAATTTTTTTTTGCTATTAGAAGTTGCTTCTCGAAAATATCCTTTTTTCGGCCCACCCTAAATTACAGTCAAAAGTTTACACATTGCTTTTTTAGATTCTGTTATGCTCTATTAGTTACATATAGGTAGTTTATTTATATTAACCAAAATATGATTAACTGGAAATGACTGAATTCAAGTATAAAATAGTTTATAATTTATTGACTTGATTTTGGAAAGGTTAACAACATGTACTTCTGAATCGAATTTCGTGATTTCAAATATACATTAAAAATAATAAGAGTTTAAAACTCTTTAAACTTAAATTATCTCTTTGTAGTGTGTTTCTGAAAGCAAACCACAAACGAACAGTCAAGCTAAGTTAATTAGAGAACTTATGCTTTTTGAGTTCGCCTATTGCCAACATTGAATTGAACTATCAATATGTAAATTTTGACGAGAATTCCGCTGACGCAAAGAAGTCGTTTCAATGACTTGCATCAGCGGATACTTTTTGGTCCATGGGAATTCAAATCAGTACCTTCGCATTATTAGAACTACGCTCTTACTAATTAGCTTCCATTGTGGGATGATACACATTAAAGCAATGCATAGTAAAAACGAAATAAATATTTTTTTTACGTAATAGCTGGAGTGTGAATTCTACATTAGTTTTTTTTTTTGGTAGAAACGAGGAAAAATAAATTTAAAATGATGCCTTACTTTTTAGTTTGATCAAGTATTAAATAAGTTATGGTGCGTTTTCTGCGCTTGAAATTGACTAAAAATCAAAGTCTGGCATTTATGAATCAATAATTGCAAGTACATTTCAGTATCTTTTCTTTGCTGGCAGATGACGAGCCTGATTGGATTTGGCCTGAATTGCCTGATTGGATGAGGTAATTTTGTGCACAGCAAGTTTTCAGATTTTATCTCTTAAATTTGTTTTCAGACAGGTCTTGGGTATATTTAAGGTATTGCAGCTCTGTCAATTTACGTACGCAAAATTCGGTCACTTTCCCCTAATTTACACTGGAACAATATCATGTTCTTGCAGACCGACTCATATACAAAGCAACACTTAAACTCATCTCTGAACAATATCTTTTCAATTTTGATAGACTCATACTTCTTAATAGTAATAAAACTCACGGAATAGAGTCTACAATTATTGAATTACATTTATTCATTGTTGAGAGAAAGGGAGAAAAAAGTGCTTCATTTGAGAAACTGAACTCTTTATTCCGATTTGTGTTGTATCCGAGTTCATATTGTATCCCAATTAGCTATTATTAATAGCATAATCAATAATATTTAGGGGACCCCAAGTTCAATTTCTAGAAGCAAATTTAATCAATCATTATGTCTTCAGATCTGCGTTGTGTAATATTAAATAGCTTTATTTACCCAGACAAATGTTTGAAACAAAGTGATGTTGCAAGAAGACATCTCGTATTTCTTCGTATATTTTCTTACTATATTTAGAATATTTCTCAATATATTAGGCAACAGGAAGCATTAGTGCAAATGAGCATTTACTTATTTTTAGCTTCGAGAAAAGAGTCTTAAATACGAATTATTTGTTCTATATAGTTATAGTACAGTTACTTTAACTACTGTACACAACAAATAATTTGTATAGTAACACTTTAATTACTGTTAACAACTGTAATTTAAGTGAAAATTTCAGCTTAATTGACGCACAAGATTCATTTCAGCTTGGTTTTACTCATGCTTCGTAAAAGAAACCAAATAATGGGAAAATCAAAAGAAAAATCTCATCGAAATTAGTGTACTGTAAATAATGTGGATTTTATTGTCTTTGGTTAATAAGTCTCAGGGACAGCACAATTATTTCTACATTTTAAATCTATGTGTTTGAAGAGTTTCAATTATGTGGCTTTCGGTTGTTGATATGAACTCGATTTCTAATTTTGCAGTTATCGGAACGTTAAATTACTATCTTTTGCTGACTAATGTGTATCGTAATTTCTACATTACTATGATTAATTCCGCAATTATGGCTAATGAGTCTTTTTTATTGCTGTTCTCATTTGTGTAATTATGCCTAATGCGTATTTCCGATTATGTCCTAATAATTATGGTATTTTGCATTTTTTCCCTTTCATGTTAGGGTAGCTTACTTAAAACTCCTTGCCTATCTCCTTAATAAAATGAGACAATAGTTAGGAAATAAAGCAGCCTCAATAATACGATTTTAACTTCATTATCAATGATTCGGGAAAAGTTACATAAAATTTGACAATTGATCAAAATTATGAAATTTGTTTGCAAATTCTAATAGAGAGGAATCTAAATGTTACAACTAATCGACTGGTTCCATAAAAGTGTTATTAGAAACCTATAAAATCCTTCTAATAAATCTAGTTAAAGTAATATGTTACATTTGGAAAAGATGTGAAGTAATAAATAATATATCTTTGTGAAGAAAATATATATTGTACAAAATATTAAGAAAGTTATTTACTGATAAATTTTATGCCTATACAAGTAAAAAATCTTCTTTGGTACGAAAATGCGACTTGATAGCAAATTTATCCGAAGCAAGATCTTAACAAAATCAGAACACACAATGAAAATATAATTATTTTATAAATAAATGTTAATTCAGTGTCGCAAAAATTAAGATAAATCATAAAGCCTAAATATTTTGCTGTGAGAAAAAATTGAATGTTCTTACTTTTCCAATATTAAATTTGTGAAAATATACTAAACTGCCTAACATGAACCCAATTTTTAACGTCATTTAAAATAATTTTAAGAATTAAATTCGCTCTTTTTCCATATTTCCGTACATTTTCACCTTAAAAAAATCTTATTTGACCCAAGAGAACGGGTGTTGGGTTTAACAAGCCCGAATTAAACCTTCAATACGCAGTTTTGCACGTGTGAAAATCGAATGTACTTTACCTTATATTTTTCTGAGACATATGCAACAAAAATGGGTAGAAGAGTTTATATACTTAAGTAAGAAACTTAATATTTAGAGATAATTGTGTAATATCTCGAAGTTACCAACGTGCATCAAAGCAATATTCGCATCAAAATAAAAAAGAAAAAATCAGTTTGTACAATAAAAGCTATTAAGAATTAGTTAGAAATAAAAATGAGTAGCTGAAGGAAGCAGAGTGCAGTTATATTCAGAAACCGCATCTCAAAAGCATAGAAAATATACAGGGTGTTCCTTTTTAACCTGCAGGACGTCTATTTTCGTAACCGTTAGTCCTAGATGCATACTTCCAGTTGCAAAAATGTTAAAAATCAGATTCAAAGCTAAGATATTGAAAGTTTGAAGCAAAAATAAAAATGAGTCAAAAAATACAAAATTTATCTTTTTATACGGGCCCTAGGTCCCCTAACTTATCTTTAGGGAAATAATATCCATTGAAAGATATTACTAATACAAAAACTTGGCATTTGTGCGACCAAAACTGAAGGAGATATTCGAGTTCAAAATTTTAAGGGACCATATAGAAGATGATATTGGAATTTATCCCCCTTTCAGAAAAATGACACGTTGTCGAAGTAAAAAAAAAACAAAGTATTTATATTTTTCATTGCTATTCAAAAATAAATGCAAATGTTCTGCCATGATACGTAAAAAAACACTTCAAAAGCTCAATCAATTTGAAAAACCACACTTTACGCCCACATATAATTTTAAACCCCTTTTAAATGCTATATTTTCCTCCAAACGATGTTATTGACGGCGAGTGTGAAGTGGTGTTAGTCATAAAAAAGCTCCGTTTCATATATCGGTGAATATTAGGCGTACTAATGTCCATCTTTTTGTGTTGGAATTACTTTTCAATGGAGATTATTTCTCTAAGTAAAAGTTAAGGGACTTGGGACCGTATAAAAAGTTAAATTTTGTATTTTTTTACTCATTTTTATTTTTGTTTCAAACTTTCAATATCTAGACCCCGCATCTGATTTTGAACATTTTTGCGATGGGAATTATGCATCTAGGACTAACGGTTGCGAAAATAGAGGTTTTTTTCAGGTTAAAACGGAACACCCTGTATACTAAGAGCAGCAAAAATCAATTTTCATTTTTAAGTAATCAAAATCACTCCTAAAACTAACTCTCAATCACTCTCTACGTTTTAGTGTGATGGCTGAAGATTGTCATCCTGCGACAGAAGCGATACGTTTTATCTAGGCTGAGGATCGAGCCCGGGACGTCTGAGTGAATGACAAGTGTTCTAAATATGAGGAACCATGAGAATTGCCAAAAAAGGACTGACCCCTCCTTTTACCGTATATCACAAGGAGGATACTTAAACTGGTCCTCAGTATACCTGGGTTTGGAAGTCGACAGTGGCCTGCTGACATAGTGCGATTGCGCCGCTGTAAAAAAGGTACCTATTTCTTTTACGTCTCAACTATCACAATCCTTTGTTTTCATTAGAATTGTATTTTGTAATTTGTTGCTAAATTGTTTAATTTAGTCACTCAATGAAGTAAATAGTATAATTAAAAAAAAAAAACATTCGTTGGTTATTTTGACAGCATAAACTCTCTTAATGTCATGCATTTAAATTTCGACTTTATCCAATCTAATTGTAGAAAACTAGGAACAATGGATAACTGTACTCCAAATACAATAATAATACTTTCACATAAACATACGAAGAGTGTACTTAATAGAATGAAAAACTATATTCATTAAAAATTGCAGAACGTTGTAAAAAGATTAATACAAAAATAAGTAAAAACTTTCTTATAATTTCAAATGAAAAACATTTTCAACAAAAAATAATTAGTTTAACTCAATTTGATATATTCTCTAAAAAAAGTTTAAATAACCAGATATTTACTTAGTCATAATTATCCGTCTTATATTAGTTTATTAAAAACATTTTTTAAAAAACTTTATAAAGAACAAAAGGACTTCAGTTTTCTCAGAAATTACATATAATATTTTGGTAAAATAGTGATTAAAGTTTTTTCTTTGTCAAAGTATTTTGAGTATTAAATTTCAAAAATGAGAGAACTATTTTATTAATCTTATTACTCACCCAATGAAATTAAAAAAGTTCTGTATATTACTTAAAAATATGTCACAGTAAGTTGCAATGAATATTTCATGACATTAGCAAATTAGATTAAACGTTTATCCATAAATTTAAAAAATATTTTGTGCTCTTTTTCTGCAGGTAAATTATTTCAGTTCATTTGCAAATCAAAATTTAAAAGAAAAAGGGAAAAAAAGGACCAAATTCTAAAGTTCTAGTATGAATTCCAAATTACGAAAATTGTATTTCTGTAAAAGAGAAAGTTCTTAATTTCAAAATTTTTGTCAAGTGCAAAAAAATTGAATTTGCATTGCAGATTCAATTATGCTGAACAGCTTTATTCTCTTCGGAAAACTGAGACTCATTTGCTTCTTCGAGAAAGCTAAATATCAAAAGTCGTCCAGAATATTTCTGGATTTTTGTGGGAAAAGGAAACCAAAACTGAATAAAGATTACAAAATCTATTATCCTACGACCATTCTACGTAGGAACACTTTTACTTAATTTTTAAATGAGATAAAATGAAATAAAACGGAAGCTTTGCATTATGTTGTACAAGTATTTTACTTAAACAGCCAAGAATTGTTTTCAACTTAAAGCAGAAAACTATTCTTCATTGAAGTAAAATATGACCCATTATTATTGTATATAAACTTACTAATGAATAATCCTTCATTTTAGAAAGTAAAAAACAAAGTAATTCATTTACATTTATTTTTTTAATTTTAAATATTTTTCTTGTTTTAAAATGAAGTAATCATATTTGTAATAAAGCATTGAATGGCTTTTGTTGTATATAAATGGAGAACGTAGTAGTTAGACAAAACTATTTTAGGCTATTGTGCACTTTAATTTTTATGTTTCTTCTACACTTCACACATCTGATTCAGAGAGTTTGTCAACGTAAAGACAATGTGGCATTTATTTGAGTTTATTTTATTCATCCCCAACTGTTTGGTGAGTTACTTCTTAATGCTAAAAAAAGAATGGTTTTTGTGAAAATTATTCAATAATACGTGAAAACATTTTTTCATTTTTTTCCTTAGTGTTTTAAAATAACAAACGTAAAAAAAGCTGAATTAATAAAACATATTCCACGTACGCTTTCGGAATCTTCATTTACAAAAACCTTTTTTCATAGGTTGCTTTTAGTTTTTTTTTAATGTTTCCTTAAATTAAATAAAATAAATATATATTTTTAGATTTGTTTATGAACTGTCTTAATGATTTAAGTAAGCTCTCATGCAACACTTTCCGAGAGGGTTGAAAATAAAAAAAATGAAAAGAAAAAGAGAAAAAAAAACTTTTTTTCTTATGATTTTAGTCTAAATACAAAAACAATTGCACACTAGTTCGAATGCCAGTAAGGGAGAAAAACATTTGAAATGAAAAATCTGACAGGATTAGCTCAAGAGTAACGTACTTTAATTGTTTTAAAACCAAATGTAGAACGCAACTTTTCATAACTTCTGCCTACGTTTAATGAATTTGGAGGATATATTGTTACGAAATCCTTGATTATGTTAATAATTCTCTTCTCTTTTTTACAACTCTGTTTTAAGATTTTCCCATTATGCTCCCAAACATTTCCCCAAATATTTGCAACAGTAAATCATTACCCAAATGTAGTTTAACCATCCCTAAAATTTTTATCGGCGTGTCAAATCCTATAATGTTCCTTTCAATGAAAACTGAATTTTTAACTGGATTAATTATGCTTGTACGGTTTCCAACATTGTGTGTGGGGTAATTTATTTTTCAAAAATTGTATTTACTTATCAGAATTACACAACTGCAAAACAATTTCTGCTGAAAAGCCTTAGTTTTGATCCCAACAAGCAGAAAATTGATAATTGTAAGCAGTCACAGTCAAATGAAATGATGTAAACGTGGAATAAGATAAACATTTCTGGCCATTTCAAATGGAATCTAGTAAAGTACTATTTAGAAAAGAATATTTTCTAAATTAAGAACAACAACAAACGGAAAATAGACGCAGAATAAAAACTTCAAAACTAGTGTTTTTTGGCTGTATAATTTATGAAATTGCTACTCTACTTTATCAAAACACTTGCACAAGACAGTTGAACCATCGTTCGCTTGTTTATGTTTATCTTCAGTAACGAATCACATCAGCAACTACATGTATAGTTTAATTCTGTAAGAAAATCTGTATTTGTCCTTACAACTAATAAAAAACAAATCTAGAACCTACTTTTTCAAACATTCTTTGAATTTGGCTAGAACTACGTATACAACAATTCAAGAATTATTACAAAGTTTGCAGATGTCTCAAGGCACTTCAAGCAGAAAATAAATCTCATTCTAGTCTCTGCAATAGAAATTAGTATGCCGCATTCGTATAAGGAGAACTTTAATATGCTGAAATATTTTGATACTTTTTAAACTTTCATTTGAAATTTACTTTTACACGTTTTATTTTAGATACAATTTCATATTGGTCCAAAACTTACATTATTAAAGTATTTTGAAAAAAATAAGGGAGTTCATTCATTTTGGCCATGTGTTGCTTCAATTATTTCTTTTAAACTTCAAAAATTGCTGCTAGAAGGCTCTAAAGCGGTGTATGCTTTATCAAACATTATATTGAGGACTGTTTACTTTTAATAATCTCCGTTTTTTATCTCTCCAGAAAGAGCTTCAACTTAGTTTTATACAAGTTGTTTTATATTTTAACAATTTTGTTCAAAAATTAAATTATTTCAATAAATCTTATGAATAACACTTTTAAATAATTTTTTATATACAGCTTCACTAAACTTGAATATAATTATAGAGAAGTTCGTATGTAAAATGCACCGTTGAGCCTATACAAACTTTTGCAGGATATATACTAAAAAATACTTTTTCGAAAGAATAGTCGAAATTGATTCGATTTAATCATTGACTGAAAAATGTACGCATTCACATTAAATAAGACTGCCTTTTCTTAATAATAAACCGCCCATTCTTTACCAAGATAATTGTTATTGTCAGCAAATATTCTTTTCAAAGCAGATTTTCATTTTTTGGCAATCCATTTACCATAATGTGCACGAGCACCGTGTTTTTCTTTTTATTTATCATCAAAAAGAAAATTTTCAAAATTCTCTCCTTTGCAGAAGTCTCTTCGAACAAAACATAAAAAATCCGCAAGAAAAGCCATTTCTCTTTTAAGCAATGTTTAAAAATTCAGCTTGGCAAGAATAAAAAGAAAGAAATAAGATGTAAATAAAGAAAGCTTTGAAAATTTAGTCTTAATCTATGGAAAGAAAAAGAAAGCAGCTAGTGATCGATCTTAATCATGAGCAGCTTTGAAACAAACAGGGTGTTTCTTAATCACTTAACAATGATTCACCCTAGAGATAAGCATTGTTACAGGAATTTATGTTTGTAGTCAAACTTTTTTGCTTAAAGTAATTGTTTAAATGATTGATGAAAAAGTATCATGTTCGTATTGACGTTATTTTTCTGTTTAAATTTAAATGAAATACGGATAAAAAACAATAGAAGGGGTAAATGGGTGTATATTGTTAATAAAATGTAACGTAGAAGTTTAAAGTGATATGTTGGGTGATTTTTGTTTTAGCTTTTATATTCAATCCTGCAAAAAATAAAATATTTTGGGAAGTCTACTTAATTTTCCCAGTTATTTATTTCTAGTATGTTTATTCTTGTTTCGAGGTATTTTTGATTTTTATCAAAGCTAATTGATTGGAAAAAATACTGTCATTTGAGCTTGAGGCAAGCGATATACACTGGTGGACAAAATTAAGAGATGGAAGGCATTTTCCCAAATATCTCGAGAAATACTGGATAAAAATTAATAAAATTTGGTATGGATATAACTTGCAGTATGACAATAATGTGGGCGAAGCAAAAATTAAAGTGCCATTCTTTGGCAAGAGTTACTGCCAAATGTCCAATGTGGTTTGAACGTCAATATGAAAGATGGCAATGAAAGTGAGACTTGTATGGAGTGTGGCTGCCTCTAGTAAGGTGTGTGGTCCCCACTGGGAGATACACAGCATGCCCAACGAGTATACATGCTGTTAATGAGAGAGTTAAGGAGTACTTGTAGAAGACCCTCCCACTCATCCACCAGAGCGGTTTTTAACTCCGGAATGGTTGTGGGTGAGGTTTGGCATATCGCAATAGCCCTCCCAAGAGCATCCCAAGCATATTCTATAGGGTTAAGGTCAGGAGATTTGGCTGGCCAATCCATTGGATGAATATCTTAGTTTTCCGAATACTCCTCAACCACGACAGCTCTATGTGGTCGGCATTGTCATTCATAAAAACGAATTCAGGGCCAACAGCATCCCTGAAAAGACGAGCGTATGGTTGTAGGATCTCCTGCCTTTACCTCTAGGCATTCAAGGAACCAGTGTCAATCCTCCAACAGCAACAATCCTCCAACAGCATAATGGTCCCTTTCCATGATGTTGCTGGGATGGTATCGGTTCCCTCTACATAAATATTCGACGAGAATTAAGTTCTAGACAATCCGGACTCATCTGTGAAAAGAACATTAGCTCATTGGAGCTGTGTCCAGTGTTAGTACTGTCTGTACCATTGTACACGCTCTCTTTTGTGGGAAGCAGTGAGTAGGATGCAAATGGCGGGCTTCCTGGCATACAACCCTCTTTCACCGAGCCTTCTGACAACTGTCTTGCTTAAAACTAATGTTCCTGTGGCAGCAGCGAGGTCCCTAGACAGTAGTGTCGCTGTAGACGTCGTCTGGTTTTTGGCTATAAGTAACAAATACTGGTCTTAATTGGGCGTTGTTGCTCGCAGACAACCTTGTCCTGGTCTTCTGGTCACGGTCTCACTGTTTTTAAACTCACCCTACAAATTCGAAACAACGATTGGACTTACACCCGATTCCCTAGCAACCTGAGCTTGGGAGTGTCTGCCTCAAGTCCACACACAATTCTCCACCTCATGTCTTCGCCTAAACGATGATGTTCATTCATTTCCACCCAAAAATCAACAAAAACAACAAGATTATTCAAGAAACACCATACAAATCGTTACTGTGTCGTAGAGTGGAATGAGCTGAGAAGCTTGCTGCATACTTTCATAGCTCATGCTTCCGTAGCAAAGCCCACAAGAATACGTAAATCCATCTCAGCGACACCAGCGCCATAGTGCTATTATATAGCAACCGACTATCCAGGTTTCATGTGATATTTTCCGAGAAATATGTGAAAATGCCTTCCATTTCTTAATTTTGCCCACCAGTGTATTTCTAAAAGGTATCACAGAAAAAGGAGTTTTATCTTTTTGATCATTTTACTGCTAAATAATCGCAGCGTAATCTTTGTATCATTTGCGTGATAATTTCTAAATGTTTTTCGAAGCTAATTAAAAGTCATGGATATTTTCTTGGTTGTTTACTGTACGAATAATGATCAAAACAACGTGTTTATACTTTTGTCTAAACTAGAATCTAATCAGTAACTGAACTTAAACCTGCACCTGGAAGGTAAAGGGCACACTGTTGGTTTTCAAAACACGGGATCTACGCACCGTTTCAGTTCTTAATCGTAAAAAAGACCGTGAAAAGCAGCTCTGCTACATTTATTCAAAAACGAGGCTGGATTTTATTGGGAAGGTTTATGAAGTTTTCAGAAAGATTCCAGTTTAATTTCACGCATGTTACTGACATGTTTCTTCCAGACATGATACTGTAAGTAGGCACATTAGCTGCTTATTATCATCCAGGAACTCTTCTCATTTTTTTAATAGTGTATGTCAGCTCAAAACCATGTTGGTTTATAAAATAGAAAAAATAATTTAAGCTCATCTCCTGAAACGTTTTGTTTTCTTGAGATTGTGCCATTAACCTTGCAGATATAGAGTAGAAATCTCATCTAAAATGTTTTGTAAAAAGCTGGTTAGAATGACAGAATATCGTAAATAAAGCATAAATTGTCTTGAAAATGCTGCAAAAACCCACTGCAAGGCTGCAATGGAGTTCCTTTATCACTGGAGAAAATGCTCAACTCACAGTAACAGGGTCGAATTTTACTAAACATAGTAAAACTATCTAAAAGTATTTTGAAACTCATATCTTAAAACATACAAAGGAAATAGAAGCAATTTAATTTTTAAAGAGAGGGGGGAAAAAGTCGACGTTTTAAAGCTTTTTGTTTCTTAAATCAAATACTTTTCGAAACATATCAGTGCTCAAACTGGTTCTTGTAGTTAAAAGGGTCATTTTATAGAAGTTTTGTTTAAAATAATGGTACAAGTAAAGAAACGTGACTGTGTCTTATTACAACATGATTTACCGTTTATGTATTTGTGGAAAGGAGCCAAATGGTGTTGTTAGAAGAGAAAATATTATAAAGAAACGGGATTCTATTATTCTCTTCAGTTATAGACTTGATTTGTCTAAATTAATAAACTTCTTGGAAAAGTCAACACAGTAATTATTACGCGTATCAATTTCAATTTACTTTTATTGCTGCAATAATAAGAAAGTCGTTGGTTTGAAATGTTAATGAAAAGCCAGCATACAAAAGCTAATTGGAAAATATCTAATTTTTTTTGTCACACTGATCTAGTTTCTCCCAGTAAAGATATACAACTTTTAAACACATTTTTCCTGTTTTTATATTAAAAAAAGCGAAATAACGGTGGATTTAAGAGAAGAAATAACAACGTCAAAATAGCACAAATTGCAGATTACTGCAGACACGTGTTTCGGCGTTACAAGGAAGAAATGAGCTTAAGGAATAAGAAACGTCCAACAAAAGCTTTTGTCGGGTGTCTTTTCATCCACAAGCTCATTTCCTTTGCATTGAAAAAGGCGTTCTTTGTAACGCCAAAACACATGTCTGCAGTAATCTGCAGTTTGTGCTAATTGGCGTTACTTCTTATTTCACTTTTTGTGCACGAAGGTTTAGCTTCAACGTTGGATTTTTTTATGCCTGAAGTGCACAGTTTTTATTTAGTATAATTACTGCTGCTGATATAACTAAAACTGTTACGAATAATTAACGTATAATTAATTTAATTGTTGTCACAGTTGATTTAGTTCGAATTTAAATGTATTATAAGATGAGGAATATTACCAATTGTTGTAGTATGATTGCGCATTAAAAAATGTGTCTAATGCAACTGACTGCAGAAATAAATCTTTAAAAAATTGGTTCACCTATTGCTTACAAATAATATATTAGAAAAAGAATTTTTTTAAAAATATTTTTCTGTACCTTAATGGCTATGTTTCAGAGAGACTAATATTAATCCCAATTAAGATAAAATTTTCATTCAATATTTTTTTCACTCATTTATTTTTCCTCATGTATTAATTAATTAGTTAATTTGCTTATTGTTTTATTATCTTTTCATTTATTCAACTATTCGTTTATTTGCCCATTAATTTGTTCAATAATATTTTTCACAAGCGAATGGAAAATATTTCATTCGAAAAATGTTTCATTTTTCACTTTGCCCCATTAAAAAAATTTAAATATTTCCACTTTTTTTTAAGAAACAATTTTACTGCCAAAAATAAAATAAAAAAAAAAAAAAACGTTTCAATGCAAGTTTCATTATAATATACAATGTTATTTCTATGTGTACTGTAATATTCAAAACAAATTTTAAACTTGCTCATTTTGAAAAACTTCAATCATTTTAACTATTTCACTTGGCCCCACATTCTTCTTCTTTCATGCAAAAATCGCTCGATTGCGTTCATAACTAGTTTTAAGTTTTAAAGTTTTCCATCAGTAACATTCATAACAAGATGTGAAAAACTTAGAGCACAAATATGGGCATTTTGAAACCAATGTTTACCAGTGACGAAAAGCATGCCGATGCGATCTTGAAGAAAATAATCCATACAAACCGAGAAACCTTAATACGAAATGAATTCCTAAAAATAGCTGAACATCAAGAGTAAGTTAAATATATTTCAAGTAAACAGATACACACTCACAAAAGAAAAGAAAAAGACGCATTGAAATTGCTTTGCTATTGCTTCATACCATTTTCTAATGTTAGATGTCTCAAAAGCAGGAGATTGCTGATCATATGAAAATAGTCTTCTCTAGAACCTTTTACGTATGTTTGTCATTTTAATGCACTTATATAAGTTTAGTTGTATATTTTCAATGTGTAAAGGTTTCGTTTTAAATATCGTCGCCTCAGAGCAACTGTAGGACATCTTAGCGTTATTTATGAGATTAGATATCTTATTGTTGCTCTGAGGCAATGAATTTTTTTAAATAATTCCATTTTTGGGCGCTAATAGCAACTGTTACTAATTTTTTAACAGAAATCTGTGGTTTACTTTATAAATGGGAACGGTCGGTTTGTTGTTACATGACTGAACATTTCGGTGCTAATTAGATTTGCACATTTTCAGTTTTCCCGCACTCCAACTCACAGAGTGTTTATATTCATTATGAAACATGTTAAATACTGTCTTAGTCTACTATTTTAATTTCGTTATCAAACACGATCTTCGGTTTTTTTTTTTTTTGAAGAATTACAAATGGGCCGACTTTGGCAAGATAATCATAAAAATCCTCTTCAAGAGAATTATAATCTAGTCTCATGTTGCAACAGTTAGAGCCGTATAAAATATCTTAAATTACGAATATTTTTTTCAATACATTTATAAATGAACTCTAAATTTGCTAATTTACCGTCATTTCAGAAAAGTAAATGAAGATGTGAATTCTATAGAGTATTTATAAACTATTTCACTCATAAAGAAAATGTATTAAAAATATGTAGCTTAGATTTACGCAAAATTCTTTTTTTTTCTTTTACATTTTAAGCTTTACGATTGGCAGCATTTACGGTTGACTATGTTTAGTCAACGCAGCAGTTTACTTACTGACATTTCGTCCTGTTGGTGGAGACCTAACCCTACCTATCGGCATAGTTTGAAAGCTCTGTTCATCATCTTCATATTCAGCGTAATTTTTATTCATACAATGAATCTGCACAGTTGTCAGAGCTCTTGCTATCTTACTTTTTGAAAGTCCAACATATCGTCGCCTCAGAGCAACCGCAAGACATCTAATCCCAAGAATTACAATAAGATATCTTACTGCTGCTCTGAAGCGACGATATATAATGTAAGGGAAATATAGGGGAGACCGGGGTTAGTTGTTACACGAGGTAAGTTGTTACATTCGAATTTAAAATTAACCGCCAGAAGAAACTGACTTTCCTTGCAGTAGATGATAGCACTCATCCATCTGCATTCCCTGACCATCACTGGAGAGCTTGTAGTCAGTAGCATGGAGAGTGCTCAAGGAAAACGGTTTTTTGAGTCTGGAAGTAATTTTTCTTCCAGCTGTTATTTTTCTATTTGTGACGAAGCCGTTGCAGATAACGAATTTATTTCTATGCCACGTGAAAGCCTACATTTTTAAGTATGTGCTAACATATTTAAAAGTTTTGTATGGTGGTAAGTAATCGCGTCGTATGGGGCAAGTTGTTACAATTTTGTTGGGGTTAGTTGTTACAAGTAACAACTTGCCCCATGTACGTGTTTATTTAATATTATGTTTTCTTTTAATTGTGATATGGCGGGGGACTATAAAAACAAGACAGACAGGGGCAAAAGATCCTAAAGAAACATACCTGGATGTGGCTAAAGAAGTAGTTGCAAGTAGTTTATTACGAAAGGCAGCGGATGAATTTCATGACACTAGAAAAATTCTGCAGTAAGATGTAAAATACCAGTGGTGGTAAGTAGTATTTCTGATCTGTTTCATTGCATGATTTAACTCATATAAAATACTGTAGTTGGATGACGATAGTAATAACAATAATTATGATCTCTTTTAATTCATAGTTAATACGTATGATTGAATAAATAATAATAATTACGACAATGATATTAATAATAATAAAAAATAATGTATTATTCGAATATATATAGGTCTTTCTCCAACGTTGCAGGCAGTGCAGAAGTAAAGACGGTTCGCCAGCGGAAACCATAGGTAAGCGCCACTTCACCAGATACGCCAGTAAAAAATGTTTTCCAAGCCGAAGCTGGGAAAAAAAAATCTGTGAAAAGGAAATTGTGTCTAACAGAGAAGAAATCAACTGACACAAAGGCAAAAAAAAAAAAAAAAAAAAGAAAAAAAATGGTGCGTCCCAACAGTGCGTCCTTCGGATGAAGATGATGAAGACTGGTTCTGCATAGAGTGCTCTAAACCGTACTCAGAATCCAAAAAAACCACTATACGGCTTCAATGTAGAAATTGTGATAAATGGGCACATGCCTGATGTTTGATAAATTATATGCTTGTAAAAATTTTAATTCGAAAAATGATAATGATGATGATAGTTTATTAGAATAATTCATTAATGAAGTAAATCTGTAAAGCCAAAAAGTTTTTGATTTTTAACGTGGTTAAGAATTTTTAAAATTTAACAGAATAAACCAGAAAATGTGTAAAATTCATTTCATTACTAAAATATATCTCATGTAACAACTAACTCCATATACTGTAACAATATGCCCCGTGGTGGGGTAAGTTGTTACAATCTACATATATTCAAAAAACTGGAAATATTTTGGAATAGTGACTTCTAATCATTTAAAAAACATATATATTATGAATGTTAAACACTCTAGATGCATTTTAAAATTTCACGCGTGTAAATAATTGAAATAGTTTAGCGTAAAAAAATATTGAAAAAAATTGTAAAAACTAACCCCGGTCTCCCGTACTTGATCTCGCATTGGAAGTTATACCAAATGAATATCAGTTTCATCAAAATGTAATTGAATTAAGTTACACCATAAGCATATTTTCAGGGAAATATTTTAATCCTTGAAGAATTTAAGAACTCTGTTTACTTCCTTTTACAAAAAAGGAAATATTGTATTCGCGAAAAAAATTTCACTCAAAAATGGGCCTCAATTTGCATTTTGCTCACCTTCGAATGAATGTTGAGTTTTTTTTTCGACCTTCCCATACGTGGATATATGCCTAGGAACGTACAGCCACCCGAAATATCCATTTTGACGATTTCCGCGTTTATTACAACGAGTTTTCTCGTGACGTTCGTATGTACGTATGTGTGTATGTTCGCATAACTCGAAAATGGTACGTCCTAGAAACGTACCCTACGTCCCTTTGGTACGTAGACTCCTAGTGGAGTCTAGTTATGCACCTTCTCTTTTAGTTACATTCGAATGTTTCTAAGGGGGGTCTTTTACACCTTTTTGTGGGGAAATCATTGTTAATATCAATGCTAACTCAAGTGGTGTTATAATTTGTCAAACACTTGGCGATATATCGCTAAGCTTTTGGTCGCCAAGTTTTGTCGCCAACAAAATAAATAACAAAATGTGTAAGCAGGAGTAAAATTTAATGGAAAACAAAAAGAAAAAATATGTACAATAATATTAGTATGTTTAGCATAGACTTTTTTGCACATTATAGTAGAACATTAGTATGTTTAGCATAGACTTTTTTGCACATTATAGTAGAACAGTTTACACTAGGAGAAACTTCATAAATAATCTAAATAAATTTCCATAAGCGTATTCAATCCAATTTCGTAGATTCATATGCACTGATAAATTCAACCTGCATTCGATTTCGTTGATACTGGAAATGTTAGAAACATGATTTATTGTTGATGTTTATAAAGCAGTGTTCTTAAAGTACGCAGCACCCCATGGGTGAGATTAACTGATCTGGAGAAGCATTAAGTAGTTGCAGGTTAGTATTAGCTGCATTAAACATCAGCGTGATAACCCAGCGGGACGATTAGAGATGGAATGAATAACAAAGTATCTGGTGATGCCACGTACCACCGCTGAATCGTCTTTTATCAATCTTTTAATACTTTAAACGAAATAAAAGTCTGGTTCGGCTACGTTAATGATGGTACTTAGGGTCTTTGTCAATGTACATAGTTTTGAAAGCAAAAGTCTAGCTCAGTTGCGTTGATGATTGTACTTAGGCTTTTTGTCAGTGTACATATTCTTGAAAGAAAAAAGTATATATCTTAAAGCTCATTTTGCGATTTGTTTTTATAATTCATAATAATTGGTGTTATTTAAAGCAAAGTTTGATGTAAAAACATAATTCATTTAAAAAAAAATAAATTTGAGGTCTTCGCAAAAATACATCTTCAATTTTGGGTTCTTTAAGTAAAGTATTTCATGAATACAATTATACGTTTTGATGGTTTCGCAACAGAAAATGACTTTTACACTAATAGTAGAAGGATTATCTCCAAGTGCAATTTATTTGTTAAACGTGCTGAGAACTCATTTCATCGTATACTGATACTTTTATGGTTTCTATCCAGAAAAAATTATCAGATTTTTTTAATAATTTTATTCTAAATGAATAATTATGTGCATTTTCTAAAAAAAAAAGAAACTGGGGATGAAATGATCGTTCTGAAACGTTGTCGAACTTCCATCGGATTGCTTAAAGGGTCAAAAGTGATTTTAGATCAAAACAAAACTTTGGAAGACAACTTATTTACTTGAAAATTGGTTTCTTATTTACCTCTCTAATTCTGTTGAATCAGAACCAATTCCAAAAATTTGTTGCTCAAACTATTATGAGAAACCATTATAATGCTCAATATTTTTGTAAAATTAAAGGTAAGATGTCATGTTTTCTTTTAACTGCTTTTTATGCAACTCAATATTATTACTTTTGTGATTATATTTTTCCTACTTATATAGTTTTAATTCTTGATTGACAACATTAAAGCCTGCGTTGCAAATTTGGGATGCCATCTGTCTTAAATGATATAGTAATGTCTTAATTGATGACTGAGTGCATTACTCAGTTAATGTTGTAAATGCATTTAAACATCCCATCTGACTATGAAGCTGTTATCTACTTATTAAAATCAACTATGCAGTAATGTTTTGAAATAAATTACGCAATCATCTAAGCTTGATTTGAGTGAATTGCTGTTTTAGAAGGCGTTTTCCCTGAGAGGTAATTTTAGGGATCTGCGTAATTTCTGAGGGTTACTGCTTGTATCAGTGCTTCTATTTAAGCGGTAGAACAGTGTCAGGTAATCATTCATATCTACAGGCGACTGCAATTAATTACTTAAGATAATTAAGGAGACAAATTATTGAGCAATACTGAGAAGACGCAATAGTGATGGATTAGTGGACAAACATGTATCAACAAATGTGTATGGACATCATCGACCATTTTTCAGGTATAATGATGTTGAGGAGTATTTGTTTGTTATAAATTGTGTGGGCAATATTTTGCTTGTCTATGTCATGTAAGATACTCAAAAAACCGGGTATAAATATTTTGTCTTAGTAAGTAAGTAGGGAATACTGGGGTAAGGAATTATAACTGGAGAGCCAACAGTCATAACAGATTGATGCTGCTCCTTAGCAAATATCCTCTTAAGTTTTTTAGGCTCAGTCGAGCATCGGTCAAGCATGCAAAAAGAATAATCTGTTTTCTACTAAGTCGAGTAAGTTCTGAGTTGAACGTTTTGAAGCTTATTTAGAATAAATAATACTTATTTAAAAAAGTACAAATATATAAAAATTAGTAGAATTTTAGCCTTTTTTGAGAATTGTATTTGTGTGAACTGAAATATTATTGACTTTTTTTATATGTTAAAAATAAATCCTATCTTGGCGACGGGGCAAGTTTACGCGTTGACGTTTGAGCACCTTTACGCACGCTCTTACTGTGTCTTACTTGCCCCGACTTTTTTGTCGCTCCGAACTGTCTCAATACTTTTCAGTATTTTCAGGCTATTTAGTTTTGGAAACCACCATTTAATTTTTAATTGAGTTACAAATTCGTATCTTATAGCTTACAATCATTTAGTGCTGTCTTCATGCCCGTTCAGCTTTTACTTTATACACAATTCAGACTGTAATAAATTTGCTTTTTTTTTAAACGATGGTAAGACATTATGTTCAAAACACTAGCAGAACCCCGTTACGTGTCAAAATAAATGTGCTTAAACGTGCCCAAACGTGCTTAAGAATGCAAACGTGCCGTTGCGTAAACGGGGCACGTTTACGCAACCGACTTGCACTCAAAAATATTTTTTTTAAACTGTTAAAAACACAAACTAAGCAACAACCGAATATACCAATTTTGACTCCCTTAACTGCTTCATAAAACCGCAATGTCTAAAATTTCCTAAGTTACAATATAAAATTTAGAAAATTCATTGAAACAAAAAATGCTCGTAAACGTGTCCTGGTCTACCCTAACTCTCGATCTAACATTCATTTCATTTCTACTCATTGGTGGATACATAATGCTAGTGAACTACAGGTAATTTATCAAACTAATGAAGTCTAAACTATTATCGATAAACTGAATTTTTTTGAAGATCTGAATCTGAAACTTTCCGGTCTGAAGACGAAAGTATGCTGTTCCGCTATAAATTACTTAAATTCGAAGCACTACGATTTCATTATATCAATTGTTAGGCATTTCAACTTGGATGTATACAACCTTTTAACCAAGAGTCTTTTTACTATAAGTATTTTTGTATATTTACTTTTCTGTTAATATTTTTATTTTATACGAGGATATATATGTAACAGTATTCACTCTCATTAATTCCTAGTTACTTGGCCCCAATATAGCACTTTGAACCTATTAACTTTTTCAAGCCTTTTCCCCCTTATATATATGTTTTTTTATGTATATGTGTATATATATGTATGTATGTGTATGTATGTGTGTGTATGTATGTGTGTGTATGTATGTACATATATATATATATATATATATATATATATATATATATATATATATATATATATATATATATATATATATATATGTATGTGTGTGTATAGGTATATGCGATATGTATATGTATTTCAAGTTTTCCCTTCAGTTTCTTTCCCTCCCCCTCAACCACCATGGTACCCTTCACCGGTTAAGCTAGAAATGGCAGGTACGAAGGTATCATTGGTTTAAAATAAAAATAAACATAAAAATATCAATTGTTATGCATTTCTCCAGCAAAGGAAATCCGGGAATGACGTTAAAGCGTTAAATATTAATGCTGCGTAAATGTCCGTACAGGGTAGGTCAGATATGTAGTGCCTAAATACTTGAGGGGTGGAGGGGGGGAGATTGCGTCCAAAAAAAAAAAGATAAATGCTTGTAAAACCATAACAGGAAAATTTAGTATAGATATAAAATTTGAAAGAACACAAGACTGTGATTGAGGGGAAACATTTATTGGATATACATAGAATAAATGATGTATTTGATGAAATCAGTTCATGATGTTAAAACTGATGCTTATAGTTGTCACCATTAGACTTCCACAATCGAAGAAACTCAATGTGATTGGTTGGGTGCGGCTACGGTGCTAAATCAATCTGCTGATGTTTGCATCATGTCTGCTGATGAAAATTCTGAGCATCTGTTTTAGCATTAAAACCGTAAACCTTCACAAAATCTAGAACACAATTTATTATAATTATGTCCAATAAATGTTTCCCACTGACTTCTGTCTTGTACTTTTTCACATCTTCTACAGTTCGGGTAAATCCAACCTGGCAGAGTCGTAATACTGTGATTAGGATATGCGTAGCCTTTACAATGCTGTTAGGTTAGGTTTGCCTCAATTATATTTCTGCTAACAGTGTCTTTGACTCTATGGGTTAGTATGTAATTATCATTTCTTTAGATGTAATCTGTGTACGCTACATTTTTGAGACGCTCCGTATTGATTAGGTACACAACCGTAAATGAAATAAGTCATTTAGAGGGGCAACTTATGATATTCGCCAAGAATAAAATAAAAATTACGGCTGTGCCACTGATTTCGTTGATGATTCTTCGAAGTAGATATTGTTCGATTTCCGTGTCATAAAGTCAGGTTTCACAAGCTACGGCTGGTGCAAGTATGGTATTTTATGAGACTCGTAAAAAATGAAAAAAAAAAAAAAAAGACTGTGTTTCTGGTTTTGTCGATGTGGATATTGTTCGACCACCTTGGCATAGCCAGGCTCCTCAGACTACAGCTCATGAAATTAATAAGAGTATTATTGTAACTTTACATTGGTGATAGGTAATGGTAGAAGACATTTTAAACTGGAATATTTATTTTAATACGAGAAGACATGATTAAAAATAACAGCAGAAAAGCAGCACGTATGCTAACCTTAAAGCAGGAATTAAAATGGAGAGAGCAAGTCTAATCATTTGCTTAGCAAAAGCTGACCCAAAGACCCTAAGTCACGTGACTCAACAACGACGAATGGTTGGCCTGTTGTGCGTGAAGCAAGCGAAAGAAACTCTTCCAATGCTTTGCTTTAAAATCTATCACGTGACTTGGGGTCTTGGTTTCATGAATGAAAGTGTTCACTCCCTCCATTTTATCTCTTCTCAATGATGCTAACTGAACCCTTTTTCCGTTGAACTATCATGAGTGAGATTATAATTAAACTGGAAAAAAAATACAAAAACAAACTATTGATGGTGGGGAGGTTAATCCTGGTGTCCGCGAAATGCATCGTCATTTTCAGAGAGGGCTCTATGGTGATTCTCGCATCTCTTCACTCAGTATCCCTTTACTCCGTCAGCACCTCGCGGGGTTTGTTTTTCCTTGAACTTTGAGAAGATAGCTCCTACTTCGGAACATTAATTATCTTTGCCAGAAAACCTATCATCATTTTTGAGATGAGAAGGATGAGATTTTCAGCGCATTATTAGTAATCTTCACTTTTAACTGTTCAAAAGCAAAACACTTTCATTATTATTGTAACCTTCTGAATCATTTATCAAATATTGTTTCAAATACTTTAAAAATTTCTACTGCAGTGCTTTTCAGGAATTCGAGGGTGAGGAAGAAGTATTCCATAATTATTTCCGAGGAAATGCATGTTTATCGCCATTTGTAAATTAGTAGATCTTAAATTATTAAAATTCATTAAAGGAATGTTTTCCTTAATCGCAACATTTCGCGTGGTGATAAATTAAACATAGTTTTGGGTCAAACTGACCAGTTCCGCGGTTTAAGTACTAATTCGTTTTTGACATAGATCACAATTTTACAATTTTCTGCATTCTAAAAACTGCACCGAGTAATAAACTTCATAAGTTGTTATGTGTATATAAAAAACAAAAATCATTCCGAAACTTTCTCATACGATAAAAACAATTTATCTTCATGACTCAATTCCTTTGATTTATTTTTTTCTTTTTTTTGAAACATGGAATTTTAAAAGTTATTACACATGTACTTTTATGAAATGTTTATTATTGCAGAATTTGCATTAGCTTTATTTATTTGAACATCTTCATTGTGATTTTGAGATTTACGCCGTACATTTGTGGAATCACGAAGTCTTGGAAGTTTTCGAAGAGGTAATTATAGCTCAGTGTAAATGCTAAGGGAAATGCCAATTGTAAAGCATGCAAGGCGGTAAAGTAATTTATATCACCAGCATGGAATGTAACTTAGTCTAACACAGCCAATTAACTCTTTGATAAATAACTGCATGTTCAAACATACTAGCAGTAATCGAGGTGAATTATTTACTATTAAACAAGACATTGTATACAATGACGAATTGAGTTGAAGAAACTGAGCATTGTTGTGCATTAATTCCTCCAAGATATAAGAACAATGGTAAAAGGGAAAGTTTTGGTTGAAACTGTATTTGTCAGGATACACTTAACCTGACAGTGAAGAAAATTTCTAAGAGTGCTATTTTATGCATTCTATTTTCAAAATATTGTTTATTTTTTCAAAATAAATTGATTTTTTGTGCCATTTTACGTACCTTGTTTGATAAAAGCTTGTTTTTTAATTTGAAGGATAAGCTCGATAAATTTGGCAAAAAATAGCTATAAGGGGGACTTTCCTTATCTTAATTGAAAAGCTTTTTTTTTAATTTCAATTTAGCAGTTACTCTCTTAGTTATTGCATTTGTCTCTGAAATACTGTCATTGTTAATTTTAAGCAATCATCGTTTCTCGTAATACGTACTAATTTTTAGACGTGTGTATCATTAATGCTGAATAAAGCAGTAAAAACAGTGTTAAAAAGCAACGAAGTACTTATTAATGTATATTTATTTATTGAACTTTAAATTAATGAAATATAATGACTCGATATCATGAAATTCAACATTATCTTAAATAGTTTTGTATTATCTTGTTAGAACATATAGAAAATAGTAAGAAGCAAAATAACCAATTTCAAAAAAAAAAAAAAAAAAAAGTCATTGACGCAGCAACTTGCATATAAATAAGAACAAATGTAAACTATTGATACATACATATCAGTTATAAAATATAAAAGTGAACAGCAAAATAAAGAAAAGGGGAAAAAATAAAGATTATGTTTGTTAATGTGCTATTTTGTCAATTCTGACTGAATTCTAGTCGATACACAGTGACAAGAAAGAAAAAAAAAATAGAATTAATATTCATCTTTATACATTAAAACCTAAAATGGCGCGATCTAAAAAAAATCGATTTTTTAGTGATATAATAAAATAATCGTCGTAATATGTTTCAAAACTAATATTTATTCCAAATAGAATCCCTTAAACTCAATACAACGTTTAGAACTAGCAGCAAATTTATCTATAGATTTTTCGAATTCGTTTTAGGGAATGTTTTTTAGCGCCTTTGTCGCAGCTGTTTAAGTGACTAGAAAATTATTTAAAAAGCTCCTTTCAGAGCAGTTTTCAGTTTTGGGAACAGAAAATAGAGATGTGTCTTCGATCACCCTCCGTATTTACCTGAGCTATATTTATTAACGTTGGTTAACATGCGCTAATGAAGATCTACGATTGTATATTTTGCAAGTGGAACTACTGGTGTGAAAATACTTTTAAGCTATATTTTAATAAATTATCTCTCAGTATGGTTTGGTTATGAAAAAAATGGGTTTGTACGCGTTGAACATTTTAGTCTGCTAGTCCTTTGTCCGACGATTTCCAAATTAAATTCATTTCATAAGTAAATTCAGTGATTTAAAGAAATGCATACTTTGGCAACTGTAAAACTTGCTACTGGCAGTAGAAGACAGTCAAATATAGAGAAATCAGCTCACACAAGAGTATGGAAGGAGAGAATTAACATGAGGAAATATTTCTGTAGCATTGAGAGAATGTCTACAACCTATATAAAGTTTTGAAGCGTCAAATTATAAAACGTTGATCGATTAGTCAACGGGATCAATTTCTTCCTCTTCAACAGTAGAAAATGAGAAAAAGATATTTTACCATTTTTAAAGACTAAATAATTGCAGAAATTTGTAGTCTTAAAATTCCCTCGTCACACTTTGGCTGTTGAAAGAATTGAATCTGGCCAGTGAATCTGCAGAAATGGTTTTTGAGGAAAATGCAAGAGATAAATTCATAAGAAACACTTTATATTCGCGATCATCATTGCCAAAACTGAGAAGTTCTTTAAAACTTAACTCAGAAGTCGAAACGAGTTTAAAATTTAAGTGCTAATTATGAATGTAAATATTTTGCAAGTGCAGGTGCAGGGCAAAATAATAAGAACACCTGTGAAAAAATGAAAATCTTTTATTAGTAAGAGTTTGAGCCACGATTTGCCCAATTGGCAGTTTGTATTCGCCATGGGACTGAAAAATAAAGGTCTTGATCGTAGTTCAACGGAATTCACACCAATTCCTCGTGCAAGAGAGTCTCGAGTTCAGATCGATTTCTTGGAAGAGGAAACCGCGTACGGACTTTGTTCTCTAAAAAACCCCACAAAAGCTCAATGACGTTCACACCAGAGGATTGGGGATACCACGTTAGATGTTCCACTTCATCGTCATGCTCCTGTAACCATGTTTAAACGCATTGCTGCTTGAAAACAGATGCGTTGTCATCTTGGAGCACCGGACGTTCTCCCAGAAAGAGAGTCTGACGATTGAAAAGAGATTATTGGGGAGAAAGCTTCGATTATGTTCACATTTGGTTCACCACCCTCAGGAGAACAAGAGGCCCCAACCTACGGAAAGATATTGCTCCCCACACCGTCACAGAATTACCTCCAAGCTTCACGATAGGGACCAAGCAGTCAGTATGATATGTTTCTGTCGGTGTTCGCCAGACGAACACACGTCCGATGTTCTGGAATGAGGTAAATGATGATTCATCAGACCAAATGATTTGTTTTTATTTCAGTTGTGTCCAGTGTAGGTGGTCTCTGCGCCACTGAAGTCTCTTAATAGCATTTTGCGCAGAAACTAATGGTTTTGGAACAGCTACTCTGCCATGAATGTGCGCAGCATGCAACTCCCGTTGAATAGTTTTCACTGATACGGGGCTTTCTAGGTGGGTATTCATTTTGGACGTCATATAAGGCAGTGTAGTCTTGCATTTTCGGGAGAAAATCTTCTTCAACACTTGTCTATTACGATCCTTCAACTTCGAATTTCGCCCACCGTTGTATTTCGCAGGAGACAATTTATCCAGATATGTATAGGCTATCATTACCCTTGATACAGTGGTCCTTGAAACACCCACAAGTCTGGCTGTTCTTTATACTGATGCTTCAGCTAGATAATCTGTAATTATCATGACTCTTTTCACATCGGAGAGATCGGACATACCACACTTTGCTAAATGTAAAAAATTTCCATGCAACCCTCACACTGCCAAATGCTTGATTGATACTTTTCCTACCACCGCCACTAGGTGGCTAACTGTCGCAACACGAGGCGTTCGTTTAACACTAGAAAGACTGCGTTTTGAGTATACCTAGAAAGACTAGCAGCGGTCACTTTGACCGCCATACTGAAAAGATTAGAAATTTCCTCCTTTCGGGATTTTTAACCATAGAAAAGATTTGTTTTAATGTGTCAGAATTTGATTTAACAATTTAATCGTAATATAGTCTGCAAATAAGTCTCAGATAGCTTTTTTTTTTAATTTTATGTTCGATCAAGTCAAATACATGCTTTACACAATTGGCATTGAGAAAGAGCAAATTTGTACAAAAAAGAGGAAATTTTCTTAGCATGTAATAACTAACAAGTACTATAATCAACCATGCATAAGTTTGGTGTAAAAAATATCTAAATAACGCAAGATACCGTACATTACTATCTTTTACAGTATTTCGAAATACTTATGTTATCAGGTCAGCTGTATATTAGCCATTAACAGTTTTTTTTTTTGGCAATCAGAACAAATGCTCGTAAATTTATTTCCGCATAGTTTAATTTCACACAATTTTAATCTTTTTCCTGAGGTAGATACTTATTTACATGCAGCAAAATTGATCAGTGGAGGTGACTTGGAGGAAATTAGAGAAATATTTGATTTTTATGTTTTTGAAATTTTCCCCTTTTTTTCGGCGTCGGGCCCTTTTTTCCTTTTCTTTCACTGCTTTTTATATACTGATCATCAGTTTGTATTAGTGAGGTTTCTTTGGATTCTAACTCAGAAGAACAATCCTTTTCTGCAAATCTAGGCTCCGGAAAATATTTGTAATAATCTCATGAAAGCAAACTATTATCATCGCTAGGAATATATTTCTCTTCAGATAAGTCAGACTGTTCATTCGAACCATAATCTGTTTTAGATAAATCTGCAACAGTTTGAGAAATTAATGCTCCTAAAAGTTTTGCTTGTCAATGGTTCTTCATGGACATCATGAATATAATTATGTGACTGAGCACTTCATTATCATCGAAGAAAATAAACGTCAATGCTTCAAGCAAAGCACATGCTTTGGTGCACAAAAGAATTCCAGCAAACATTTTTGGAATTTACCAGTTTATATTTACTTCTTTTTAGACTCAAAGTAATTTCACGTGTCCAATCACATGCTTTTCAAATTTACCTTTCTCAACTTTGCCTAATGTGCAGATAGCAGAAAACTGAAACCATGCAACCAGCAGATGTTTCGCATTTTCGTAACAGTTCAAAGAATCAAACCTGACCAGCAGGTACTACTCAAGCTCAACATTACTCCCTCTGACAACTAACAATAGTCCATAGTACACACAACTGATAAGAGAAAAAAGAAGAAAACGGATGCATAAAGAAAGGTTCACTTAGCGGTCAAAATGACCGTAGTCAGTCTTTCTAGGTATAAACATTTATAGCAACTATAATAATAATCCTAAAGAAAAAAAAATTACTGTTGTAAGATCTTAATAAATAGTTAGGAAAAGTCAATGAAGGAAAAAGAGTTTGAAAATTAAACGCAGCAAATATGAGCATTTGAAAATCGTTTGCGGTCAAAATGACCGCTTTCGTCTTTCTAGTGTTAATGGACGGTCGAAGAAAGACTGAATTTTAACTGGGTGTTCCTATTATTTTGTCCTATACCTGTACGTAACTACAATAAATAACTGTCTTTCTTGTTTTGTTTGATGGGAAGGGCACGGTTGAACACAAAATGCTTTTACCCCCTTGAGGTGGATTCTGGGTTGCTAATGAAACAAAATATTATTGCATTGCTAGGAAAGAGCTGCGCAGTGCACATTTATTTCAAAAAATGTAAAACTAGACTATAAAAGAAGAAATACTGTAATGTGAAAAAAAAAAAAAAAAAACTGAAGTAGTCAAATTTTGGTTAAGTAAGTGAAATTTAGCCATAAGGCTTTTGCACGAATTAAAAGCTGTTAAAAAATGCAAATAAACCTAGTAATACGTGAAAAGTACGTATTAAAAGGAAATATTTTAATGGCATCAGAACACAAATTTTGCATATTTGCAATTTAATAAAGAAATTTTAAATTTAAACTTTTTTTTTAACCTTTTCCCTAATTTTTAAAGCTAATGCGCGATTTTAAGACTTAAATTTTAAAATTATTTTCCCACAATCAGGATGCTAATATCGAGCTTAAGTTTTGCTATTCGAAATCGCTTTTCGAGAATATCAATTTTTCGGTCCACCCTGCTGCGTACAGTCGAGTCTCGATAACTCAAAGCCTTATAACTCGAATATTCCTTTATCTCGATATTTTTCATTTGGTCCCAAGAAAAATTTAGTTTTTTCAATACAAAATTGTTTCTATGTCTTGAATGTACTAATTTTAATTCGAAGCTTTTACGAAAGTTTCGTTTTTATGTAAGCATAAAAATGAAGTCAAAATAAGAAAAGTTTTTCCTTATCAGCTTGAATGAGGGGAAAACTAGTTTAAAATAGTGCTTCTTAATGCGCAGTGTTGCAAGATCGGAGGAAAAGTTGCCAATTGAGCTAATTTTTGCTATGCCTGACGACCTAAAATTTCATTGCTGGCTAATCTTTGAAAAGCCTAAAATTTTGTCAAAACTGGGGAAAAGTAGCCTTTTTTTTCTGGATGACTCAAATAAGCGTGCTTTTAGAACAAAAGCCGTTTAAAAGTAATGCGAACTAAAGTCAAGAGAAAGAAATTTTTGGCGAAAAAATTCTTTTCAATTAGTTGTTTTCATGTCTTTTAATTCTCACCTTTTACATGCCTAAGTGGGAAACACCTAGTGATGTTTATAAATTTACATTTTCTAGCAGCATCTCATAGAATTGTACTGAAGTGGTACTCTTGTCCACAACGAAAGATATACAGTGTTATCTTCAAATACATTGATATGTCCGCAGGTATACGTACAGGTGTAAGGGCTTTATTCTCTGTTCTGTTCAAAAAGATTTCATACAGACGTCTTGATACCTTTTGTCCTTTCTACTTCGCAATAAAACTGAGTAATTTCTAAAAACAAATGGTATTCAGTTATGAAAATATTTAGAGGAGATTTTAGAAATTTTCGATCGTCTTAGCCGAAACTTATACTTTGATGAACGTAATATACGTGAAATGTTTCATGTGATGAAACAGTAAATAAAAAAGCGAGTTTCATTGTATTTACATTGACATCATCCTCACTTGCATCAATATTATAATTATATGTAAGCAATTAAATTATGTAACTGTTGATCGTTATGAATGCATAATAGTGTTGCACAAATTCAACGAGAAAGCATTTAAGTACTTCAATTGACAAAGGATTTTGTGAAGACAACATAGAAGACAGCAATGGTTCTATAAACTACTTTATAAACCAGCTGGAATTCGTAATTGCATTTTGAATATTAAATACTGGAAATAGCTGTTTTAGAATGCGAGAATACGGTTAGGTATCGAACTTTTGAAATAGTAAATGCATTATATGCAATGTATGTCTCTAGATTTCATCAGGTAGATAATTTGTTAAATTAGGAAATGTGCAATAATCGGAAAATGATGAAATTGGAATATGAATTGAATAAAGTGCTTACTTCGCAAGAGGCTGTAATTAATTAATTGTAAAATGTGGAAGTTTAGCGAAGTTTATGATTAGGTCCTGCAATGACTAACTTATAGTACTAGTGATGAGTCTTTGTAACGAGAATTTTCTCTGATAAAATTCATATTGTATTTTTTATTATATGATTCGATTATTACAGATATCAGATTAGATATCACGAAAAATTGCAATATTTGCACAATTTTTTGTTATGAAAGCTTAAGTTAGCATCTCATTTTAAATCTTTTATGTTTTTTAATGGTTTAAAGAATTGCCTTATGCTGTTTACCAATCTAAAACAATGATCATACATTCTTATCTTATGGTTTATATGACTTATTATTACTGATCACTATCTAAAGTTTTTATCGTAAACTATTAATATTTTTGTAGCCTCTTAAAAAATATTTTATCATTTAAATTTATAGATTTTTGTTGTCTACATTGCAACGTAGAAACATAATACAAAAACGAAGCATGCCAAAAATGCATTGTCACAAAATATATTTATTGTACCAAAAAAAAAAAAGCAGTATCAAATATTTATTCTCAAGAAACTAGCTTTTCATATGTTTGGAATCAAAATATACATATTGTTGAAGTTTAAGATGATACAGTTCCATGAAATATTGGAAGGAAGCCAGTTGGTAAGGAGTAATAAAAACTTCCCTGATTGAAACAACTTAAAGTTCAACTTCTGCATGTACAGAATCTATTTAACCAAGTTAGGTTCTCAAATAACGCATTTTTCGATTTTATAAGTTCTTATAAATGTTTGGACGTATACTATAGCTATTTCTTAGCAAGATTTAGTAAGTTAAAACACGAAATATAGTTTAAAGGAACATACTAGTATGTGTTCACGTTTTATAGCGAAACTTTCATTCGTAAAAATAACTTACTTAAGCTTAAAATATAATAGCAAACTGATATATTTAATAATTATTTAATATTATCTTAAAATTACATTTAACTACATTAAAGTTTTTTCAAGTATTGAAAAAGTGTCTTAGTTTTAAAACTGATATATTTCGTCACCATCGTATCACGTAGTTTTAATTTAATTGGATTTGCTTACTTTTGAAATATTTCTCTTTCATTTTATATACTTAAAATTATGTTTTCATTCATCAAAGATAATGGGGTTAACCGGGTTTGAATCTCGGCTCAGGCATGAATGTTCTTTCTGTCTCCTGTCATTGTCCTTCCTTTGTGTGACTGTGTTGTTGTGCTGTGAATGGTTGCCTATCCTATAAACGGGTCTTTATTGCATGTGTGTACTGTGGAATTAGGACCAACTTACGGTACAGTTGGAAAAGTGAAGCAACGCACCCCAAATTCCTAGCTGGCACAAGAAAACAACAACAACCGATGGTGTTCCCGGAAGCCCATAACTAGTCATATACCCCAAAGTTTTTTCTGGCACAAGAATATAACAACAACTGAAGGTGTTCCTGGAAGCCCATAACTAGTCCTTACGGTGCCCATAACTAGTCATATACCCCAAAGTCTTTTCTGACAGAAGAAAACAGCAACAACTGATGGTTTTTCTGGAAGCCTATAACTAGTCCTTACGGTGCCTATAACTAGTCATATACATAAGTTTTTTTCTCGTACATTTGTTCAAAGGCGTTAAAGTTGCCTCATTATTTTTTTTAACGTCAGTGGTGACTTTAAAAACTAAGCTACTAAAATGGACTTGGAAAATTTAGCTTTCTTTTCTTGAAGCAGCTCTGTAAATATTCAGAAATAAATCTGCGAAAGAGAGAAACAATTACGATACGAATAGTAAAAAACAAAAACAAAACTGCGTTATGCTTTGATGTTTGTTTAGTAGTTATTTTTCTTTCATAAATAAAAAAAAAACTATCCCGCTGCTTGTCAGAGAGCATAAAAAAGAGTGACGCTACCCATCTCTAAACTAAAACAGAGAAAATAGTTGTATATAAAGCACTGCATTTAAAGTCAAAATAACTATTTGAAATTAGTTTTAGTTTTCTCTTGGCATATTCTTTTTCTGACTTTAACCTTAAATATATATTTCATATAAAAGTGATAAAACGTTTGCTTCTAATGTAAACATTCTGTCGACTTACAAATCTATATTAGGGTGCGTCTTATTTTTGAAGATGTTATTTTTTCAGGAGGCACCCTCTCATTTTGTTCCTTTGGATGAAAAAAAAATCACATATCATAAAAATAAAAATTGAATAAAATTTAGAGGTTGCTACCATTGTTGCAAAATTTGATTTTTTTTTGCATCGATTATTATAATATTTATTTATCTTATATTTTTTTTTCATTTCAATTAGTAATAAATTAGATTGTTACTGACTTTGAAATTATTTCATATTTTATTAAATCATGTTAATTAACTGTAGCTACAATTAACTCTCAACCTCTTAACTTACTGTTGGTTAGCAAAAAGAAACACAAGTTGTCAGTGTTAAGAACTCAAAAAGAAAATTAAAAGAGTTCTATTTTAATAATCAAAAACAAAATTATTGGAATCATATCATTAGATTATTTGCATGACCTTGCTCTTACTGATGATCCTTTACGAAAGATTTCACTTCAAGGCGAGAAATTATTTCTAACTGAAAGAAAACTAACTAGGAGGACAAGGCGAAATTGGTAACAAATACATCTCTGTTTAAAAAGGCAACAGAACTTGCGTGAAAAGAAGGAATTTTGAAAGAAAGAAAATCATGAAGAATCTGAATCAACTGTTGTGAAAGTTTTTTTTTTTTCCTTTTTAGCCTTTGTTGTAACAGAATGTACTTTGACTGATTCTGAAGAACAAGAATTTGCAATAAAGTTTATCTAGATTTGATCTATTTTTGTTGAAAAGCATTTTCACATATAAGAAGAGAACTGTTGCTTCAAGTAATTTTATTTGATATCTACATGTCATTTCTGAAGACAAAAATTCAAAATTGGTCTATTCCTTTCTAAAATTCCTTCTTAAAAAAACCTAAAGGAACAACTCCTCCAATGAAACACTGAACAGCAGATGTTGTAGAACTAAAACCAAAGGAAAAAAATAGAGGATTTCATTACTAACATTCACATTTTTCACCATAAGGGTTTTTTCATCAAGTTTTTTTGAAGAGATATTATCAATTAGTTTGGATGATGAGTAGCAGTCAGAAAAAGGCTTGTATATTTCACATTACTAGAAACAAAGGGGAAAAATTACAATATTGGTGTAAAAGACTGAAGTTGAAAACCAATGATATGGCGTAGTGGAACTTTTGCGCGATTTTTGTTTAACATTATTACACAGCATAGCAACCATGAAATGCTTATTATTTTTTTGTATGCATAGGAAATAAGTATTTGGGTTATGTTTCTACATTAACCAACCCAAATTCATGTTGATGTCAAATATTGCAATAGAAAATTGGGGGAATATATTTTTACTCTATTTTTCCACAATGAACGTAATTTTAATCGCTGGTAGCAACCTCTAAATTTTGTTCAAATTCTATGAAACTTTTAAATTGGTAATTTTTCATCAAAAGGAAGCAATTAAAGGGGTGCCCCATTTCTAAAATTTTTCAAAAAGTGCATTATAAGACGCACCCTAATCTACATACTTAAAAAAATATCGTTATAGCTAAAAACGAAGATTTACTTTACAGGTAAATATTTTCTTCAGTTTTTCCATGTTCGAATTAGTATGAATATTATTTTTATGTTATTATTTTTTGATATGAAACATGTGGAGCGTAACTACGTACTTTTGGAAAAATTATTTGTTTTTGAAAGAAATACCTCTGTTTATTTTACTCAAAATTACTGTTATGTTTAGGCCTGTTGCTAAGACTAGGAATATAAAATAATAAAAAATTACAGACATCACTCGTATAACACGGTTAATTCGTTCCGTGTAGTATCAAAACCGTGTTATACGAAACTTTTTAAAATATAACTTTTTAACTTATTTTTTACACTAATTAATCATGTACATAGTAAAAATCAAGTCAATACGTATCGTGTTGTATCGAAACCGTGTTACACGAAACTTAGAAATGATATGAATCAAGGGATGTGTACCGTGTTACGTCGAAACCAAGTTTCATAAAAACAAAGTAAAAACTTATTAGAGTTATTATCAAACTTTAACAGAATGCTTTAAAAAAATTAAATTCCATCTTTTTTAAAAATAACTTTCGTGTTATATCAAAACCATGAAGTATTAAATTGAAGTTTCGTATCGTGTAATATCGAAACCGCGTTATAATAATCGCAAATTTGATACCGTGTAATATCGAAACCGCGTTGTACAAGTACTGTGTTATACGAGGGACGCCTGTATTTGAAAAGTAAGCAAATCCATTAAAATTAAAATTGCACGATGCGATGGTAACGAAAAAAAGATCCGTTTTAAATTAGGAGCTACATTTTAACTATGTATGTCGAAAAGATGGATGTTCTGAAAAAAAGGTTAAACATAAAATACACCAGTGAAGTCAAGTAACGTAATGGGGTACCTAAAAAATGGCAGAAAAAAACCTCTTCTTTAAAATAACATCGCTTAAAATTTTCTAAGAAAGAAAATTGCTTCTTTTAGACGCAATCGATCTTAATCACCTCTTGCTTTGACAAGAACATAGTGTTTCTTAACCGCTTAACAGCATTTTCTCATGAGATAAACAACGTAACGTGGATCAGTATCCGTAAGAAGTGTTATTTTAATCAGTAACTCCTTAGTGGTTATAGACAGTTTGAAACATTTGTTAAGTAGCTTGTAAAAACGCTTCAAAGTGTTTTTGTAAGCTTTATGAGATTAGAAACATTCTTCAAAGAGTGAAGTTGCTATGCTGCCGAAAATGTTGAGTATTTTGTTGAGATGAGTATAGACGATTTATATATTCTCCATTTTAATATTTTTCTTTTTTGTGGCATAAATAAAAAAATATTACCCCATGATGATTATTTTATTTTAAACATTCGTAAAATTAGGGTTTAGGGGATTTTTTTTTATTCATAAAGCACACTTCTTTGAAATTTTTAAAGAGCTGAAATTAAAACTCAGAACTCAAAACGAGTGACTTTAATTAGGTGAAATACTTGTATACATTTCAAAAAAAAAAAAAAAAAAAAAGAAAAAGGAACAATTTCGTAAATTTTGCAGTTATTAGTCAAGTATTTCACATGCATAATAAAGGATATTACGGTCAATGTTTGCTATCATTGCTATTCTCTTGTATATCTTTAACAGTTCTTAAAAGAATTGGAATTTGTTAAATCAATGCATTTTCGGAGATCTGATTATCTATACTAATATTATAAAGCTGAAGAGTTTGTTTCTTTGAACGGACTACTCTCAGGAACTACTGTTTCAAATTGAAAAATTCTTTTTGTGTTGAATAGTCCATTTATTGAGAAGGCTATTGAATATTTTTTTAGTGTTTATTCAGATTGACCGAAATATTTGTAATTGCAAATTAAATGTTTAATTAATGTTTAATTCTGTGAATTCCTAATAGATGGCGAGGTAGGTTTAGCTCTATGAGTTAACTCATCCAGAGGGAACTGGCCAACAGTATCGATAGCTGCAAGGAACCATACCGTGTGGCTCTGACGCGAACTGTTGCGAACGTCGCTGTTGTGGTCAGCGAACTAATTTTTGAATGAGTTTTTGTCTCGATATTCAGGTACATAATTTGATTTTGTGGGATTTTTCTGACGAGTTTTGTTTTCCTTATTTTTTCAACGTTTGTTTTTGTTTTTATGGTAGAAGAAGATCTAAGTAAATAATTTGCTTTGTCGTATTATTCGATTGTCATAGTTTTTTATGAAGTTTTTATTATAGTAATGTTCATTTGGCAAAACATTTTGAATTGCAGAAGAAAAAACCCACTTCACTCGCTAAAGGGCAGGTTTACGGTAGCGTGATTGCTTGATGCGTTAAGCAATGAACTAATACAGTTAAAGGATTATTTTGAGTTTTAAAGCTACTGTTAATCTTTTTATGTGTTTAGGCGAATAGTTTTAAATTACAAAGAGACTTTAATAGGTTTTTTGAAAAGGTGTGTAAGCATTTTAGTTGAAGAAAAATGCTAATTTCACATCAGAAAGGGGGGGGGGTTGATTTTTTATATTCAACGGACTTCCTTTAAATTCTTAACTCGGGCATTGCCGTGTGAGTACTGCTAGTTATAAATAAAAGGCAAACACAATTTC
This sequence comes from Uloborus diversus, assembly GCF_026930045.1. Lineage (NCBI taxonomy): Eukaryota > Metazoa > Arthropoda > Arachnida > Araneae > Uloboridae > Uloborus > Uloborus diversus. The sequence continues at coordinate 177,640,474 of NC_072733.1, read as the reverse complement.
ACGTTAACGAATCTTCTAAATGTCAATACTCATAAGATAAAATGTATATTTTCTCCTCATATAAGTCTCATTTCTATTTGTTTATTATTAATATTTTAAATTTTTTTGACATTTAGACACGTTTATTTTTATTGAAACTAATTTCATCAATGTAGAAATGGTTCTATATTTTGTGAAAATAAAAATTTTCAGGAGTGGAAGCAAAATTATCTCTAGAAACTCAATATTAGTCATAATAGAGATGATGATAATAATAAACAAATTTTAACAAGTTTACACCTGTTTAAGATGGTTTTACGGACGGTTCACCCAATATAAGATCCATTTGGCAGTCAATCTTTACTTAATGTTTTCATTCCTCGCTCTCTCATCTATACTAATTATATAAAGCTGAAGAGTTTTGTTTGAACGCGCTTATCTCAGGAACTACTGGATCAAATCGAGTTGTCTTCACTAGTTCATTTATTGAGGAAGGCTATACGCTATACAGGGTGTTTTTAACTCTTGGGCAATCTTTAAGGGTTGATGGTACACATCAGGACAAAAAATGTAATATTCTTTTTATCAGTATTTTCTTCAAAATAAGTTTAGAATATGTTGTTTGAAAAATGCTAATAGAGGGCGCTTTAGACTTTGGAGTAACGAACAACTATTTTTACTTCCTTTTACAAAAAAGGAAGTATTGTATTCGCGAAAAAAAAAACTCACTCAAAAATTGACCTTAATTTCCATTTTACTCACCCACGAATGAATATTATAATTTTTTTTTCGACTCGACCACACGTGGATAAGTGCTTAAGAACGTTTAGACACACGAAATATCTATAATGACGATTCCCGAGATAATTACAACGAATTTTCTCGTGACGTATGTATGTGCGTATGTGCGTCGCATAACTCAAGAACGGTAAGCCCTAGAAAGTTGAAATTTGGTACGTAGACTCCTAGTAGGGTGTAGTTGTGCACCTTCCCTTTTGATTGCATTCGAGGGTTTCCAAAGGGGTCTTTTGCCCCTTTTTGGGGGGAAATCATTGTTAATTTCGATGTAAACTCAAGTAGTGTTATTATTTGGCGGCCACTTGGCGATATATCGCCAGTATTTTGGTCGCCAAGTTTTGTCGCCAACTTGGCGAAAAATTTGGAGGATTTATTTTTTTTTAAAATCTGTTTCAATTTGGCCACTGTTGGTGATATTTAGAGAGTAAACTATTGAACAACATTAGAATTGCCAGTAATGGGGAAAATGTCATTAAATTGGAGTAAAAGGAAGTCATGTGATGCACACATCGGCTCGTTTACGCTATTTTTGAATCTCATTAAATGTTTTCTAATGCTTGGACTTAAACTTAAATTTTGAGCTCAAAATACAATTGTTGAGAGTGAATGCACAGATAGGTACGACAAACGAAACTGTCGAGTTGTAAGGACGCTATTTTGACTAGGACGACCTTTTAGAGGCATACGAACAATTGTTGGACTATTTAAAGGAACGTATAGTAAGTCTCAGAGAAGCAGGTTGGTTGTACGCGCGTATCTGCCGCCACCTCGGTCGGAGCGATATTGTAGTAATTTAGTGTAGGTAAAAATATAAATGAATTACTCCATTGCGGTCGGTTAAGGCATTCTAGAAACAGAAATGAGCGCGAAGATCGCACATCATAAGAGCGGCCACTGCCGTATCAACAAGGTAGCTAACATAGTTCCATGCTGTTTAACACCTTCCAAGAAACTGATGGTTTCAAGAAAAACAATCCTGAGTAGACTGAAAGTCGCTATGGTACCTTGAACCGGCGTTCATTACGATGGATTGGATTTTCGTCGATTGGATTTTCGACAACTGATTAGCTGGTTTGTGACAGATAGGCGGCATGTTATCTTCAACGATGAATCTCGATTTAGTTCTAGTGGTCATAGGTATCCTATTTCATTCCATACCACGCCGTGTTTTGTCTTATGTAGCTGATAGAGGAGGCTATACAACTTCCAGCTTTGTCACCTTTATTGTATCATAATTTCGTAATGAAGAAATCTTTTGTTCTGAATTTGTAATCATTTCCTTATCTTGTCATAGGCCATATACATTATCCATTTTAAGTTTCGTAAAGATCGTTCGTTTCCTTCTGGGTTAATGTTTTTTTTTGTGACAGAGTGTATTTCAACTTCTGTGCACAGTTCAATTTGCGCAACTTAATCACGCCCAATGATTCTGATTTTGAGCTGAAAATTTAAGTTGAAGTCCAAGCATTAGAAAAAATCTAACAAGATTCAAAAATAGCGGAAAAAAAAAGTTGTTCGTTGCTCCAAAGTCTAAAGTGCCCTCTAACGGCATTTTTTAAACTACATCTTCAAAATTTATTTTTTAGAAAATACTGATAAAAAATGATTTTGTCCAAAACCACAAACAAATAGACCAATTTTTCCGTTTTTTACGATTGTTGAAATTTTGGACCCTAAACTTTAATGGCGCCTATCACCTTCGGAAGACTTTTAGGACCCTTATTTTTGCCATTATATTTTTTGTCCTGATGTGTACAACCATCCCTTAAAGATTGGCCCAAGAGTTCTGAAACACCCTGTATAACGTCACGCTATGACTGATAGGCGTGGAGCAGCAATAAATTGTAATTAAATTAATAATAATCATAATGCATTTTTGGTTTCATCAAAAGTTCGAACTTTTGTTGCCCGAATAGCACAGTCGGTAAAGCGCTCGGCCAGTAGCACTAAGGTCTCGGGTTCAAACTCGGCTGCGGGCGGGAGAATTTTCAGCATTTATTGCCGGAAACGCTGAAATTAGCCGTTTTTTTCTCTCTTTTTTTCAGCGGAAACAAAATTCGCAAGCTTTTATACACCATAAAGCTAACGTGCAATAGATGGCAAAAATGCACAAAAAAGAAGAATGAAAAATTTGCAGTTACTGCTCTTACCTGACCACGGCAGTACGGTACTCTTGTTCTAAGCATCCTACCGCATTGTTTTGCATTTTAAAATTCTACTTCGATTATTTATGCGAAAAAATATACGCTTTATTGCACAACAAAATCATCGCTCCGTTATGCTTAGCTTTTAGGAATAGAAGTTATGATTTTAATATTAAATGAAATAGTTTCATTTAATGGTTGGTTAAATATATCAAAAGTTTTATCAGTTTAAAACGGCTATAGTTTGCGTTTAAAAGCTTAAAACTGAAGGAATGTTTACCTGAAATCGTTATCTTTCGTGGAAAAAAAATCTCTTTCATTGAATTGAAACGGGAAATGAAATTAATTACCAAAGCAAAAACCACGAGCTATGAATTAAACAAATTAAGTTGAAATGATGTGAAACGTTCAAAAATTATGTCAACTGAAAATTTCGAGCGAGCTTGAAACTATTCCAGTTTGGTATCATGACTATCTCTCTCTCGCATTCTGGTTTTCCTTTTATATTCATTTAGTAATGTCTCTCTTTCGACATCCCCTTCAATTGTTTACCCAGAATGGAAAGTGGAAATAATTGCAACGAACGACAGTAAAGTGCTTTGCGTTTAACATTGTAATGAGAATGGATTCTTGGCACGTAAAAGAATTTGGAAAAGATAAAACGGAAGACATAGGAATAGGGAAGATAAAGATTAAGTAACTGTAATTTAAATGGAAACAAATTGCACATGTGAATGGGTTTAGGTGGAAAAAGACATTATAAATTGCTGTTTTATTTGATTATATTCTGGGGTTTATATCGACAAGTGTGTCGGTTTTTGAGCAAAAGACAGTTACAAAATGAAGAGATATATTACACCGCAAAAATTAACTATTTGTTAGTGATGCAATATTTTTCTCTTTAAAAAATGTCTCCCCGAAGAGGAGTTATTTTAAAAAAAATATTGTTATACCGAATAAAGGATACTATTAAAACAATATTTATTTTTATTCTTTAAAAAAATATTTCTTATTTATTTACTTTATGTAAAGAACTAAAATTTTCTGTCTATTTTCAAGTCAAAAATTTTATTTATAAAAAAATTGATGATTTAGAAACGTGGAAATATTTTTTGGCTCCTGTTTTACTTAAAATGTAACACCATTATTAGTTATTTTTATTCTAATTTGTGTTTACTATAAAGTTAACTGAAACTGAAGAAGTTGTTGTTGTCGTGTGCCAGCCACTTTTGCAACTGTACCGTAATTTGGTGTGAAATCCGACTTCCAGAGTACATACATGCCACAAGGACCCGTTTATAGGGTGGGCAACCATTCACCGCACAATACATTCGCTCAAAGAAAGTACAAGGACAGGAGAGAGAAAATACATCCATGCCCGAGTCGGGATTCGAACCCAGGGCCTCCTCATTGCAGTCAGACTGTTCTGACCACTAGACAAGGCGGACTACAACTGAAGAAGTTAATTTGTAACATTAGCGCCTTCTTTTTAGCACACGCTGTTGACAATTAAATCGGGTGATTTTATGTTTCTCTAAAGCGTTTTGCATGATGAAAGATAAATTGATATGTAAAAATAAGCTCGGGTAGCTTTTGTGTCATTATTTTAAAGGAAATCATTAAAAATAATAAATGCTCATCAGGTTCATATCTTCGAGAGCGTACGTTCAGGTCCCATTCTCTGAATATACTCAACCCTCTTTCATTACACTTAATGACAAGAATCATTTAAAAATACATTGAATTTTAAAATTTATTAAGTTATTGAAATGGCAACTATCAAAGACTGGGATTTATATGCTGCAACGGCGATTAGGCTCATGACATGACGTTATAAAATCAGTAAATAATTTGAAGGTATGTGAATTGTAAGAAAAAGTCAATGTGTTGAAAATTAGGCGACTTATTACTTGGTTTTGCGCTTGTGTAAACTGTAAATTTGTAGAATTAAAAGAGTAAGAGTTAAGTCGTTACAAGCATATCAATCTACTGTATATTTTAACTGATATTGTAGTTCTTTAGATTACTTTTTGTTATCAATTTTATTTTTTTGCATTCAAGAGTTTGCATTGACAACACTCAAATTTAATAAATAAAAACGAATGCAAAATCACTTTTATTGGAAATAATATAATTCAGATATTGCTCTTTTGTTGTGGTTTTGAATTCTAATTGCATACAACGCACAATAGGTAAAATAATCAAATGAAAAAAGAAAAAAAAAACTTTCCACAGATAATAAAGTATGCCAGAAACTAAACATTTTTTTTATGAATAACCGCTTTTTTTCAAAATGCATCTTTTAAAAAGTTTAAAATTCAAGAATTATCTTAATTACTACGAAACTCTTAAGATTATTCAGTAACATTTTTCTTTAACCTTCAAAAAATTGACCTAATTATTTTATATTACAGAATAATTATTATATATGCATGAGGTTTTATTGGAGATATGTTTTATGGATGAACCAAATATAAGTCTCTTATACATTATTGTTTTTCATGTCGTAATTTTCTTTTGAGTAGTACGAAGCCAGCTGCTGTTTCAAAGTTCTTTTTTATCATTTTTACTATCGGGATTGACATCAATAATGCATTAGTGCCCATTCCGTCCAATATTTTCTCTTATCTGCGAAAATGTGTAGAAAAAATGATTTATGGAGGCATCCAAGGAAAAAATCTGCTAAAAATTTAGAAACATATAATCACATTACAGTATAATTTAATCGGATTGTTATCACGGTTCCTTCTAAACTAATTTGATTAAAAGAAATTAATAAAATTAACTAAAGCTATTCTACGAGTTTTAAATAATATCACGAAAAGTTGCTTTTTAAGTTAGTATAATACTGAGATCGCTAAATTTGGATAAAAATATTTTTTTGGGGGTAAAAACACTGATCATAAAATATCTGTTTATTAAATGAACATGGGTATTTTAAATTGATATAAAATTACAATATAAAAGTTGGGTTGTTTTTTCTGCATTGAAATATTTAATTTGCTTTGGAAAAAGTTAAAAGTAGAAAATAACATTTTGTTTTAAATGGTTCACATTATCGATTTAAAAATAAATATATGGAGAGGAGAAAAATCCCGATGCATGCTATCAGCTTTTTTGAGCGTAAAATCTGTTCCTCCTTTTCAGTTGTAGATAAATATTAGGCGTTTAACAAAATATTACACTTAAGGAATTAAGTTTTAACCAAATGTTTTTCTCAAATCTAATGTTTGTCTAGCAAAATTGTGGAAAATTCTTGGACTACTTAACGCTATGGCCCGTGTCTGACACGGGCAATGATGACTGGCAAATTTTACACATGCCTGTTTACGGGCACACGGCAAATTTTACACATGTCTGTGTCTTACACGGATATATTCTATCGTGCGTAATTTTATTTCTAATGCCTGTTTGAGATTCATTAAAGGAACAATATATAGATTAGATTATAATTAAAATTATTCTCCGTAAATGGTAGTACTCATGCGGCATTTTTCTTGTATAAACTACGTCGTGCAGTTTAATGATTGGTCACAAGCTTGTTAAGAATTCTTTATTATAAAGCAGTTGATTGGGGTGAAAAACGTAATATGTCTATTTGCCTTTAGTTTGTGAACATTCTTATGCTTGTAATTATGACAGTTTGATTTAATCTAATTTTAGTATTTCAAAATTCAAAAAAAAAAAAAACTAATACATGTGATCAAATTGTTTACACTTTGTTTGTTCACGAGTCCAGACATCCTTTCAGCTTGCAGATGGACTGCACTAAATTCTGTTAAGAGTGATCATTCACCAGTCCTTTTAGAGATTAGACATTCTCATTATATCCCTAATTGCATAAAAGCTTTTTGGAACTTCAAAAAAGCTAATTGGGTATCATTTAAATCCTCGCTGGATATTTCCCTATCTCAAGTTGAGACCTCTAGTAATCTGGAAACCAAGTGGAAGCATTTCAAAGACTCGGTAATTGGAGCCGCTAAAGTGGCTATCCCTAGAGGAAATAAGAAAAAAATATAAAGCTAATTTTATCCATAGCAGTGAGACCCTTTTGCTCCGTTTACATTAGAGAAACGCACTACTGAGAGAACTTATGTCATCCTTATCATCTAATTTTAGGTCCGACTTAAACTTGATTAATGCAAAGATTAAGCAGATGTATTCTGAAATAAGGAGAGAACGTTGGAATAACCTCTGTGAAGGATTGAATCCACGTACTCCTAACACATAACTATGGAAACTGGCAAAGAGCATTGATAGATTACAGCCACAGGCGGATAGATCAAACACTTTCAAGCATCCTGACGGCTCTTTGTGCAGTGATAATAAAGCGGCAAATTTATTCGGAGGACATTATCGGAAGGAGAGTAAACTCTATTTTTACCTTGAAGACAAAATGATTGCAACATCTGCAAGAGATTTTATTCATAAATGCCGCTGTAACTCCGGCGGTAATACAGTTTTTACTAGGGATTTTACAATGAAAGAGCTGGAAATTGCTTTCCAAAAAATGGATTTTAGCAAATCGCCTGGCATGGATGGAATCCATGGTCAAATAATGGCCAACTTAAGTCAACTGGGTAAATAGTTAATACTTGATGTTTTTAACACTTCCTGGACAGCTTCCTCCGGATGGGAAAGAAGCTCTTATCATTCCTATAAGAAAACCAGATTAACCGGCCAATGATCCTAACAGTTACAGACCAATCGCACTTTCCAGTTTCGTTTGCTAACTCATGGAGAGGATTGTCTTGCGTTGACTTGCTAATTATATTGGCCATAGTAATTTATCCCTTCCGAACAGTACGGATTTCGAAGGGGTCATTGCATGATGGATCATGTCTTGTTTATTTGCCAGAATACCAGGGATGCCCATAATCTCAGATCCACCAGACATACAATTGCTGCTTTCTCGGATCGATCCAAGGCCTTTGATAGGGTCTGGACGAACAACGTGTTTGCAAACTTCATACCATTTTCAATATAAGGGAAGGGTGCTTGCTGCCTTGGATTGCAGACTTAATAAGATCCAGATATATTCGTGTGAAATTTAGAGACATCATTTCGAGTAAATTCAGATTAAAACAGGGTATCACACAAGGATCTGTGCTCAGCCCCACCTTGTTCTCATTATTTATAGCCGGAATAGAGATTGGGGCTAATTTTGATCCAGGTATGGGATTGTATCCTGATGAAATTATTATCTGGAGCACCAACGGAAGCCTAACTACTGCTCAAAATGATATCAACTCTTCTCTTATTAAACTAGAGAAGTTTGCTATAGAGCACAAAATTTTATTTAACCACTCTAAGTCAGTTGCAAGTTGTTTTACCACAAATGGATATTTTTTATAATCATGAACCCGAAATTTTTCTGCTGGGAAAACGGCTGAATTGCGAAAAACATCCCAAATATTTGGGTTATACACTTGATCAGAAGATTCTTAGACATGCTTATATAAACAACTTGGTTTTGAGAGGTAAACAAAGACTAAATTTTAAAATACATCTCTTGTAGGACCTGGGGAGCAGACGCTCAGACACTTCGAAACACTTATATTGTGCTCATTCGTCCCGTCTTAGAATAGGGATTTCAAGTATATCGGGCTGCCTCAGTCAGTCCCCTTGATAGACGGGAAAGAGTTCAACTCTCGGCTGCAAGAAGTATCACTGGTCTCCAAAATAGTTGTCCGAAGATATTGTTTTGTATGAGGCTTACTTGCAACCTTTAGTACTCCGAAGCAGATGTCTCATGGCCAAATACTTTGCTAAGCTTGTTAGTTATGGTCACCAAAACAGAACTTCCAGTTATGTGCAAAACTAGAACCATAATCGACGCCTTAAGAGGCAGAGTCCACTTAGCTAAGCTGAAGACGAGGATTTCTTGTATAGTGAGGTTGACTATGTTTCACTGAATTATGACCTGGATGCAGTCCAATCATTTTATGAAAGAGTTTTCTATAGATCTAAATTCTGCTCGTACACCAACAAGAGCACTCAACACCCGGAGTATTTTAGACAGCTTGCTTTGGAGGTTATTCATCAAATCCCATGTGATTCATCGCAGATATATACCGACGGTAGGGTATCTATCGCTGGAGGAGATGGCGCTGTCTCGGGTAGCGGTGTTTTTATATGTCTTAACATTACTTTTCAGTGTATACCGTCACATGTGGATACATATGGAAATTAAGTTGCTGCCGGACTGGCACGTGAGGGGAGCCGAAGGGTTTCTCCCCATAAAGAGTGCCTTTCTTCTTCAGAAATTGCAACCCGAGTCAAGCAAAACATCTGCTCCGCTTGGAGACGGGAGCCTACACATGATGAGTACAAAGCAATCCGCCCCGGTGCTGCTTTACATAGGGCAAACAGCAAAGAAGATCAAACGGTACTGGACCGGCTACGAAGCGGACACACTCGTACACAAAGGTGTCTGGTCTCAAAGTTTTTCCTCAATGTCCCAAATGCAATATGGGTCAAGCCTCTCCTGCCCATATCTTTTTCTGCATCGGATGTGAAGAAGTTCTGCTCTACTCCAACCCTTTAGCAGTTTTGGAAGATTTGAAAGCGCACGGGCTCATGGACTTGGTCTGATGTTTCTGTCTAGCAAGTGGGATAAGCAACAACAACAACATTTTATTTGCTAACCATTTTCTTAAAAATTATTATTACCTCATACCCGGCTCCCTAATTACCCGCCTCGCCACACAACTCAAAACGTAAAAATATCTTACACTATTTCTGCCAAAAGAAAATCATTTCCTGAAATTTTTTTTCTGACAAATGTTTCGTACTTTAAAAGGTTAAAAACAGTTGCAATGAAAACGACTCGTATTTACCGTGTGATGTTAATGTTTTGATAACATAAAATATTTGTACCATAAAGCATATAAAATTTCTTTTTTATCTTTTAAAAAGCAAAATTACTGTCACATGGATCTATAAAACTGATTAACAAATGTTGAGTGCAATTTTGTTCTGAAAGTTTTAGACAAAGACATTTTAACTTTTCCTATTACTTTTTCATCAACTCCAAGTGGAACCGGGAGGTCTCATAAAATCCAGTAATCAGAGAAATTTTACGTGTTGTCGTTCGTAAAAGTAGATCTTATAGCCTATAAAAAATAAATTTAGAAGCGAAATATATATGAATTCCAAAGAGAAAAAAAAATATAAGATGGTGTCGAAATATTAGATTTCGTATTTAATTTATTTTAAAACTATTAAAAGTGAGCTAACATTTTCAAAAGAAGTCTAAAAGACACAAAATGTTTAATCTTGATAAAAACCTAAATAACAAAATAGACACGAATCACAAAAAAGCATATATTATTATAAAACAATCCTTAAGTTGCATGCATGTATGTTGTACTTTGTAATGATAACGTTGACCCGAGCTGCAATATGACTGCACAATAATTTTTTTTTATGATTCCTTTTTTTCTTCCTTAGAAGCACTATATTCCCTTACATATTTAAGATGCCCCAACCACGGGATCTTTCCAGCTTGTACTATCTGCATGGACAGATGTACACCATCTCCAATTTTTAATTTTCAGAACTCAGTTACATCCAGCCATCTAGTCGGTGGTGTTCTTTTAACTTACGATCCCTCAGGTTTTTCTACAGGGTGTTCTGTTTTAACCTGGAAGACCTTTATTTTCACAACCGTTAGACCTAGTAGATGAATACTTCCAATTGCAAAAATGTTCAAAATCATATGCTGAGTTAAAAAATATTGAAAGTTAGAAGTAAAAATGAAAATAAGTGAAAAATACAAAATTTAACTTTTTATACGGCCCCAATTTTTCTAACTTATATTTAGGGAAATAATCTCCATTGAAAAATAATTCCAGCACAAAAAGTTTGAAATTAGTGCGACAAATAGTCACCGAGATATGAAACACAGCGTTTTGTGACTTTCACCACTTTTCACTCGCCGTCAATAACCCCTTTTGGGGGAATATATAGCGGTTAACAAGTGTTTTAAATTATATGTCTGTATAGAGTGTGGTTTTTCAAAGTTTTCGAGGTGTTTAGTGTTTTTTTGAATATCATGGCATAACATTTGCATTTATTTCTTAATAGCAATGAAAAATATAAATAACTTGTTTTTCTTACTTTGACGACCAGATATTCTTCTGAAAGGGCAATTAGTTTCAATCTCACCTTCTGTATATGGTCCTTTTAAAACTTTGAACTGGAATATCTCCTTGAGTTTTGATCGCACAAATGTCAATCCTTTTCTGTCAGTAATAGTTTTCATTGGAGATTATTTCTCTAAATATTAGTTAGGGGACCTAGGACCCGTATAAAAAGTTAAATTTTGTATTTTGACTCATTTTTATTTTTGCTTCAAACTTTCATATCTTAACTATGCATCTGATTTTGAACATTTTCGCAATCGGATGTATACTAGAGGAGGGCAATATCGTTCTTTTTAATGATCCGTTCATCAGGGGATCATTATTTTTTAGGATGGAGGATTCTTTTGGTTCATTCAACTCGTTCATTTAAAAAAGTTGCAGGTGATCTCTCTGCATGACATACTCACGTACATTTGAAATGTTTCATTAGATCAGCAATATTCATTTAATGAAAATTAACTAAAAGTATCTAAAACTAAGAAAATATCCCATGAAAAATGAATTTAAAAGAAAACATTTAGGTTTAAATGTATAAGGCAATAATAGTTCTTTTTATACGACATTTCCCAGTTTCCGAACGGAAAAAAATGTTTTCTATTCAAAAATTGCAGGTTCCATTCCAGCATGTTAAAAATTAAGTTTTTTTTTTTCCATTTTTTAAGTGAACGCACGGATCCGTTCCTTTTAATGATTCATTCTTTTTGACTCGTTCGCTCATGAACGACACATCCCTAATTTATACATGTAGGACTAACGGTTGTGAAAATAAAGGTCTTGTAGGTTAAAACGGAACACCCTGTATAATGCAAGAACTTAGTGAAATTGTTTTCAGAGTTTATTCAAACATGGCCCATCCATCTTACCAGCCACAAGTAAATATCTACGAAGTTTTTTTTTTTTGTTATAAAATTCGTGCGTGTCTGAGAAATTTTTTCTAAAAAATGATAGCAAACATACTAAAATGTGAAATGAAACGCAGTTTGCTGAAAAATAAGGAAAACCTCTGAAAATTTAATCGCATCAATTTGCCTGAAGTAAATGGCGCAAATTGCTAAAAAATTGAGCTAAGAAAAGAAAACGGCGATTGCACTGCACAGGGGAAAACTAATGGCTACGTTCACCGATTTTCGACCGGTAGCTACTGGTCGGTTGATCACCTGACTTCTAATGACGTCAGACGAATAACACGCAGGTTATAAAATACTAATTATTGGTGAAAGATGTCACGTGCTTCAATCAACCATCAATCAGCTTAAATTGCGGTCGACCGGTAGACATAGAACGCTGCGGTTATTCCCCAGTTAGTCACCGGTCGACCAGTCCAGGTCGGCAAACGCATCCAGTGTGTCTTGAGGTAATCCAAATAAAATCACTGATAACCGTGCAAAGAAATATTCGCCGTATATCCACCAAGTGTTACACTTGGTGGTACTTTATGGTCAAAAATTCATTTGCACATTTGTCGGCAATTTTGTTTCAGCTAACCTAAAGATATTTTCTTACCTCAATAATTTAGCAATTAACGCCATTTACTTCAGGCAATTTATACCAGGAGGGTTTTTTATTCTAGTTCAGAAAACTAAGTTTTTTGTTTCACCAGTTAGTATTTTTGTTATTCAAGTTTAGATTGTTAATATACCTCTCGGACATGCTTTACATAGAGCAAAATTAATTCTCTTCTCTTAGAAATTAAAAAAAAATAATAATTGAAAATGTTACATTTAAAACTTCATTTTAGTGTGGGAAATGGAATTGAACTCAAAAGTTTAAATGCTGCCGTGCTAAGTACAGATGTCGTATCTGGGTGATTCTCCAAAAACCTGACATTTTCCAATCACATTTTTTTAAAAAATAAAAATGCTGAAAAAAGTCTGAAAAAAAGTCATACTTACTCTTTGTTAGGAACTTGTTAAGAGGGGAACTTACTTTAACTATGTTGCACTCTCAAAAGAAGGGGTCAAATTTTCACACAGCAAGAAATTGACAAGCAGCACCAGGAGAGTTACAAAATGAATTTCTTCATGGGTTACCTAAAATGTAACTATAGCAATAAAGAAATAACTGAAGACTAAATCAAAAAGTATGATTATTAAATAACAAAACAAAAATTATGCAAAACCTCCCTTAACGGACACAGCCAATTTCTTCGAGTACAAGTCCCATATAGGTTTTTCCATATTATTTATTCACTCTGAAAAGCTAACACTCCGAATGACGAGACATTCATTTCAATGAAAAAAAAAATCGATTGCTGCATTAAAACTTTCTTTAAGTTAGCCATACAACAGAATGATAAAGTTAACAAAAAGAAAAGTTACCTTCGCATTACCTGCGAATTGTTTTATAGTTCAGGAAATACAAACATAAAATAAAAAGGGAATCAACAATGTAAAAAACGTATGTTTTCAGTAAATTACCGCCTTATATCTGGGGCTAAAACATATATGTTACTTTTAAGTTAAAGCAAACTACGAAATTTATACCCACTTCACTTACCTATTCGAGCAACATTTAGATAAACAAATGTCTAACGAACAAATCTCTTTTGAAACGCTTCGTTTGAACAACAACAAAAAAAAAAAAAAAAAAAAAAAAAAAAAAAAAAAAAAAAAAAATGAAATAAATAGAATTATTCCACTGATACATTTTTTATTTATCGTTTGCCAAACTTAACTTTCTTTTTTTCAATCGATCTTGTTTTCCTGCTTGAGAAATAATGCTAGGAGTGTAATTTTTTTTGCACCAGGAGTATGACATTTTTTTTCAGAACAGGAGTATGACATTTTTTTAGGACAGGAGTATGACATTTTCCATAAAATTTGCCTGTTACGTAGCCCCAGGATTATATTTAAGGTAAATAATGTTATTTTTCCATTCTAATCTCTTAATTCAGCCACACACTACGAGTAGAGATATACTATTTCGTTTATTTAAGACGGAAATATTGTCCACAGGAGAATGACAGCGATTATGTTACATACCCTATTCTTGAACTTCAAAATGTTAATAAGAACAGCAGACAAATAATATTAGCAAAATACTCAAGGAATCCAACAAAATGTTGATAATAAACAGTTTTATAGTACAGCATATTAAAAATTCCTTTTTTTTTTAAATCAATAATAATTGAACTCATTCCTACGACAGGAGAATGACATGAAAACCTGGGGACAAAATTCAAAACTATGTTCCTTGATGATTTAAACAATTAAATGTGTTTAAAAAATGCTATTTTACACAGTTAAATATGCTTAATTTTGTACTAAATATTGAATTTGTGGAATGGTGATATGAAATTTTAAATAATTTATGTCGATTTGAAAAACGGATGGTGACACGCCAAAAGTGTAACTTTCAGGTTAGTCAAAATTTTTTGTAGAAAAATCTAAATTGTTTTAATAAGAGAAGAATAACATCAGATAAGTTATTTCTAACTATTAAGAAAATGAAAATACTTTCTGGGTTAAACAATTTTTGCGTTAGGCTATTGGGACATAATATTGTTAGGATTTTGGACAATCACTCATCTGCACTTTTTATCAAAACTGAGTTATTGTCACCGGGTGGTTCTTTGTTATGCATTTTACCTAAATACAATGCTCCTTAGTTATTTAAGTATGGAAAATATTTTGAAAAAAATCTGAAAAAGAGGCAGCTGAATCATATGTATGGAGGCATAAAACTTTAACAAGCAATTTCTCAGTTTGTGCTTAGCTGCAGATACCACTTTTGTGTTGTGCACGGCAGTGCTACTTTGGAAAGCCATTTCGCATTTTGGCTGAGATGTGTGGTCAAGGTCTGATGTGCTAGGAATGACCGGTGTATTTTTGTAGGACATTTCGCAATGTTGAAAAAAATCTTTAGCAAAAATGCGATATGCTGACATAAATGTAATGTAATAACAGTAATACAGTTGAATCTCATTACAACGAGTACCAATACAGCAAAATATTCGTTTCGATGTAATAAATGTTCCAATCCCATTTTAATTTCCATAATTTTGTGCGAATTCCGTTATAACGAAAATCCCGTTACAACGAACAAAAATTTTTGCGGTTCCTTATAGTTCGTTGCAACGGGATTTGTAAAAATAGTGAAACCCCGTTACAACGAATACCAATACAACGAAACAAATTTTCAGTCCTCTTTTTATTGCCATTAGTTTGCTTGCTTTTTATTACAACGAATATATCGCTACAAGGAGAAAAAATTGCGGTTTCTTGAAGTTTGTTGTAAAGGGTTTCGTAAATATATTTCCACTATGAATAGAGTATTTACAAATGGATAACAGAACTTATAGACGATTTATTTTCTTTAAAATTATAGAATAATTCGTTAGTGATATTTTTTATGCTTGATTACCAAATAAACATTAACAATTGATAGTTTTATTCATCAAAAATTAGAAATTTGAAACATAATATATAGGGGAGGGTGGCCCAAAGCGGGTAAGTTTTCGAAGAACGCTCGAAAATTGTAGTTTTTGGATTTTAATCGTAACAATTTCGGTTTTATTTCCTAGCAGGGTTTTTGAAATTTAAAATAAGAGTATGATTTTTGTATTATTTTAAACCTAACATTTATTTATTATCAAATTTAACAAACATCAGAAAAACCCGCTTTGCCCTACCATTGATCCCAAAGAGGGTAAGCTTAACTAATTGTGGTTTGACTAGTTACCTGCCATTATAAAAAAATACATAACAGTTGTACTTAACTAATTTAAAGTCAGTACATTTGTTTATAAAACATAACGAAATAACTGAGTTAATTAGTAGACTAATTAATTGTTCCATCCTAAAAAATAATTTTTTAAAGTTATACTTATCCTATTGAAAGAAAAAATCTAAGTCAGCACACGACTCAAGAAATTCTAAATAAATATATGATTAAATTCTATGCCCGCTTTGCCCAAAGGCACGTTTTGTATTTCAATAAGTATAACCTTAAATTATTAATTAAAGAAAAATGGAATTACCATCGTAGTTTATAGGTGATTAGGGTCAGAATAAGTTAATATTATTGAAAAAAAAAAAAAAAAAAAGCTGATCTTCGACTCATCACAAGTTACAAAACTTCATTTTTTAAAAAAAATGTATCATTTTTTTTTAAGCCTGGTTGCGCTATGCCGCTTCACTGCTGCTTCGCTGAGACTGATAATAACTCGGGGGTGTTCGGGTAAACACGACATACGTATTCGAAGCCGCTTACACACCATGGGAGGAGGGGGGCATACGAAGGCCTACCCACTTAGGGCGACATACCCGCTTTGGGTCTCCCTTCCCTATATTTAAGACTTTAATGAAGTGGTAATTTCAGCGTGATGATTTTAATGAGTACAATTGAAAGTTACCTGCTTGAAGCTTCATGAAAATTCCATATACCTAAATTCTTGTTTGAATTTTATTTCTCATTATATTATAATTACAAAAGATATAGTAGACTTTAGCTATTCTGTAGAATATTCTCAGATTGTATTTTCAAACCTTAAATATGTTTACCTCTTTTGACATAACGATTAATTATAAAAACTGCATAAAAGTGGCATTACGTCACTACAATATATTAACTCATCATTGCGTGGTTTTAGCCACAGCAACACATGGTGAAGCTTTCACCTGGATGAACAGACCATTACTAAAGTTATGTGACGCTATTTTTTAAAAGTAAAATTTAATGTGGACAATTCTGTAAAATTCTACATTGAAGAAATCTTGACAGGTTACGAAAACATTTCCTGTTTAAATATAATCCCAATTCATTTATAGCGAGACGTTATAGTATAAAAATACACTGTAAAAAAAATCTGTAAAATTTACAGAAAAAAACTGTCAGCCAGGACGCCAGTTTTCTTCCGTTTATTTTACAGAAATCTTCCGTATTTTTATTATTTGTTCAAGCTGATTTATTATTTTATGAAGATTAAAAAATGAAACTATACTTTCATAAATCCATTTCAATATTTATTATACTACTACGAAATACATGTATACAAAGGTAAATTTCCGAATATGCCTCTGTAACAGATGACAAAAAAACATAATAATGAAATATTGATTAGGATACAATGAAATGGAAGTTGCAAACGATTTAAGACTTACTCGCTTTAAATAAATATAAGATCAAAAACTCGAGCACGAGAACCAAAATCCAAACCCGCGGGCGAAATTTCGAAGATTCGAAGAAAAACAAAGTATAACCGGTTACAGATTCAAAAAAACAGAGAGATCCTGTATTTTATTACGAACAGTTTTTTCTGTAAAAAATACGGATAACTTCTGCAAAATTTACAGTTTTTTTTTAACAGTGTATACGATTTTTTTTGCAAATTCAGCTTCTGATATCAAGCGAGCATTTGCATAAGTTGAAAATACGATGTGCTTCATTGACACCCAATAACTTATGGAAGGCTTTTGACAAGATCAACACGAAATATGTTTCAAAAAAATTCCTTTTTTTAAGTGGATATTCAAATAAATTTTTAGTTTCAAGATTTGCTTAGGACATTAAGATGCAGGCAGTAGAACCTGAAACATGGGCTAAGTTCTGTATGTTTGACTGCAGTATTTTGTAAATTTTCCTTTTATCATCACTTGTATAATGCATTAATGTAGCAATAATATATGACAAGATTAACTTTTTTTCCAACTATTGAGTAGGTATTCCATTTATAGCAAGTAACCTCAACTTAACCTAAACAATTTTTTTAAGTGAATGCGTTTAATTAATTCCGCATTCATGCAGTCTATTAAAGCACATTTTGTTTACTTCGTCACTATAAATATTTATTTTAGCAATCATCAGTAATGACTGCAATTTAGTTTTGATATTAAATGGCTTTCGTCATTTCTTCATTTTAAAGAAGCATCGTAAAAATATTTCAAATAATGTATCAATAGAAACAAATTAAGACAATTCAGGGCACCTAATAGTTTTCTTGAATAAAATTGTTACGCCATTTTTGTTTTTATTTTCTTCCGTTGTAATTGTTTTACGTTTGAGCACTCCAACATAACTGCTCATTTTTACTGCATGTTTATCTATAAATTGCTGTTATTACCTATGACAAAAAGCAGAGTTCTTGGACAACTATACTGTAAAAACATATTCTGGGACCTTACGTCATAAAATCTGTGGCAGGATAGCTTCCTCCACTGCTCTGGAGTAACTTAATTGATATAACTGGTGTAAAGTTACACTATGGTATTGTAATGATAGCATACCGTTTCACGAATTTCTGCGTAAGGTTACACCACAATTTTCTGTATGCTTACAGAGACATTGTTTGAAAGGTTACATTTTAGCAAAAGTTAAGCTTTTCTCTGACTTTTTGGGACGGTTACTCATTTTTAAGTGAAGTTGAATTATAGTTTACGTTAACAAATCGATGATTGAAATTATCCATTAATCTTAAATGATTCAGTGGTAATTTCCTTCTATACGTTCTAAATTTAAAGAATAAAAATAAATTAGTTGGTTAAAATATTTAAAATTTAATCACAACAGTACAAAAAATAAATAAATAAATAAAATAACAGCAGTTTCATGCTAAAAATCCCTTGTTTTTAGTCTACTTTACTGATTTTGCTTTCAATCATTCGTTTACTCAAAATTTATCAAGCTCATGCATTTTGACAATCAATATACGACAATCAACTCCACCAATTCAAAATTTATTTTATAAGGTTTATTCACATGAAACTCGGTCAGTGCGTCTAACTTCACTTTAGACGCTAGAGGGTGTCATGTAACTGCGTGTATGGAGGCACTATGTATTGGTAGAGAGACTGACGCAAGTACAGCGTTTGATATTGCGTAGCGACTGTTTCACACCAAAGAGAAGATGGTCGCACAAGTTACTGTCCACTACAGAACATGTTCTTGTTTTTGACCATAAGGGCAGACTGTTTGTCTAGTTCCTGGAACGGGAAATCACCATCAGTGCCCAGTGTTATCAAGTCACTTTACAGAACCTTAGACGGGCCATTAAGTCGAAATGGCCAGGCATGTTGTCTAAAGGTGCCCACACACGGCAAATGCGATGAAGACGACATTCCAACAGTTTTGGTGGGAAACGCTGGAACATCCACAGTACAATCCAGGTCTTTCACCGGGTGACTTTTATGAGTCAGATGTTTCAGGGGTTAGATGTTTTTGGACCGCTGAAACAAACTATTCAAGGACATCGATTCACAACGGACGACGAAGTGTGTGACTGGATCCAGGTCTGGATCCAACAGCAGCTTACTAGCTTCTTCAAAGATGGAATCGAACGACTAATGTCGCAAAGGGATAAATGTACCAATAGATTTGGCTTCTATTTTTGAGTTAATAAAATCGTTACCGTTACTTTACACTAGTGACCGAGTTTCATTTGAATGCCCCTTATAATATATGAACAAGATATTTTTCTACTACTAAGAGATTAAATAACTCACAGGACTCCTGAGTGGACTCGAACTCAAACCGTCAGTCTCGCAGACAGTTGGCAAAGCAATAGGGGCGCGAAGGCCCGTGTTCGTTTCGCTAATAAGAGTTAACGAGCTCTGCGTCGATGCTGATTTTTATGCATGCGCTTTGAATTCTACCTCAATTTTAAAGTAATATTAAATGCAGGTTTGACTTCACACAGACTATAGTTCAAGGTTCTTCCAAAAATTTCAGTTTTTTGAAAAATGATACCACTTGCTGCAGAATTGGTGTAACATTACGACCATTGATTGTGATAATCTGACACAATTTTTTTACAGTGTACGAGAAACACAAATTTTTGATTTTGAAAACGTGACTAGTCATAACTTATCTTTAAGAGTGGTTGCGCATGGTTCAGGGGCAGAAAGTACCTTTTAAACTATGCTAGCAGTCTCTAGGTAAGCAAGAAATACACATTATTGCAACAATATTACGCAGTAAAAAGGAAAACAAGGTTATTGAAATGACTCGTGCAAAAACAGATGGATGTATATTTCTACAAGAAATTGTCTTAAAAAGAAGAAGAAATTCGAGAAAATGTCATTGCAAGGATATGGTTTCCTTTGGGTGGTTTCCAAACCTGTAAGTTTTGTAGAAATCGATGATGGTTAGAGGATCGTTGATTTGGCGTCTAATGACCGCTATGTAAAATACTATCTTTATTAAAAATGGAAGAGGTAAGATTTGGCAACCCTGATGCTTAGCCACATAGCGCTGCTATAGCAATACCTGTTAGAGTTGTAAGACACCACCTGCACAAAATGTATACTTTTACGTTTCTGAATGTGTTCACCTTTATGTATTAGAAGCGATTTAATACATGACATAAGGTATTTTAACAACTTTATTTGCTTATTCCGTGATTATACTTAGAAGCATCTGTTGTCCCCTTTCGCCGAATAACAGATAAATATTTTTTCCCATTTCTATCTGCAAATGAGGCAGTGAAAAATAAAGGGATGTAAGTTCCGAAATCAAAAATTTGGAGATAACCAGTGCAAACGGTAATGAAACTCTCCTCTGTTTTGCGGCAGGAGATAGTTTAGTACCAGTACTTTAGTAGCAGTTATACAGCATGATTTAGAAAAGCTTTTCAGTGAAAGCCTACCTAGGATTAGAACTTTAAACGCGTTTTACTCAAAACTGGAAAATGTCCACTTACATCTTTTTGCTTCTTACTGCCTCAAATCCAAGTGGATAAATAGGAAACGAAGAAGAAATATTACGAATAATTCAAGAAAACACTACAAGTTTTAAAGTATCATAGTTACATTTTATGTCTAGGAAGGTAATGATATGCGTGTTAGTACAGGTTTTAACTATTGTTGCATGCCGTAAAGTATTTTTCATTAATGATTCCTTTGCATTTTCTTTTCCAAACATAATTTGACACTTGTCAAATTTTCTTGACAATAAAAAGACTAGATATACTTTTAACTCGTAACATTGAAAGAGAAATCAAACAAATTCTCTTTCTGAAAGAATCGTGCGTTCCCTTTGTAATGGAAGAGTCGAGGAAAATAGGTGGATAGAACGAATGAAGAGAGCGATGGACAAAAAGGGAGTCATTACAGCGATAAGTATAGATCATAAGATGAAGCAAATTATACCTCGAGCCAAATTATGCTGCAATTGCCAAGCTCTTTTTTCCATTCGTCAATCACCTAGAAAGACATTTAAACATTCATATGAAAGTTCACATGAGCAAAACGGTCATTAAATAGATCTCATTTTTCTGCTCCCCACATTAATGAGCAATGCATGAATTGAGAGGTATTTGGCTTGCGTCCAAGAATCGGATCTGTACGCGCTGAAATCAATAACTTATTGAACTACTGATATCATTTGTTGACGGATTAAAAAAATAATCTTTATTTAAATCGACGATTGATTAAATAATGAACTGCATCTTTCTTTTCCGAATCTTATTACAATCTGATTATCACATAAAAAGTTTGTTTTAAGTAATTAATCCATTTGGAAAAAAATTAAGGATTATTAATTGCTTCATTTTTTTCTTCGTAAATCACATGATATTTTAACAAATGTCTAATTTATTTTTCTTGAACAGAATATTTCGTTTATAATATGAGTTTATTACACGATATTGGCTCTCTGTTTATCGACTTTCAAAGGACCACAGAAAATCGTCCGCAAGTAGAAAGCACCCTTAAATAGAATGCTTTTAACACTGTAGTGGACCATCTGGGACCGTGAAAAGCCGTCGTTAAACAGAGAAAGTCGTTAAATGGAGCTTCGTTAAACAGAAAGCCAACTGTATTTGCGGATTTTGCTGTTCAATGTGTGTTAGATTTTCTATTGAACAGTTAATAGACTAATAGTTAAACTTCCGCTTTGGAAGTTCATTTTTACGTACACGTCTTATGATACTTTGATGCTTATTCGAAATGGTTATATTATGCGATTACTGACAGGCATTTTTGTAAAGCAAACTACTGCAGAATATTTAATGAATAAAATTTCTGTTGAATTACGCAGTAATTTAACCTTTAAATACTAAATGAAGACTTCTGAACTTAATGTGATTAATAACGTGCACATTTAAATTGCGTCACCTTCATACCGAGTACACTTTTAACCGTCAGATAATGGCAGGTGTCTTTTCTTCACCTGAGAGGCGACTCATGAAACCACTTTCAGCTAGCTTAACTCATGCTAAAATTAATTTTGTTTATATACTGTTTGACTAGTGTTTTATTTGCATGTAAATATCGCTACAATACCTTACTTAAATATTCAGTAAGTTTTGTAGTGATGAGGTACTCCACGTGCAGAAGTTTTCGAAGTATAATTATTTTGATTTGTGAGGCAAAAGAAAAAGTTTGACCATGTCGAATTCTGTTGCTTTCAAAATTGGAAAGCTTTTACTATCATATAAAAATGTGTTTTAACCTCTTTATTTTAAACGTTGTAAGACGATGTAATGTATTAGTTTTGCTTGTTAGTTAGCTTTTGAATTTAAATAATTCAGTAAAAATATTTATTAGTTCATTTAATTTCTGAATTTCTAAAGAGTCTTAAGAATCATCTGCATAAATGATTTATCAATGCTTTACTTTCTTTAATGTTCTGACATCGGATTAATTTCTAGGACTTACTTTTTGCTTCAAGGGAGATGTGTGGTAAGATTTGATCTTCATTTTTAACAAGTTTGGGTATAAAATTTCGTTGCTTGTGATTCACCTGAAAACTTGAACACAAAAAGCAAACTAGAGAAGAACGGAAATCAGTAAGGTCAAGCAAACCAAGAAACACATATAAAAGGAAAAAAAGAATCATAACTCAAAAAGATGCAATTCCCCTAAAGACGTTCCAATTGAGCTGATCGGTCCTAAGTGGAAGAGAGGGCTGACGTCTCTGACAATCTGATTTATGATGATGACAAGAGCATTGTGGTTAACATCGACATTTATGGGAGTACTTCCATTTAACTATAGAGTAAGGACAAGAAAGGAGAAATATTCAACAACACGCGCACATTAGGGGAAAAAGGTGGGAGTAAAATATCAGAGGGCAAATAAAAATGTTTCTTTGAGTTATGTTCATGACAGCACCTTTTGCAGATAAAACAATTTATTCCTTTTCTTTTGCGCTAGTGTATAATTTTTGCTGTGTTCATAGAAACTGAAAATAAACATTTAGTATTGCATAATGTTAGAATGTGGAAATAACTTTCTTGATTCCTACGTTTTAATAAAATATATCTTGAAATAGTCTTTAGAGAAACGCATAAAAACGCAAATGTGAGTGCTATGGCTGCATAATATGTTGAAAATATGCAAATGCAGCTCTTTAATCGAGTACGGCATAAATTCTTCGTAAATAATTTCCCGAAAGTCCCTACTCAACATACAGAAAATATTTTTGAAAGCACCTCTTGAGGCTTTGAAAGCCTTTCATGAATTTTAGGATTAATAATTATCTCAATTTTTTAATAATGTGCTGATGGAATATTTACATATTTTATCTTTCACATTTAACATGTAATTACTATTAGCTGTTATTCCTTTACTCAGATTACATGCTAAAATAAAAAAAAAAAAGGTTTTTTGATTTACGTCTGTATAACAATCTATTTTCCTATTTTCTGAAACAAGCTTTAATTGTTTGCGAACCTTAATACTACTAATCCCGACAACCTAATACTTAGAAGAAACTTGGTAAAGTAATCTATAAAGCTAAAATTCGACTCGAATATTGATTAGAATTGCATAAAAAATATAATAATTGCTCATTTTTAATTATAATACATTGTTAGTGGATGATTACTTTTTAGGAGTGATCAAAAATTCCTTCTCATTCGCTTCCAAGTAAATGGACGTAATTTAGTGGTTTAGTTTTAGTAACAAAATATCATTTAAGCAACACAGAAAAAGTGCGCCATTCTGTTTTGGTTCTTAAATCATGCTAAAAGACCTTTCTTTGACGATAAGCACATTATTGGAAAATGCTATATATCTGAATGATTTATTTAAAATAATCATATCTGAAGATTCTTAAAACAACCATACAAAAACTTATAAGCTGTTATAAGAATCTTATGTCTTATTGTATTTTAGAATTGGATGAATTACACTTGTTAATTAAAAATGTTTTTATTTTATTTTTTCAAATTTTATATAGCAAAGACCGTGGGCTAGTTGTTACTTTGTAATGTAATGTTACTTTGTGTAATGTTTCATTCGAAAATGAAATAAAGTACGACACGGAAATTTCATTTTCTCGTGTAAAGTAATTTCATTTTGGTAAATTAAACCGGTAACGGAAGGACATTTTTTACAAAAAAAAAAAAAAATCGATGCATTTCTGTCTGTGAGCTTATCAAAATACATATTTTTCAAAAAGTGGTGCATAGACTTTTATACACGTCATGGTAAGTTGCTAAAAAAGCCGAATCCAAGAATTTTCTGTTAGTAACATTTTTTTTAAAATCAAATTTAAAAAAACGGTAACGGAAGGACGTTTTTGCGACAAAAATGTCCTTCCGTTACCGTTTTTTAAAGAATTTTTAATAAATTTTTGCCTTCAACTAGTAACCTTCACCACTAAATGGTACCATAACAAAAATCAGCATCAAATGAGTAAAATTGACGATTTTGTGAGAGACAGAATATTCCATGTACAATATTTACCTGTATTTTATTTTGTTATAAAAGTGAAGTATATTATATATTTTGGTTATGAGAAAAATAATAATAAAACATCTAGATTGGTCACTATCTGGGTTTATCTTAAACCACGTGGTGGTTGTACCTTGGGACAGCCAAATTACCGTAGCCTCAGAGCAACAGTAAGACATGTAATCCCAGAAATAACAGTAAGATATCCTACTGTTGCTCTGAGGCGACGATATCGTACCTTAGGACACATTCCAAAGTACAACATATGCATGGTTCTTAATAATTGAGATATGTTTAGGAACATGGAACAATGTTCTAATCTTATGTTGTCTATTTAAACACATTTAATTTTAGATAATAATTCATAATTCATTATTCATAGTTTGTTATTCATTATTCATGATTGAATTCACTAAACTGAAAAAAATATTTTTTGGAGCAAAATTGGTTTAAGTATATGGTTGTTTCCTGGATCATAAAGACTTTTCCATAGTACAACAGGATGTGTTCTAAGGTACAATAGGATGTTGTACCTTGGGACAGATTTGAACTTTTACTTTAAATGGCTGGTAATATTTTGTTTTCAAACTGTCTGAATTAAAAAAAAAGGATATATATTGCATAGAAATATGTTGGGATATTTTATTGTGATTTTTAGATTTTAAATTTGATTCAAATAATTGACGTTAAAAATTAAAATATGAAAACTGTCCCAAGGTACAACACTCTCCCCTACTACCTATTTTCAACAACCAACAGCAGATACAGTTTTCGAAGCAGATAAATTAAAAGTTTAAAATTGCCTGTTCATACGGTTTTACAACGAAGTTCTCCAAATAGTCAGAGAATTAAAATATTGAGTGTACAGCATACTTTTAATAATATTTCATCTTATTTGTTTAAGAATTGAATAAAGTTCTCTTAAATTGCATGCAGAATTATACGTTAAAAAAAAAACTACACATTGTTGTTTGATTGAATCAATCGCTATATTGAATCCGTACTGTTTGAAACAAATATGATACGTGGCGGCTACTGTATTTGTGAAAAAATAGCGAATTTCTCATACAAAGATACATGTATTTCAATTCCTGGTATAACATTTATGTATATAAAAAAAACTATTTGTGTCTAAAATCTGCACATTTTAAAAATTTATGAAGAATTGCAGCTCATCAAAGCTAATGGTAAAACATCATATTCAATGAAAGGAAAAGTTGCTTGTCGAAAGATTCTTATCTAGCGCTGAATCGAAGTAGTAATTTAAGGCAAGGTTAACTGAAGCATTGAAGAAGATACTGTTCTTGTGTCTAAAAATGTTTTTTACTACTCCTGAAATGTTAGTCGTAAAGATAACTCATGACGCAATTGTTGGGCTAGAAGAATATGTTTTTCCTACTAGAAAAGTAAATTGTTCACCAAGCAACCAAGAAACTGCGCAAGTGGGATACTTTGATTCACCGTTCCAAGATACTGAGCCTTTGCTGTTGTTCTGCCCAGAATGATGCAAGGCCATTTTTAGAAATCGGAGAAACATTTGGGTAGAATTATACATATGAAGGTTTTCGTTTCTTTGCCATCAAGGAATTCATTCTAGTGAAGAAAAAGATATGTGCTATTTTGTGAGACTGAAATCGATGGCAAATTTTTATGTAGTTGAAGTTTGATGGGGCAAAAATACAAAGATTTCTTTTTGTCTTTGGTAGCCATAGCGTAAGTTTCCTAAATGTTTATGCAGCTTGAAATATGTTTTGAAGCTAATACATTTCTCAGTTTGCGAAATATTTATTTCGTTTTCTGGATTTAAAATTGTTAACTGTTACGATAAAAAAAATGCATGTACTTGGAGCATTTTTAGTTTTGTAAATATGCTGACCACCGCATAACTTCAGCGAAGAAAATGTGCTCTCTTATTTTATTCAGTGTAGGGGAGACTGGGCAGGTTTGACCACACGGGAGGTTTGACCCACCCCGTCATTTTCATATTTAAACACATTTGTAACTGGTGAGCACCGAAAGGCAGCATGATATTAAGTCAAATCAAAAGTTGTTTCTTTTTTTAACCAATTTGAAGTACAAGTAAGAAGAAATCACGTGTAATAGCTTTTTTACGCAAAAAGTAAAATTGGGCCGTGGTAGCCCGATCGGTAGAGTGTCGGATTCGGGACCGGAGGGTCCTGAGTTCGAACCTCGATGGTCGAAGATCCACCGTCGTCATTAAAGGGAACTGGGCGACGTTAAATATGCTCGTGGGCTCAATGTCCTCCAAGTGAAACGATACCTCTGGGGGTGCTAGCACCAGGTAGCTATTAGCTCCTGGTCTAGTTCTAAATTATCATTAACTGTTCGATCCGGTGATGGTGCTGCCATCTATCGGTATAAAAAAATAATGGAGGCAAGGCACTTAGTTTGCAGTCCTCGACATAAATACAGTTGTAGTCAGTTGTGACTCGGAATCGGAATCGGAAAAGTAAAATTTTTTATTGCAAGTTCATCTCCTCTGCGCGATTTGCCATTCACTTTTATAGAAGTAAATTGCATTTTTTATGTAATCTGTTTAATGTGCTAAAAGTCTTTATACTTACTTTTAAAATTCACAATTTATTTTAATACGTTTTTTTATTATATTTTCTAAAATGGCTTCTACTTTGCTTACTTTACTTATTAAGATATTCAACCCACACAGGTCCTTATTAATCCAATTAACTACTCGTAACACCTGAACAGCTGCGCCCATTTGCCAAAGCGGGACCTAGAAAAGTCAAAGGAGGTAGAAAACGGATCACATCTAGAACTTTGACAGACACCCCCTGTGAGAGCTGAGATAGAAAACATGCTTAATATGAAAAAAAGTAAGAAAATGTCTAAACATATTAAAAAAAAGCAAACAGTAAAATGAAGATTACACTTGTATTCAACCAGTGAGTAGAAACGTGAAATATTCTCATGTTATTAAAAAAAAAAAAAAAGGTTTTTCTTTTGATGTAATTGTTGCTTGTATCATATAATAGCAATAAATCAAGACATATTTGCATTTCAGTATAGTTTTTTTCAGTATAGTAACTTTTAACCGCCCTTATGCTGAGAACCTCCTCCTAAGGGGGCTGAAACCTCCCTTATGCTGAGTCAAACCTCGCTCAAGTGGGGAGGTTTGACCCAGTTTGGACACTCTTGAAAAATCGTAAATAAAAAAATATAATTTTGAATTTAAATAAAAAACAGCTGTGTAAAAAGTTGCTCAGATATATTTCCTTTAAAAAAAATCAACTGGGAAATTTTCTTACGGAAACTTTTTTCTAAAAGAATACCTTTGTAAAAAGCGGGTCAAACCTTTCCAGTTTCCCCTACTGTGTGTCTGATTTTATTGGAAATGCATACGGAATTAGTTTCTCTCTGAAATATCTTTATTTCTGGTATTAAACACGCTTTTATGTTTTGTGTAGTTTTAAGGTACATTGCAGTTTATATTTACATCAGGCAATAGTTACTGCTCTAATTTTGTGAGCATAATTGTGAAAAAAAAAAAGATTATCAGCAAGGGAAAACCTATCCAGTTTTGCATGCCACTTAACCTATTTTTTTCCGTTTAAATATTGAGCACAATTTGAATCTAAAAGTTAACAGTAAAATCTGTCTACTCTTTTTTAATATCTCATGCTATAGTTTGATTAAATTGCAGTGTGTTTTCGTGCTTCTTTCATTTCCTTTAAGCATTAATACATTGCATATAAATGCGGAAGGATGTAATTCTCTTGAAATAATTTGAAATGAATGAAAACCTACATTTTGACTGCTTTCTATAATTTTCATCCAACAATTTCTATTTAATATCCACCTGGATATTTAATCAAATAAGTCAAACTGTTGGAGACGCAATAGTAATGACCAAGAATTTTGTTCTATTGTTATCAATAAAACATTTTGTCTCACTCCTCACATTTGTGTCTGATAAATGAAATGAATTATTACCTACTACAAGGTGGCTCAAATAATTAATTCAAAATAGCTAATTATAATGTGAGTTGATCGTCGCTTATCTTCAAGTAAAATGTCGTTATCAAATGCGTCAGGTATGTTTGACGTATTGATTTTTCAGACACAGAGAGCAAAAGCAATTTCAAGCATCATTGGCAAGCATTCATTGACTTAATAGATTATAAGGAATTCAAGACATTGCCGAGAGTTAAATTGCATTTAAATAACAGTTAAGTGGAGCTAATTAGTAATTTGCGAAAATAGAGCTTTTTTTTTCTGGGAAACATTTAATTGATATAATTGAATTCGTAAAGATTGAACAGGTCTTTACGTAAGGTAGTAAAGAAGTTATATTTGATGCAAATTCAGTTTTCTAAATATCAGAAGGGATTGGTTGTTTTCTTATTTTTAGACATGCATTTACTTCTTGTCTTCAGCGGCTCTTAAAAATTAGTCTTTTGAATATTTTTTCCGCAAGTAAAAAATATATATTTTCCATGTTAAGATTGATAAATATTATTTACACAGAGAAGAAGAAGCGCTAATCTCTGAACTGTGTTTCTATTTTTACTTCCTTTTACAAAAAAGGAAGCATTGTATACGCGAAAAAATGTTGAGTTTGAATGTTGAGTTTTTTTTTTTCCGACCCGACCACACGTGGATATATTCTTAAAAACGTATAGACACGCGAACTATCCATTTTGACGATTCCCGAGTTAATTACAACTTGTTTTCTCGTGACGTCTGTATGTACGTATACATGTGCGTATGTATGTCGCATAACTTAAGAACGGTATGTCATAGGAAGTTGAAATTTGGTATGTAGACTCTTAGTGGGATCTATTTGTGCACCTCCCTTTTTGGTTGCATTTGGGCGTTTCTAAATGTGTCTTTTGCACCTTTTTGGGGGAAAATCATTGCTAATTTCGATGAAAACTCAAGTGGTGTAATAATTTGGCCGCCAACTTAGTCGTCAACTTGGCGACAAAGTTGGCGATTATTTTTTTTTTTTAAATCTGGTTTTAATTTGGTCATTGTTGGTGATATTTAGGGTCTCATTAAAATTTCCAATAATGGGGAAATAACATTAAATTGGTATAAGAGGAAGTCATGTGACGCACACATCAGCTCGTTTTTTTTTTTCTTTTTCTTTTTTTTTTTTTTTTACTGACGCTTTCATATTTTACATTTCTACAAATTAGCTAAAAAAGGATATCGAATTACGTAAATGGATTTAATTGATTTTTTGACTTCGGAACATTATGCAAATACAAAATAAGAAAAGATAGTCATGCTAAAAAGAACGAATCAAGAGTTTAAATAAAACGCATTTCAGGAAAGGACCTGATATAAAACTTCCAACACGCGTGTTTGATCAGAAGTTAAAACAAACACTTTTTAAAGAAGTGTATTCGCTTTTCAGCAATACACTCACTTACCACTCCCCCTGCCCCACGCAACACAAGGACATTTGAAATTTATTTCTATTCCATCTTAAATCGTCTCTAAATAGAGTCGGATGGGCCAATCAGAGTTCAAAATTGACATTTCAGTTTGCATGTGACTTTTGTATATCATGGTCGGTCTTTCGTAAACACAATGATATGTAAAATGATGCTTGGCTGCGCATCTGAATAAGCATGTATGTCTTCTTATTGTGTGCATAATTTGGTTATTGCCTCAAGCCAGAAAAAAATGACAACAACACCTTTAAATTACTTCATTTACATGAGAAAAGTTCATCGATATCCACATAACCGATTTAATCTAGACGTTGAATAAATATTGTGAATCAAGCCAATAATAAATCCTTTATTATTTCACACACACACACAGAAAATAAAAACTTTTCTTTAAGCCAAATTTTTCTTACCTATCTGTAGAGACCTGAGTTTCATAGGAAAAATAGCAGTTCAACATTAGTGGTAAGTACAACATTTAAGCTCAAAAAAGGTGATTCGCCTGCCGAATTCACCTGCCCTGTTTTCCAAAACCCGATTTTCAAAAACTGAAGATCTGAAAAATGAAGTTATAAATCCATTTTAGGTCACGTTAAAAGGATATATGACGACGCATGTTTCACCATTGAAATTGTGATTGATTTCAAATAAATTCACATTATTCAAATGCGCAAAACTAGGAACTATATCTTTGAGAAATAGGTTTCCAACATTATGAATAAATTCATTCTGCTCTGCTTATGAATAAAATTTTAATGCTGAACGTTTTTCGAAACAGAGAAAATTCACATTTAGTTAGTATATTTTGGAATTTCTGTTACATAGTATTGATTTTGAATGAAAATTTGATACAAGTGTTAATGAGACTTTCTTAATGTTTTGAACAGCTCTTATTTATTGATTTTCCCAAGCATGCAATTTCATATTCACAACCAAGCTCGAAATAAACGAAAATTATTTTTATTGCTTTCAAATAAAGACCTAATGCAGCGATAAAAATATGACACAAAAACCATTCCATTACTCATTTACATTTTTAGCTACGTATATACAACGCTTTATGTCCGAAAACAATTTGGCTTTAATATTCTACTAGACAAATGACTTCCCAATTTTCACCTCTCTCCACAAATTTTCCGATATAAAGAGCATTTTTATTAGGATAATTCACGACGATCCTTGTGAGGAAAACAGAAAATACGAGGTAGTTGTCTTTTCTAAAAGTTTTTAAGCAAACAAAACGTTAGGATGTTATTAAACTCTCGGCCGGTTCCAGGGCAATTTCATTCATAAAGCTCTCTCGCTTGATATTGAAGAGAAATATAAACATATAATAATAACTTTGACACGTCAGTTCATCTTATGTAAACTGTAATATGCACTGTTGGAACATTCTTTGCATAATGTTCAACCGCTCGTTATTGTTTCACCCGCATATATTACTGAGTATAAATATTATGTTTCTTACTCTTTTATTAAGCTAACAATGAAGTGGGAAAAGAAAATCTTAGGCATGTATTAAATCTCAACATTGAACTTGGTCGGAAAATATCAATACGAAACTTAATTTTTGTGTTTTTTTAAACATGAACTAGAGAAATGTTTATTGCGACGTTTGATAACAGTCCAAATAATGTTTCATTAATGAGAACAAACATTTGAGGCATTTAGTCTCGCAATCTGCTCAATCTAATATTACAGAAAAAGATCACAGATATAGCTATTTTTCAAAGAAAACTGGTTTTTTAACACGAAATGATTGAGCTGGTTGCGTTTCTAATCGCTTTTTAGCAAGATAATGTAACAAGACAGGTTGTTTCATTTGGATCATCATCAGGTTGATTCATTTTTAAATATATATTTTTTTACAAACATTTAAAGTGACCAAAGTATCAAATCTATTGAACAGTGTGATGTGCAATTGTTTTTTAAATTACTAACGCACTGCGCACGAATGCCGAATGTTATTCAGCATAACATTTTTGTTTTATTTTCTGTACATTCCCAATCTCTTCTACTTCATTAGTGAAGAAATCGATAGTAGGATCACAAGTTGGGTAGACAATTCAGGACTCGATGCTAAGACATGCTTCATCTCACTTAAATATACTATTAGTAATTGATTCGTAGACTCTTTTATCTAAAATGTTTTCTTACATTTGAAAGACATATAATAATATCTTCTGAAATCTAATTGCTCTTTACTTGGCAAAAATTTTGTGTGTTTTCTCTTTTAGCTGCTCTTTAAATCTTTTTACCAACTTGCGTTCAGTTCTGAGCGATTTCTAGCAAAAGATGTTTGGTCAGTATCTGAATATATCTTGTTACCATTTGCCAAGTATGTTCTGAGCAATCTGGAAAATAATTGATTAATTAATTAATTAATTAATTAATATTAATAAGTAAATGAATAAATATTAAGTAATAAATAAATAAAAACAACAAATGAAAAATTAAATAAAAATGAGTTGGTAAACTGATCACCAAATCTGTTGTGATATTGAAGGAAATTAATCAAGCATTCGTGTGTACCTAAAGTTAATATTATTTATAAGGATTGTAGAATAAAAAATAGTAATGAGCAATTGGAAGCACAGAAAAATATTTTTTGAGAAAAATTACCAATTCTATATTTATATAGAATTAACCTTTTATTGTTATACCAATTAACCCCACTTTAAAAATTTCAAACATATTTCATGAAATATGTTGTTCTTATCTTTTTCATTTTGCAAAGAAGAATTTAACTGGTGATACAGATAGAGACAAAATATTTTCTAATTTCAAAATGTATTTTTTAACTCATTTTAAATGATAATTATTATGATAAAATGCATATGGAAATCTAGTAATTATAGAATATCCTTTTCTAGTTAAGTGGCTTAAATAGCTCGAAAGCAGAGTCAAGCTAACTTGATTTCTCTTATTTTTTATTATTTATAGTTTTTCTTTCTTTGTTGCACTATTTTCGTTTTTAACAATTTATAATGTTGAATTTTCTTCGCTAAAATCTTTTCCCTGTGCATATGCAATACCAGCTTTTAATACGAAAAAAACGCAATAAGTTTGAATTTCTTTTATTAAAATTTAAGTAAATTCTTATTAATAATACGTAAATATATGAAATTAAAAACACATAATTTAATTAAAACAAGTTGGTCTGCGAATTAAACTTCTAAAGAGGAATTTTTCGGTGCGTATCACATTTCTTTCGCTGAAAATTCATTTTCTCTTTTGTATAAGATTATTTTGCACGTTTTTAATTAATACTTCCTGTATTAAAACAATGAATTCCTTTAACGTATTAAATTTTATCTATCTAAAAGAAATGTATTTAGAAAGAGACGTGGCGGAAACGACAGAGCAGCATGAGAAGATACATTGTTTTTAGATATTTGCAGACTTTAGAAAGACTGTTACAAACGATTAAGAATTTAAAGAAAAATGAATTGTACAAAAACAATCCAATAAACTGTTTCTGGGAATGACATATATGTGTTTTCATTCCGTTTATTTTGCTTGTTACTAAGAATTTTATGTAAGCATTAATTCGGTTTTTAAGAAATTAGAATTACATGTATTTAGCATACTTTTTGTGTGGAAATCAGTTTAAATTTTCATTGCACTAGATTATATGGTAATTGACATTATACCTGAAAATAAGTTACATCAATCTGGTTAATAAAAGAATCTTTTCTGCTTTTTGACGCTTGTTTTTTATTAAATAAAACTTTTTTTTAATAATATCTGTATTCGAAAGCAATAACATTCTATTCATTATGAATGGAGTAAATTATGTCATAATTAGGCTTAACCGGTTTTTTCTTAAAATTTGTCATTTTTTTAAGATTGAGCAAACGTTAGCTTAACACCACTCTTAGTTTATTCCATTATCAGATTTGTTCAAGTGAAAGACGAACAGTTTACATAAAAGTGCTACGAAAAGTTACACAACCAGCTTTACATCCTGATGCTGCACTTGCGTAACAATCAGCTGACCGAAAAACCATATAAGGGAAAAATGCTCAATTAAAAAAAAAAAGAAAAAAATATCTAAAAAAGAATTACAGTATAAAGGTAACAACTCCTATAGTTACATTTCTATGGTCAGATGGTAAATTGTTATGCGTTTTTTATTGAGTGTGTTACGTTAGTGTCTTTCATGCATATCTACAAATATATAGTCTACAACTACAAGTAATACTAGTTTCTTAATTATTGCTGGGAAATTTGATGGTGTAAGAAAATGTTTTGGTTTTTCCTGGTTCATTGTACTTCAAAATTGCTGTAATAAGAAATTTTGAGAAAAGTAACTTATAACATTTTTTATCTGACCACATATTTATAGAACAAATCTCGTATGTTAACAGTATGGGAAATACAAATAAAGTATTTAACAAATCTTAGAATGAAAATTCGTTATCACTTCCCCAAGAAAAGATACTACTGATATTGTGGAAAAGGTTCCAATCTTATAATTGGAACATTCAATTTTCAATTAGCCTTAACAACATCAGCTTTAAATATGCAAATTAAGTTACTTAATATAATGTATATATAATTTCGAGTATATTTATTAGTTACTTCCTTTACAAACAGCTCCTACAATATTCACCATTCGCATTATTTTTCCATACTGAACCATTTTACCATATCATGGAGTAAAGTAGGGCAAATCTTTGAGGTCTCATGTGTGCTAATTTAAAATATTTCCTAAAACTGTATAA
This sequence comes from Uloborus diversus, assembly GCF_026930045.1. NCBI lineage: Eukaryota > Metazoa > Arthropoda > Arachnida > Araneae > Uloboridae > Uloborus > Uloborus diversus. The sequence continues at coordinate 177,605,631 of NC_072733.1, read as the reverse complement.
ACGTTTTCAATATGAATTTATCGTCAAAATGCAATTAAAACTGAGCATGACAAAATAACAACTGCATTGTTACGAGGGTCGATCCAGAGATAAGGTTCTCATCAATTTAACAAATAGGCAAATATTTTTACTCTGACAGAAATTTACATCGTTGAAAGATGAAACTTTTCTCTCTTTTTCTACATAACCGCCATCTTTTTCTGCACATTTTTGTAAACGGTGGTCCAATTTCTGTATCCCAATATCATAGAACTCCACCGCCACCGATGAAACGTTTAACCTCTTCTTTGACTTCATCGTCATTCCGGTAGCGTTGGCGCCTCAAGTGTTCCTTTAACTTCTTCAACAATCAACTCAGACATTTATTGTGCAATACTAAGAAAACTAAGGCGACCTCTCCAGAACTGCCGGCGAGGACGACTGACAGCCGGTGTAACGCTGCTTCACAACAGCGCACAAAACCCAGTCATGCCCATAATCCCTGTCATGCCCCACCCATCTGACAGTCCGGACCTCGTGCCTAGTGATTATCACTTGTTCCCTAAATTAAAGGAACACTTGAATGGCCAACGCTTCCGTAGGGACGATGAAGTCAAAGGAAGAAGTTAAACGTTTCCTCAACGTTTTTACGGCGGAGTTCTATGATATTGGGATACATAAATTGGAGCACCGTCAACATAAATGTGTAGAAAAAGATGGCGATTATTTAAAAAAAATAGAGAAGTTTCATCTTTCCAACGATGTAAATTTCTATGAGAAAAAAAAATGTCTATTTATAAAATTGATGGGAACCTTATTTCTGGTTCGACCCTCATATAAAATTTGTAAAACTGTGAAAGTAGGTCAAAAAGAACCACCCTACGCTATATTTTAAGAACGAATTATATATAATATCGCAATGATAATTGCAGAAATATTGTATTGAATATGTAATGAAAAATAGTGAGCTTTTTATCCCAAAATAATCAATTTAAAAATTTTAGCCTATTAAAACATGGGACTGACAACAAAATTGTAGAATTTGTGTCGGTATGAACATAACATTCAAAATGTACACAAATGTGACGCACCTTTTTTGAAGGGAAAATATTCCGGAGGAAATATTTGCGAAATACTTTTCATACATCTGTTTAAAAAAAACCCCTTTTCTGTTAGAGAGCAAACAACTCAGCTTTAAAATTGTTTCACCTATGTAACTCACAAACTAGGCCTCAATAGCCAAGTGGTTCGAGCGATTAACCTGGAATACTTAAACTGTTAGGCTCGGCTCCTGCCCTCTCTCGTGGAGTAAGTTTCTGCATGGGATCCTATGAGGCTCTACTGTAGAAGCTTCACTTCGTCAACCGAAAGCCGTGGGTTTGATACCTGTTGCTCTGGATGTGCTTTCCATCTGTTTGCGTTCTAAATCTTTTCTGTGTTTATTTGGAGGTGATTCGTTCGCTGTTCTCTATGTAAGTGACGCTTATTAGCTCCTATAGAGATAAATAAATACATAAATTTCTTCATTGGGCAGTTAATTATTTTCCATATTGTCTGCATCTGCTCCGTAGTACTATATTGAATAAAATATACTTCTGGCCACACAAAATGTAACACCAAGAGGAAGTAGTAAGAATGAAACGACATTTTACATACATGATTACCCATTGATATTAAAAAGTGATGACAAAATGAAAGCAGAAATGATCATTTATTACCTGAAAAATCCCAGATGAATGGTGGTTTAAGTATCCTGTTGAGCTATCTGTAGCGTGAATGTACCAGGAGATACGGTCGAGAATTCAAGCCTAGCAGTCTCGTGCTGTGTCCTACATTATTTCGTACCACAGTTACTGTAAACGTGTCACTAATTCGATCTAACTCAAAGACTGACTAATTTACCATCTCAAGTGATCTCAGATATGCTTGATTGTTTAAAAATTAGGGCATCGTGCAGGCCGGAGAAGTTGAGAATGTGAAAGAAGAAGGCCCCTGAGACCCCTGTGTGACCAAGCACTGTCCCGTTAAAAAAATGGCACCTCGGAGCTCCGCCATGAGTGTCAACACATGTGAATGAAACGTGACACAAAGGTACCGTTAGGCTGTCATAGTGATATAAATCAATATTAAATGTAACAATGTTTCATATACAATAGCAACCCATAACGTCACACCAGCTAAGTTTGTGCAGTGTGCAGATGAAAAGCAAAGGCTTTGCTAGCGCATTCACATTGTCACATCCAATTGGAGTAGTGTCGAGTTCTCGCTTACAACCGAATAGATACAGATCGTCTTTAGCAATGAATCTAGATCGAAATTGGGCAGTGATGTCATTTTTGAATGTCTACAGAGAACCCCTTATGAGCTCCCAAAGAATGTCTTTGCTTTTCAGCGACATACCATACCTACAGTTGGGGTGATGTTATGGGGTGCTATCATATATGCAACATATTCACATCTAATACTGATCACAGCACCATGGCAGCATAACAGTACGTTAGTGTCATGCTTCGTTCACATGTGTTGGCCCTCAAGGCTGGGTTTATAGGAGCCATTTCTTAAAAGGATAATGCCCGGTCACACATAAAAAGGGTGTCAGGGAACTTTCTCTTTTACATAATCACTTCATCTGAAATGCGCGCGATGCCTCGATTTGTAACAAATCGAGCATATCTGAGAGCATTTGAGACGGTAAATTGGACTGTCTATGAGTTGATTGAATTAGTGGCATGATTACAGTAACTGCGGTACGAGATGACGTAGGACATTGTACGAGACTGATATGCCTTAATGATCTACTGTATCGCCTCGTACATTCATGCTGGTACTCACACGATACTTAAACCTCTATTTATTTGGGATTTTCCCAGTAATTAAATATCGTTTTGCTTTCATTTTGTAATGACTTTCTCATACGAATGTTAACATCACTTATGTAAAATTTTGTTTTATTCTGACTACCCCTTCTTGGTGTTGTATTCTGTGTGGCCAGCTGACTATATCATTTGGAAGGGAGGTGAAACGCTGAACTCGTTGGCCACATCAAATAAACCAGAGCCAGAAGTTTTATATTTATTTATTTATTTATTTATTTAGAAGCGAAACAGCTTCACATACATAGAGAACTGCGTCCCAAGCGCCTTGCCTCTGAACACATACAGAAAAGATTTACAACACGAGGAAAATATAACACCCACGGCACCGGCGGGAATCGAACCCACGATCTCCGCCTTAGAAGACGAAGCTTCTATCACATGGGCACGGAGGCCCCAAGTTCTATATTCTACTTTATATTTTACACAAGAAGCTAACCCTAGCTGCACAAATATCACAGGTCTGAAAACTTGGCGCATTGCCACCGTTAACAGCACAAGAAAGATTTGCACCACACAGGAGAAAAATTATATCCGAGTTGAACTCGCACACTCCATACTACGCGCAGGCAGCTGCTGGAGCAAATTCTTCTTACCTCTCAACCAGATAGGCACCCGCAGAATAAATATGGCATTGAGAGCAAAACGCTTGATCTTAGAAGAACATATTTATAATTTGTTTGATAGAAGAAAACTCCTGTCTTGGCGCAACACCAATAATAGTTATTGGGGAAAGCAAACCGGATCGCCTCAATCCATTTTTCACAAATGGAATAATTCAATCCTCGCACATGGGAAGTCATCTTTTTAGAGTCATATTGCGACTCTTTGAAGAAGGAAGTTACATGCTGTTCGCAGAAAGGGTTCACCCAGGGGCACACCTGGTGCAGTAGAGGTGGAGTGTTCAAATCTTTCCCTCACCAAGGACGCAATCTCTGAGTCGCAAATCCTATCCTATGCTATATGTACCGCTGGAAAACAGTTTTTAGGTGGGATCTGTAAGTCCATGCCCTCAAACTCGAAAATAAATACTGTCAATTAGATGAAAGATTTTTCATGTTTGTGTTTATTTTGTCTTGTCTTGGGTTTCTTGATCAGGGAGTTTTGCCTTGATTTCTTTTCTTTTCTTTCTTTGTTGGAGTCACCCTCTTTCATCTCCCTAAGCTCTTTGTCTCTTTCTGCCACTGACATAAGCCATTTTCTGGAGATCAGGCATCTCTATCAATCAATCTTCGTCAGCCAAAGTAGCGTAGCAAATGCCTCAAAAAATCTCAAGACAGCATATTCGTTTGCCTTGAAATGAAAATCGCAACGTTCTATTTTACGATTGAAAATTGATTAGCTTTTTTTAAGTGTTTTTTATGTTGCAAACATTTAGAATGCTCCAAGACAAGAACTTAGAAAAAGGACACTCACTCGTATCGGATTTCTTGTAAGAACTAGTGCGCAGAAAGTCCTGCCATTATACTATACAGGGTGTCCCAAAACGACCGCATAAACTCTGTACAGCTAGATTCCTCGGTGGTAGTACATAAAAACTGCCCAAAGAAGCGTTCCTGTACGGTCCATAGTTTACGAGAAAAATACAAAAAAAAAAAAAAAAAAAACCAACAAAGTATGACGTCACTGCCGGTGCAAGAAAAAAACACTTTAACGGACATATCAACAACAATATTTGCAGATCTTTAAAGACGATAATGTTTAACACACATTTGTTATACGTAATGTACGTGTGATATGTTCGACAAAGTTTCTTTTCTTGCACCGGAAGTAACGTCATACTTTCTTTTTCGTATTTTTCTCGTAACGTACAGGAACGCTTCTTTGGGCAGTTTTTATGTTCTGCTAACGAGGAATCCAGCTGTTCAGAGTTTATGCGGTCGTTTTGGGACACTCTGTGTTAAAAGTCAAATAATGAATAGCAGAATTTTAGTACATCGAAAGGAGAACCAGATTCAAGTGGAATATATTGTGATACTGAACATGTGATGAGAAAGCAACATTGCTATGAGTTGAAAAATCCCAAAAATACTTTTGAATGCAAACACCATATGTAATGTTGCAGTACACCAGTTTATAAGTAAGTTTACACTTTTTCTTAAAATATATATATTTTTTCACAGTTAGGTGCCTTTAGTTCTGTTTACTGTATAATCGTGAAATTTCATACAATCTACTAGAATTATGTATGTGCTAAAGCTATTTTCTGTTCATTTTGGGTACCATTGTCACTGTATGATTTTCATATTTTTAAGTTATATACGAGGTGTATGAATATATGTTAGTTCATTTCTTGAACTTTCACAATTTTAATGGTAAGTTTGGAACATTGTGATTGAGAATTGTATTTTCAGAACGTATCTCTGTGATAATGCAATTTTAAATTATGGTGTAACAATACTATTCTGAACATTATTCTTAAAAAATAGTTTGATGTACTAAATTTGGTGTTTCGTTTTATGATGAAATTACTTCGGTTATTCTGTATATAGTTTATTTCGAATCATATGGCACATTCAGTTAAAAAAAAAAAAATCTTTATTTATAACGAAAATTTTGACGCTACCGACAAACGATGACTTTTTAGTTGCTTTAAAGTATTCATTGAGGACATAATTGAAATCACGTTATTTAGAGAATCCGGTGGGTAAGTTATGTGTCAAAAGCTTTGTTAAACGGTGAATGAGAAAAAGCAATGCGCAAAGTAACTCTTTTCAAAATTATAACTTTTAAAATCCAACAACTTTCGCTTAGTTCTCTCCTATTTTAACGAAGATATTTATCACGTACGCTAAGTTTAATGCTCTTTAAAAGATGTCTATCGTATGGACCATCGACATTTTGCACAATTACAAAATATTAATATGTCTGTATGCAAAGACATAACTTAAAGTACTACGTACTTACACATACAACGAAACTATTTTTGTGGCTTTATTTTGCATAATAAGCTAAAAAGCAAATTTTAAAGGATGTTACTAATTTATTTTGGAAAAAATGTTCAAATGGGAAAATATTTCAACTATAACAGCATTACTCCAGTATTTTTGATAACGTTTAAAAGAATCTTTAAAAAAATTAAAAGAAAAGCTTTCGTCTGTTGTATTTTAAGCATCAATTTTTTTATTAGTGTCTTTCTTTACTATTGAAAATATGAATCGGTTTTGTAGCACTAGAATTCTCTTTATGTTAACGCTGTTAATGTGTATTGTGCTTAAATATAAAATTTCAATAACAGTTGTTGTTGTCAGTTTAACGTGTCAATAAAAAGGAAAAGCAATAAGAATAAAAGTGAAATGTTCGAAATATATCGCTCATTAAATGATGCTTTATTTTAGTTTGAAATGGATTGAGATCCGCGAACAATTCGTCAATGAAGTTACAACCAAATTGAGAGATTCTTCAGTTTTTATGTTGAGTGTAATGGTGTATGAAATCAATGAACTCTTATAAAATCAGATTTGAAATTCGAAGATTGACTGTAATAAAGATTTTGAACTATCCTTTCCCTCTCTATCTCGTTTTCCATATCGTTGAGTCTGGCTCAAATGCGATAACTCAGCACATATCATTTTAGAAATTTTGCATTTTCGTCTTATCTAGGTTTTTTACCAACAAAACTTGATTTTTATTTATCATTTGACGTGAATTGAGCATTGTAAATGTTTTAAGCAATTTACAGTCTTGGATGTATTCGGATATTTAAGGAACAGGAAAACATGTTTTTATTGTTTTTACTGCTAATCGGTGTTAGGAAGCTGACAACCTTTTAAACCTTTTTAGCAGAATGGAACGTGAAAACCGAAATGCATTTAGGAAAGAATGTAAACACCGGTAACCTTTTGAAGACATTTACTGGTGATTGGTGTTGAATTATCATTTTAAGTAATGAAAAGAAAACAAGAAAAACATTGTAAAACTTCACGCGCTAAAAAATCAAGTTTCAATTTATCACTTATTAGTATGATATGTACAGTTCAAGTCCGTATACTTTCATTTATATAACCATAAACTGTTTAAAATTTTTGAATACCTTCATTTCTTCTCTAGATTTTTTCGTTCGGATAGTTTTTTTCCGTTTTACAACTATTTTTCTTATTTTCTTTCTATATCTCTTTCCTCCTTTTTCATTATTTGCCATTCGCCTGATGACATGACAATTGGTGCAGTCTCTTTTTGAATAAAAAATATGTTTCCAAAAAAACTACCAATATCATGTCTTGAGATATTTTACATGTGTGACTTTCTGTTTTAATTATGCGACTGTTCCATTTCAAGGCACAAGACTCATCACGTAAGTTTTAGTCACATTCTGAAATATTCCTGGCTCTTATTTCAAAATTTTCATCAATTTGGCCAGATAAAATTTTTGAAACTGCGCAGTTACCTCGAAAACTACTGAACTTGATTTCATGAATTGCTAGCTAAACGCTAGGGTGGTTCAAAGAAACTTTTTTTCAGCTAGAGTCCAGGACACCCCCCCCCCCCCTTTTTAGACTTATTAATGTATTATGCTGTAAAAGTTTTAGCTTCTTACTCAAATTTTAAGAGGGTGCTCAATGACCCCTTAATGTATTATTAGCCGTAGCATAGAAAATGCCACAAGTTTAGAAATATATAATTTCCCCAGCTGTTTTTTTTTTTTTTGTAAATAATTGTTTTATTGCAATGTATATGCATATTACTGGTGTATAATATGATATGTAGCATTGTTTTTTTTAGTTCAATGCATTTTAACCCTCCTCCCCATACTTATGAAGTTTGGGGGAGGGGGTTGAGCACCCTCTTTCAGTTGAATTAAGAAGTTAAATTTCTTCTAGTATATTCAAGTCTAAAAATATTGAGGGGTGTCCTGTTATCTAGGAGATTTTTTTTACATGTATTTTTGAACCACCCTACTGAACATCGACCCTTCGATTGTTCAGATTAGACGGAATGTTTTTTTTTTTTTGAGTGTTCTGACTTGATCATATTAACTGTTGCGAAATTCGGCAGAGGGCTGAGCTGTAGTTCTTGTCAAATAAATATGTTGCTGAAAGGTAAGCTGCTGTTGTCGGATACGTATTAATGGATTCACTTTTAATAGTACTTTGAACGCGTTTGGGGAAATCAAGAAGTTCTAGGTTCATGAGATCTAAAACTTCAAAACCCGTTTTTTAACATTTGTTAGATCTGCTGGTTTCATTATTTCTGAGTGAATGGGCCAAAGGCTAGCTATTGTTCGGTCTGTGGTTGAGTTTTTGATCTTTAACTAACCAATTCTGAGTTTTTTTTCCTTCCGACATTTACAACATTTTGGTTTTAACACATTTACAGCTAATAAAGGTTTCATCTTTTGATCTCTTTGTTAAAATCACTTGAACTTGTAAAAATGAAGCAACATTATATAATCTATTCATGATGAATGATTTTCTGATAAAAATATTAAAATCTTCTAATATTTCAACTAACTCAGTGTCTGCTAACAACTGCTTTCAATGGATCTCTAAATGTGTTTTGGTAATTTAAGGAACAACTTCATACTTTATTTTAAAGGTAATTATTTAGTGCGAACCATCTATCCAGTTTCAGAAATTTAAATAAACAACCTTATTTAATAAGGGATTAAAGGATATTTGTAAAAACAAGGTTTTTCCCCCTTAATGCAAGCAAAAGAAATCAGCGTTAATATTTTTTAAAGAACAAAATTTATGCGTCGTACAAGGTATATTGTTTTCAACGTTCTTTTTCTTCAAAATAATCTCCCACTCTCAAAAGATAAATAATTAATTTTTGTAGATAATATATTTTTTCTTGTTTTGCTCTCTAAGCCCGAAGCAAAACTGTATGTCTACATTTACGAAGTTCTTTGCTTACTGCAGACGAATGCACTTATTTTTTATTTTTTGAAAGTTAATCATGTTGGAAAATCAAAATAGCTTAGAATATTCAGGATTAGGAATATAAGTGTTATTTTGAGCAAATAAAAAAAGCTTCACAATGAGATATGTCTTTATTTAGTTTAATTTCCAACTTCATTTGCATTGAAAACCGTTCGATTAGGATTAAAAAAACACTTGTTCTTTTACCAAAAATACCCTTTTCGCATTAATTGACACATTTTTTTCTATATTTTGTGTTTCGTAGGAAATTAACTGAAAGAGTGACGAGTGTAGTTTATAAAAATTAAATTTAAAAATAAAAATGTTGTTTTTCCTTTATTTTACATAGTAAAGGAAGTTGTTGAAGTATTGCGAAAAATAATTCAATCCAATTTTTGCCTAGTTTTCTATTTTACTAATTCCTGAATGAACGTTGAGTGGTTTTTTCGCCCATACTGCACGTGCATATACGCCTAAGGACGTGTGGACTCCCTAAATATCCATTTCAACATCCCCGAGTGAAGTACAACGAGTATTCTCGTGACGTCTGTATGTAAGTATGGACGTATCTCGCATAACTCAAAAACGTAGGTCGTAGAACAATGAAATTCGGTACGTAGACTCCTAATGGGGTCTAGTTGTGCACCTCCATTTTTGGTTGCATTTGGGTGTTTCAAAAACGGGTCTTTTACACCTTTTTTTTGGGGGGGGGGGGGTGGGAATCAATGTTAATATCAGTGTAAACTCAAGCGATGTTATAATTTGGCGAACATTTTGCTTTCAAATCTTCGATTTTGTTTTAGAAGAATGATGCTGTGAACAACATTCTTCATATCCCTAGGTATATTGAATATATATTCTTTATTGTCTGTGTTATAGAACTATATTTAAAGAATTCCCATTTCAGAATATTATTCCGATAGTTTTGTGTTCATGTTAATTTCTTCGTGTTCATTATGCAATTCAACTTTTTCTAATGTTAAATTTTTTATGGCAACAGTTCTCTTAAAATTTGTCCCTGAAGTCCCATTTGACGGGGGAACTCCCCGACTTTTAAAACAGATGAACGGTCAAAATGGTAAGTGCGGGGTACTTTAGGGTGTCATGTCATGCTCTCAAAATTCATAAAACTGCTGGTCATTTGGCAGTCAGAAAGTTTTGGCACACGTGTGTAACTTCAAAGTTTTTTATCATCTTTTAATCAATTTTAATAAATTTTGTTCTTGTAATTAACCTTGGTCTGTTTCTCGTCGTTGACACTTAAATTCCACTGAAAAATATGCTGAAGCAAGAGTTTAGGACATTGGTTAAATATCCTGTACCTGCAACAGGGAGTTTAGCATATGTTTAGCTTTAGCAGCCAGGCCCCATATAAAGAATTTTTCGTGTTGGGGGAGGGGGGAGAACGAGGAGCGAAGCGTTTAATCTAGCCGCTCTAGCAGCTAGTCGAAGTAAAACTTGACTTTTAAATGAGGCAACGATCCGAACTTGACATATCTTGTTTATTTTCTCAACCAATAAGAAAACATCTTTTGGTAACGTAGATGCGTAACTATAGATATACGCCTCCTTGAGACCAATTTAAGACGCCTAGTACACTTCTCAATATACATTGTTTTTAAACTAATTGTTATGACTGGTATTAGAGCTATCGGAATCATGTAAGGCTATGACAAATCCTAAAATTAAATAGAAAACGTAGGGATGAAATTGAAAAAAAAAAAAAAAAAAAGGTCTTGACCAGTGGCGTAGCTACAGTTCCTACCGACCGGGGCGGTGCCTCTATTTGCCGCCCTTTCATTTAGAAGTATCTCATACGTAAAACCATCGAAAAGTATCTAACTTAAAAATTAAAAAACTTTATTTAAGGAAGAAAAAGGAAACTAATTTATTTCGTATTCTTCCTACAAAAAAAAAAAAAAAAAAAAAAAAAAAAAGTAAAGGGGAGGGGGGAGGAGGGCTGTCAGGTGCTTCCCGGAGAAATATTCTAAATTTAAGCAAAAAATCGGAGTTAAAAGTAAAGGAGAGTTGAAAGGGCGGGGGTTCTCTCCCGAATCATCATTAACACTGAAGACAGTTTAAGCTTTTGGTAACGTTAGGAAGTCGGGGTCCTTTCCAGAATATTTTCCGAAATTTAAGTTTTAAAAATACAATTTTATGTCTATTTTAGAGGACGTTAAGGGAATGCGGAAGGTTCAGGTGCTCATTACGGGAATATTTCGACTTAGAGCACTGAGAAGCGCAGTTGTAGTCATACCAAAACCTTTCATTTCGAAGATTTTTTCTTCTTCTTTGCCTCCAGAAATAGATTCAGAGTATGATTTTCTCAAATTAAGATTCTTTATCTCATCAAAGGTGTTGAATCGCCGCCCCCAAAGGTATGCCGCCCGGGGCGGGCCGCCTACTTCGCCCCACCCTAGCTACGCCACTGCCCTTGACTCATATTATAGGGTTCAAATGGTATTTAAAATTAGAACAAATACTCGAATGTTTCTTTTTTTTCCAAATTTGCCTCAGCTCTGTTAAAATGATACTTGCTTAAAAATTTGCAGCCTAAGTATGCTATGAAACCATTAAAAGTTTCCAAACACCTAAAAAAATTAAAAGTTTCAAATGTAATCATTATCTGATTTGGTAAGTAGAAATAAGTATACATTTTTTAAACATTCCCTTTAAAATATTCCTCACAATAGTGCAGGTTTAATCGGGGATTGAAAGCCGAATTAAAATAATTATTTCGCCTTTCTTTGAAATAAAAGGAATAAATGGAAGTTAGCCTCAAAATTATAGAACACTCAATAGCTATTTATCTGTAAAAATAGTCACTTCAACAAATTTATATTAGAAAGTATTATTAAACAGAGAATTTTAAAATAAAAATCATGAAATAAAATTTACTTCCAACCGCCCTCTTCACGTTACGTAATTTCGTCTTTTTTTGAAATGCATTCTCTAATTTACATTTCTTTGTTGTTTATGTAGTTCTCAAATTGTAAAAGAAAACTCCTTTTACATGGTTTTTAGTAATCGTGCAAGAGATATAAAGCTTTAATTCAAGGACGGTTAAGTTTAATGACTATTTCATATTTTTTGAGCTCGCACTAAAGTGCAGTGCTTTTTCTTTTTTTGCTATTATTATTTCTTTGCATCGACATTTTAAATTTCAGACCATCATATAAGGTGTTTTGCTCACTCCAATCGCACGGGGGTGAAATTTTTACGTATATAAATAAATTTATCCCATTAGTTCTCAATTTTAGGATTATTATTTTAATGTTTCTAAATGTAAGAAAACATTATGTAATTTCAGTTTAAGTGTCAGTTTTTTAAACAAAATTTTTATGCACTAAAAATAATGATTTGTACGTTATGGGTGGGACCGTACAGTCACACCTGTAAAAATCGTTACTTTTTTAGATCAGGAAACCTTTTTCTTGAAAATTGATACTTTATGTTGCAAAGCACAACGGTTCTTTCTATTCAAATATATAAAAATTAAAAGGCAAAGTTGAGAATTTCCTACCCAAAAGTAAAATACATACGTAATGTATGAATGTCCTACTCATTTAAATGTATTGAGTATGTTTTGAGCATATATCCCAAAGATGTATTCGAAAAGTGTGGGTAAAGAGCAGAATCAAAGTTCTATAGCTGTAATTTTTAAATTGAAATCCCCGATCTTGCTCATTTTTCTTTGCATATACACGTCATTTAAGAAAAAATAATCCCAACTGAAACTCGTGGATATGTTAGTTTACTTCTTTTAAAAGTAAAAGCATTCAACGCTAGTGTGACGCAAAGACAAAAATGCAGATCCATAAGCTCATATTTTTCCGTCTGAGTCACTTTTTATGCATTAGAAATGTTAAAAAATTGCTCTTTGTAAGTCGAGCGTACCTCATTAGTTCAAGACGTTTTTTAAGAATATCTCTTCTTTGTTGACGATTTTTTTAGCAACTGCATCTTGCGTTGTCTTCACTGCCGTTGAAATGCTGTTTTCATCTCTTCTCCAAGAACGAGCATTGAAAAAGCAGTGTTTCCAATAATTGAAAAACATTTGCTTTCCTCAAATGTCAGATATAAAAGGTTTTCCTTTTTGTGCATAAGATTCTGGTACTTTTTTACCGCGTCACTATCAAAGTACGTATTAATTGACAGAAACTAAAAATCCCCAAGCGTATATTGATTATGCCGAAATAATGAACCTGCATGTTTTTTGAAAAATTAATTGAATATTTAATGAAGCATTGTTTTTAAAAAGACAACAAAACAAAGCAATTACCTTTTTTTTATTTGCGTTTTTATCTTCTTCTGTTAGTCTGGAGAATAGAAGGCACGTTTTTTGAGCCTTATGAAGTTCCCTATTTTTATAAGTCATTATGTAAAATAATTGCAATAATTATTCTGTATCTAACTGCATTTGTTGGTTTAAAGTTTTTTGCGCAATAAGGCCTGCAATATTTCTAATGACTGAAGTAATTGTTTCAGTCGTGTAACTTAAGAAGCCTTTCAAGTGTCTGTCAGTGAAGGAACTTCAATAACTTTTATGACTTGTTAGAATGTTCAGATAAAACAAATGCCAATACCGAGAAGAAATAAGGGACTTCATTAATTACGTAAGGGTCCCGAGGGGCAGGGGGTTGGGAAAATCTTTACATACCCTTACTTTTTTTTTGGGGGGGGGGGGGGGGGGGTAAAAACCCATTCTTACGTAATATTTTCCTAGTCGGCATTTGAAATCGCGTGGTCGACGGGGATTATATTTTATTTGCGTCTGGAATGTTAAAAAACGTATCAGGATGAGCGGTTTTTTTTGTTTTACAAGGAATGAATAGTGTAAAATATAATAAAAGAATCGCACTCTGGCATGGCATAGTTTACTTTCAATTAGTATCGCATCATATACAAAAAAATGTTGAAAAAACATTCAGTCTAAATTTCATCTTCTTAGTACATATTTCTTTACACAAAAAGGTTTAATTTAATAATAGTGAATTTAATTTCGATTCCAGTGATATATGTTTCGTTATTTTATTATTTTGAAAAACGAAATAGAACCTTACGTAAGAAGGGGGGAGGGGTGAAAAATCTTAACTAGCCTTACATAGGGGGAGGAGGGTCAAAAATTGCTAAAATAATCATTAAAGCATAATTAATGAATAGCCCCTTATAACAAGCATTATTTTTCTATACTAACCTGAGTTAGTTTTTAAATAACAATACAAGTTTTGATTATAAGGTAAACTGTCCAAGAGTTATATTTCATTTATTCATTTGAGGTTTTCTCTTTGGAGGGGAAAAAAAGAAAGTATATGATGACTTATTAAAATATTTTCAACCATTAATTTTTAACTAAAAGATTCTATTCCTTTTTCAATAACCTTGAAAAAAAGAACCCAACTTCCAACTTTTTTCTTTTTTAGTTGCTTTTGACTATCTTTTCTTCTCAGTTTTTAACTATGGCTAAAGCGAATTTGTGAAAAATATTAAATCCAATTTTTAAATGAGATTGTTTGAGTAATTTATAATTAACACAAATTAATTTTTTCAAAACTGGTTATTACAAAGTCATTTCTAATGTAAAATTATAAACAAACATGGGAACTCATGACGGATTTTAACGGCATAAGAACTCTGTGCAACAACTGGATGAAATGTTTATTAATTAATTTATTTAAACTTATTAATTGAATTGTGTGTTTGCGTGCGTGTGAACCTCCATCGTGTAAGTTTCACATTAACAAATGCTATCTCTCATTAAAACGTTAAAATAAATGGCATTAAAATTTTAAACGACATGTCTATTATTCATTTATTTCTTTTTTCAGCTTTAATAGCCTACTTAAGCATCAATTTTAAAATATTTGTGGACGAACAGTTTCATTTATACGAGCACGAATTTGTACGTGTTAATACATTCATGTCAATAAAAAAACTCTCTTAGAAGTACACACAAATAGCTAGAGTAATAAACAAAATATTTTATTAAAATTATTTTTTTTGAACTAAATTAATTTCATGAAAAGCAATTTTTCATTAAGCAAGATTTACTCAGCGTAAAAAATATTCTACTTAAAAAAAGTAATAAGTAATGTGATTTAGAAATTTAATTATTTTCATCCTTTGAAATTTCCTTCCTTTAAAGAACTTTCTTTACTTCTTAAGGTAGCTAAGAAAAGCTTTTACTTCTTAGGGTAGCTAAGAAAAGCTTTTACAACTACCTGAGTATCGACCAAGCTGTTTTTTTTTCCCAATTTCCTCATGGAATTGATCAGTATATCAAACCAATATAACAAATTATGCACGAGATATGACTTAAAATATTGGTGCATAATTTTATTTTCATCAGACCCTCTTGATTTTATCTTTAGTTTAATGACATAGATTGCTTTTAATGAACCTTTAATTTTGAGTAAGAAAGTTCGATATTAAAAAATTTGCAATAGATAATTCAATTTTACTAAATTAAATGTAAGGAAATCATTTTTTCTGGTTTCTTTAGAGAAAGTCTTTAAGCCAGAAGTAAATGATTAAAATTCGTAGAAGAATATTTGATTTTTTGCGTAGGGGAAAATGGGAACTATTTCTTTTGTATGGCAAAAAAAGTGTTAATATCTTATGTCTGAAAACCAAACTAAGCAAATGCTGTATGAAGACTAAAAATATTCATTTTTACACTAAACCTGCAAATAAATTCAACTGAATCTTTGAACGTTTACAAAATTTTACATGATAAGGACGCTGGAATGCTTGTCCTTTAAAACTATTTATTTTTATAAAAGATCTACATGAACATTAAAAACTGAGCAAAGGCTACTAAAACATTAAAACTTTTAAACAGTAAAAGGTAACATTTGAAAGGTTCTCTGTCGGGCGAAACACCTGGTCGCAAGCTCTCCAGGAACAACCTCCTTCGATGGAGCGCACGTGAGTTAACTCTCCTGAGCAGAGTTGAGTAGAGCGCGTGTTCGCTACTGATTGCGCTGATCAACTGGAGCTGTAAAACAGAGGAGGAGCTTTCAGAGGAGTTCCGGAGTCCACTGACCTGGAGTCCCCACAGTACTCCCCCTCCAGTGACAACGAAACGTTTTATGAATACTTATGGAATCGAACACGACGCCCTGATCGCGTGGTGTAAAACTCCTCTGTGGTTTTCGATGGAGCACTAGTAGGTAGTTCCAAGGATGCCGGAGTCAATTTTTCAGGTTGTACTGGAGGTGATGGGGTTGATCCAGTATCCGTAACCCAAAGGAAAGCAGGTTTTAGCCGATCTATACTCACAACTGCCTCTTTGTTGTTGATTTTTATGCGAAAAGTCTTTTCCTGTCTAGCGAGCACTTCATGAGGACCGGAATAAGTTGGCTCCAAAGACTTTCGTAGAGAGTCAATGCGAAGGAACACATGAGTCGACGTTAACAAGTCATTCTGCTCAAAAGGACTGCGTTTGCAGTGGGCACTAGTAGGCACTGGTTTTAAGGATGACATACAGTCTCTCAGCTTGTGCACAAACTTGGTAGGGTCGAGGACTATGCTGGTGTCCATGGGCTGGAAAAACTCTCCTGGAAGACGCAAGGATGAGCCGCATACCATTTCGGCAGCGGTTGCAGAAAGGTCAGCTTTGTAAGCTGTTCGGAGCCCCCAAAACACTGTAGGAAGAACCTCATCCCAATGAGTCGAAGTGTGACAGCGTAACGACTGCTTGAGGGAACGGTGGAACCTTTCCACCAGTCCATTAGAAGACGGATGGTAGGGTGATGTCCGAATTTTGTAGATTCCCAGGAACTTTGTAAGAGACGTAAAGAGCTCGGACTCGAACTGTCTACCTTGGTCAGTAGTGACGAAATCTGGAACTCCAAACCGACAGATCCACGTTCTGTAAAACTGTCGTGCTACTGTGTCTGCAGAAATGTCAACCAGAGGGACGGCTTCTGGCCAACGGGTATAGCGGTCAACACAAGTTAACAAATAACGATATCCATTCGAAGGAGTGAGTGGTCCAACGAGGTCGACGTGGACGTGGCTAAACCGTTGTGAAGGCAGATTGAAGGTTTTTAGAGGGCTAACTGTATGTCGGTGCACCTTAGACCTCTGGCACTGAATACAAGCACGAGTCCATTCCGCTATGTCCTTGTGCATCCCGGGCCAAACAAAACGCTTCTGCAGTAGTTTACGCGAAGCTTTAATGCCTGGGTGTGACAAGCGGTGAAAGTTCAGGAAAACTTTCCTGCGGAACTTCACTGGGACGTATGGACGGATACTTGCATCTCGCACATCACAATATAGAGTTGTGCCCTGGCCAAGCTGCATGGGCTGTAGGTTGAGGCTGTTTTCTGGCGCCGTACCAACAAGAAGTTTCTGTAGCTCTGTATCCAACTTCTGTTCTGCTGCGATAGCAACAAAGTCCGTCGACGAAGGAAGATCTATCTGGTTGACACTCGAGGCAGGAAACATGCATGCCTTTTCAAGCTCAGTAGAGGACTCGACATTAGAGGGAGTATCTAAAACTGATAACCGAGAGAGAGTGTCAGCAGCAATATTTTCAGACCCCCTAACAAAACGGATATCTGTTGTGAATTGTGCAATGTAATCTAGTTGCCTATTTTGCCTAGGTGAGGATTTTTCAGATTTTTGGCGAAATGCAAAAGTAAGAGGCTTATGATCAGTATATACACAAAACTGTCTTCCCTCTAGCATGTACCGAAAATGTTTTATCCCCGCAAAAATGGCTAACAATTCCCGATCGTATGTACTATAGCGGTTTTCTGTGTCGGAAAGTTTTCGAGAAAAGAACCCAAGAGGCTGAAGACCACCATCGATAACTTGATTAAGAGAACCTCCTATCGCGAAATCTGAGGCATCCATACATAAAACAAGTTCAGCATTATTTGATGGATGAGCCAACAAGGTTACTTCAGCTAACTGTTGTTTACATTCATTGAAGGCAATTCTGGCTTCGTCGGAGAGCTGTATTTCTTTATTTGTGTTTTTGGGGGTATTCTTAAGGTATTCATTTAAAATAGCCTGCTTTTTAGCTGCCTTGGGAATAAATCTACGATAAAAATTTATTAGACCCAAAAATGCGCGCAGTTCCTTTACAGTTTTTGGTTCCTTATAATCCAAAAGTAATTGCACTTTCTCTGGTAAAGGTTTTATTCCTTTGCATGAAATTATATGACCCAAAAATGACAACTCAGGTACTCCTAGGACACATTTTGAAGTATTTAACTGAATTCCGTAATCATTAAGTCTTTGAAAAATTTGATCCAGATGTCCTACGTGCTCGTCCTCTGTTTTTGAAAATACCAGGATATCATCAAGGTATGCAAAACAAAAATCCAAGTCTCTCAAAACCTCGTTAATAAAGCGCTGGAAAGACTGAGCTGCGTTACAAAGCCCGAAGTTTAAGAAAGGGAACTCAAAAAGGCCAAACGGAGTAGTTATTGCCGTTTTTTCGATGTCCCCCTCATGAACTGGAATTGCATGATAAGCACGAAAAATGTCAAGTTTAGAGAAAATTTTCTTTCCATACAATGAAGAAGAAAAATCCTGCAAATGTGGAATAGGATACCTGTCTGGGACAGTTTTTGAATTTAGCCTTCGATAATCCCCAACGGGACGTATTCCGCCTGAAGTTTTGTTGACAACATGCAAAGGAGACGACCAAGGGCTTTTCGAAGATCGACAAATACCTTTTTCAATCATGAACTCGAATTCTTTTTTAACTGTATCTAACAGCTTAGGGTGCAATCGCCTAGGGCGAATATGCACGGGTGGACCGACTGTTTCTATGTGATGTTCTGTGGAATGTTTAACACATTTAAATTTTGGGTTAGGCGTAGTTATATCTGGATATTTGCTTAAAATAGCATGATAAATAGAATTTTCTACTATTACTTTAACTGCCGTGTGTTGGCCAAAGTCAAGACTACCGCGGGAACCCAATTTGGTAATACCGTCAATTAATTGTTTGCGTTTTAGGTCGACCAATAAATTAAAATGTGTCAAAAAATCTGCTCCGATGATGGGCATAGAAACATCAGCTATAATAAAGTGCCATTTGAATGTACGTCTGAGACCCAAACTTAATTGCAGCAGTTTTCTACCATATGTTTTTATCTTTGAATGATTTGCAGCAAACAATTCAAAAGCATTTGGACAATTTTGCTGATTACTCTTGACGGGAACGCACGAAACATCACTGCCAGTATCTATTAGGAACTTGGTATTCGAACCCTGATCATAAACACAGAGTCGATTTGTGGTGTTTACCAAAGACATCTTGCTACCTGCCCCATCGTGAGTGGTAGCATTCACAAGTTTTCTCTGAGCAAATGCACAAGGTTTCCTGCACTTGTTTGCTTTTTGACCAAACCTATTGTGGTAGAAACAAAAATCTGAATTGCCCCGAGTATGTTGCCCGTTTGTCATTTCTATCGCGGGAGCTAAACCGCTTTCTGTAAGGCGAGCGACCCCTCCTCTGGGATAATTTCCCAACTTGCAATATCAACTGCGTAATTTGCTGTTGCAAACCGTTAAGAGCTGCTTGTTCGTTTTCAGACATATTACAGAATGAAAATACAAGACAAAAAATTGTGGGGGGGGGGACTCTCTCGGTCACAGAAATAGATAACTCACCTCCATTCCAGTTGCGAAGTAGAAATCCGACATTTAGCGTCAGTCTTGAAAGTATCCATTTGCACCAGAAAACGGAAAACAGTCGCCAAGGTAGCTCGAAACAACAGCAGGCATAACTAAAGTCTCGTAGCAGCACCAACTCTAACTCCACATTGATATGGTTGCGTATTTACAGTTCACCGGGTCACCACTAAGGACGCTGGAATGCTTGTCCTTTAAAACTATTTATTTTTATAAAAGATCTACATGAACATTAAAAACTGAGCAAAGGCTACTAAAACATTAAAACTTTTAAACAGTAAAAGGTAACATTTGAAAGGTTCTCTGTCGGGCGAAACACCTGGTCGCAAGCTCTCCAGGAACAACCTCCTTCGATGGAGCGCACGTGAGTTAACTCTCCTGAGCAGAGTTGAGTAGAGCGCGTGTTCGCTACTGATTGCGCTGATCAACTGGAGCTGTAAAACAGAGGAGGAGCTTTCAGAGGAGTTCCGGAGTCCACTGACCTGGAGTCCCCACACATGATATTAAAATTAACAATAAGTTCGTATATATATATAAACAATACTACTTTCTCATATGTTGACATCAATTTTCTAGCATTACGCATTGGATTAGGCATAGGCTTTACATGGTTTCTTGGGTAAAAATATTTAAAGCAAAACACCAAATCCATTTGTATTGTAAAAATATGAATTTATAGTTTCAATACAGCTATAATTTTACTTCTTTTTCACGTCGCAAAGTAAAAACTGAAATATATTTCTAATGAAATACTTTCTATTCGATTGTAAAAAAATATTTTGGATCAAATAAATGTGTAAATGAAAGGATGACTGAATAAATGAAAAGATACTGAAAATATAAACTAATAAACTAATTAATTCATGTTCAAGGCATAATAAATAAATGAAGAAAATAGTGCATGAATAAAAATTTTAAGTGGATGAATGAATAAATAAGTGAATTATCAAATGAAGGAATGCAAATGAAAAAGTTATAAATAAATTTGTAAATAAGTTTGTAAGTGATTATTTAATGATTGAATAAGTAAATAGATTAAACTCTTTCACTTTGCCCTATTGACTTTGCTCTGCACGAACATCACTAATTTAAAAAAATCTATATAAATAAATAAAAGAATATATGTGTATGTTGGTATATATGTGTGTATGTTCCCTATACAAATCCATAGTTTACGGTAGATCTCGACTAAATTTGGCTAGAGGTACTTGGGCGACCGAGAAAGAACGTAGCGGGGTTTTCGAACGCCAAAAAAGAACCGAACCGTTCGAATTTTAAGACCCGAAAATGGCATTAAATGATTTTTTCTACCCGAAATAATTATCTACCAGTTCGATTTTGGTGCCATTCGAAAGTTTGCGAAAAATACCCATAAGGTTTATTCATTTTCTTCGAATTGCAAAACAAAAGACTAAAATCACCGGGAAAAAATTAAAAAGCATCATTAAGCCTAATGGAATAGAAATTTTATGTCGAAAATTTATCGTTTGCGTGATCTCATTTTAAATTAACGTGAAAACATTTCAGAAGGTTGTCACTTTTTTTTTCTCGACTGTGACTAAATAAAATTTTGCTTTTGTTTTGAGACAAAATTTTCCCTTTCGATTATAATTTGGCGATTTATCATCTTTTTTTCTTTTGAATTTTTGGTGTTGCGTTTAATTTATTCGGGAATTTTTGATTTGCCGTTTTTTTTCTTTAAGATTTCTTTTCTCTAATTGAAGCCTGATTGTTGAACATACGTTACTTGACAGAACTTTGATTTTCGATGTAGACTGCGCAAAGCCGGGCAATGCAGCTAGTATTTTTAATAAAAATAGCTTAATTTGAACTAAAAAAAATTTTTTTTGATTACAATTTGAAAATATTACAATTTGAGCATCAATTTTTGAAATTATTTTGTATTATCAATTTAGTATTATCATACAGGGTGCGGTAGATAAATAATGAGACTGGCCGCCAAACGCCCCCCCCCCCCCCCCAGTCGCTCGCAGTAGGGTCTCCACCGGCTGACATGATGGTGGGAGGATCTGAGCTAACAGTAGAACCTGTCCGCAGTCGCGCCGGAGCTCTGGCGCAGTGAGGATCGAGCTTCGCTTAAACGTTATTTACGTGCTCGTGACCTTTGTGAAAACGACAACTTGTGAATTCTACAAAGAAGTCCTTCAGCGATTGCACTAAGCCGTCAAATGGAAGCGACTGAACTGTGCCGAACACTGGGGTCTCCACCACGGGAACGCTCCAGCGCATACAGCGTTCCTCGTAACCTCTTATTTGACTCAAACTGGAGTTGAAGTTCTGCCACAGCCATCGCACTGACATGAGTCCTCCCGACTTCTTCCTATTCCCGAAGGTAAAAAAGCCTGAAGGGTAATCGTTTCAACGGTATTCCGGACATCCAACGTGCTTTCACGAAGGCACTATCTGGGATAACTCCAGCGGACTACAGTAGTGCTTATGAAGCTTGGAAAACGCGCTGGCAACGATGTGTCGACGTCTAAGGCAACTACTTTGAAGAATATTAACGTTTTGTACAAATCGGATCAATACATTTCTTTTTCTAGATTGAGTCTCATTACTTATCTACCGCACCATGTATGTTTTGATCTTCCGAGGTAACTGACTGGAATAGACTACATGTATTTACTACATAGTTAAAATATTACCAGATAGGTAGAGCTAAAATCAGAGTAAAAAGTTCCCCATTTCATTTTGCCCCGATATTTCACTTTATCCAACATTCCCCTGCTTATCTGAAAATTATACGCTAGTGTAATAATAAAAAATATAAATCAGTAAAACATGGTTTTTTTTGATGCATAAATTTTGCCGTTTTCTCACTGTTATCGAAATATAAGGTCCTAAAGTCTGCCAGTTTTTTTTTTCGAAAGAAACGAAATATAGCGTGCTTCGGTCGAAAATGAAAAAAATGTTTTTCACTTTTTGCAGATGGATGTCCTGCCACATGCAGAGTCACGTTGTACCTTCCATTTCTCTTTGGTTTTTAAATTTGGCGATATTTTTAAAAATTTCGGTAGATTTTAAGGCCTAATATCTAGATAACGGGGAAACGAGGGTAAATAATTTTGCGTCAAAAAGTGTTTCACTAATTTTTCAAAGGCTACCAATAATGGTTTTTTCATTATTACACACCTCGTAAGTTTCCCTGATTAAGAACATCAAATGCCATTTATTTGCAGTAAAGAATGAAATATGTTTTATGTATTTTATGGTAAAAAGTGTTTTACTTTTTAATTTAGCAAAAAATATAAACAAAACTAAAAATAAAGAATCAATTATTCCATAATCTTGTAATTAAAGTTTGCCTTTAACCTTTTTTTGTTTTAAATCAGGAAATTCAAAACGAGTATCAAACGTTTTTGAAACAAATGTAATCTTGTGCATGCTCAATGAAAAACTATTTTCCCTAAATGTGAGTATTTTTATCCAAATTTCGATATTTTAATTTCAAATTTTAGTGTTATTTTCAGTAAAGTTTATAGTGAAACTCTGCTTGTTATGAGTCCAACAGTTGCGAAAGTAATTGGTATTTTTGAAAGAAATGTTTACGCCTTCGTGAATATTAGAGATAGTTTGAGAGAACTCAATAGACAAATACTACGCGACTAATATTTTGTGCAATATTAATCTTATGTGCGATGCATGAGGGCAAATTTGTTGCTTCAATTTTTTGTTGGTCCCCTAATATCACGAGTGAATTTTTTTTAACGGAAAAGTGTAAGCTAATGCAATACCCTTTATATGACAAAATGTTTAAAGAAATTGTACAGTACGTATCCAGGAATTTAAAAAAAAAAGAAGAAGAAATAGGATTTTTAAAATTACTTTGGACTTTTTTGGATAGATAATGTAATGCTGAGCTGAGCGGTGGAATTTTTAGTGCAGTGAATTATGTTTGCATTAGGCTCCAAGGAAAACATAAAAGTTGCAACACATAGCAAAGAAAATGTGTATTAACGTAACAAACATAAAGCTCCTTCTTTCTGAACAATTTTTGATGAAGTTTTTATTACTAGCTTTTCAAGTTTCAAAACAAACGTATACTCAATTTCTTATTACATCATACCAAATAATGACTAGTGCATGCGTATTCCAAGTTACATAAGTCAAATTACAAAGTTATAAAAAATGCATTAAAATTCGTGGAAAGTTCAACAGTAAAAATGAAACTCTTTAAAGGAAACTGAGCTATGCTTAACTAATTTTCAACATATTTTCTCATTTGTCCTTCAATCCAAAAAATCTCCTATATAGCAAACATTTTAGTTATTTATTTTTCGAGAATCTCTTCAATAAAACCATTCATGATTCTGGTATTAATTTAATTAAACTATGGTAGTTAAAACATTTCATCTATCTTCACGCTTTCCATCATTTTTGTGTACTACTGATTTTGGGATGCCGTATAAGACACATAGCAACCTTCAAAATGGGTCTTTGTAATAAAACATATTAATTTGATTTACTTTTGAGTACATTAGATAAATTTAATTGTAAAAGCAATTTCAACAAACGCACACATAACAATATTTGAAAAAGTATTTTTTGTACAAATGAAGTTGATTTAATAGTGAAAGCAAAATAGGAAATTTTTCTTGCCGAAATGAACTTTTTAATTGCATTAACTAGTTTAACTCTATTAATTACTTTCACTTACATTTTATTTTATTACTTTTACTCGGTCGTTTAAATAATGACATCAGAAAAAAACAATATTTTATTAAATCTTAAAGAAGTGTTTTAAATTTACTACTTACTTCTCTTTTGAGTTTTAAACAATTTTTATTGTTTATGCATTGTTTTCTTGACACCAAAGCTTAAGATATATACCTAGCTGTGAAACTAACTTTACTGAATCGTTTCGTTTCGAATACCTTATAGCTCAACCAATAGGTGCAACATATTAACAGCAAAATTCTTGCCGGTTATAAAATTTTCCGAACTTCGGTATTTTTGCCTTACCGGACATTACCCAAGACACAACGAAAAACCAAGAACTACGCGGGCTAATCCAAGATGCATGGTCAGTCGACTTATATTAGGAACTCTTGCTATAGAGGGTGTTCCGGTTTAACCTGCAAAGACCTGTATTTTCGCAACCGTTAGTCCTAGATGCAAACTTCCGATTGAAGAAATGCTCAAAATTAGATGCAGAGTTTAGCTATTGAAAGTTGAAAGCGAAAATAAAATTGAGTCAAAAAATACACAATTTAACTTTTTATACGGGTCCTAGGTCCCCTAAATTATATTTAAGGGAATAATCACCATTTGAAAATATTACTGACACAAAAAACTTGACATCTGTGCGACCAAAACTCATGAAGGTACTCGAGTTCAAAGTTTCAAGGGACCATGCAC
The DNA here is from genome assembly GCF_026930045.1 of Uloborus diversus. Lineage (NCBI taxonomy): Eukaryota > Metazoa > Arthropoda > Arachnida > Araneae > Uloboridae > Uloborus > Uloborus diversus. The sequence goes on along the minus strand of NC_072733.1, from coordinate 177,580,883 downwards.
AATATGAGATTGGAACTTATCACCCTTTCTGAGGAATGACAGATTGTCGAAGTAAGAAAAAACGAAGTATTTATATCTTTCAATGCTAATCTAAAATAAATACAAATATTTTGCCATGATACGCAAAAACACACTACAAAACCTCGTACATTTTGAAAAACTGCGCCCAATACATACATAATTTTAAACCCTTGTTAGCCGCTATATTTTCCCCCAAAAGGACGGCGAATGTAAAGTGGTGTAAGTCACAAAACGCTGCTTTTCATTTCTCGATGAATATGTATCGTACTAATGTCAAACCTTTTTTGTTGGAATTACTTTTCAACGGAGATTATTTCCTTAAGTATAAGTGAGAGGAATTGGGGCCCGTATAAAAAGTTAAATTTTTATTTTCGCTTCAAACTTTCAACATCATAACTCTATGCATCTAGGACTAACGGTTGCGAAAATAGAGGCCTTTGCAGGTTGAAACTGAACACCTTGTATACTTAAATTATTTGGTGGTGAATGATCTTTATTGAAAATTATGAATAGATGATTTTATAGTTTTAAAAAATTGATTTTTGATTCAATAGTGTAGTATGCATTAGAAAAAGATGATTATAAAGTATTATTCCCAAGAAAAAAAAAAGCTAAATTTGATCACAGAATTATCAATGGTACAGAAGCTTCTATGAAGTATAGCTGCACTCAACTACTTTCGTTGCTGTAACAAGCAAAATATATTTTTTTAAAAACAAATAATATCAAAACGAAGAAATGAATTCTGAACTCTCAAGCTCTCTAGAAAGAAAAATCACATTTGAGGCAGTGAAGCATGTAAGTGGGCATTTTCAAGATTTGAGTAAATCAGGTTTAAAGTTCCGGTCGTAGGTAGGCTTTCATTGAAAAGTTTTTTTCTAAATCATGCTGTATAGCAGCCCATATCAGGGCTACTAGCACCATTTTTTGCCCCAAGAGAGAGTAAAGGTTCATCTATCATTTGTATTGGTTATCTTTACATTTTTTACTTTGTCACTTGCGTCAACTTTGCTTCTTACTGCCTCATATACAGTTTACACCTTATGCAAACATTGCGTGTCAACAAATGCTAAAAGAAAGTAATTTATCATCCCAAAAAATATCGGAAATAAAAGTTTTCTAATGTTTGCATGTAAAGGATGGTAGTTCAATTTAAATCGAATAGTAATCCATAAGACAGCTATATTCTTTCTTTATTTGGTTAACCAAAAGTATACATGCTTCTTTTTTTTTTGGTAAAAATATCAATCCCAGAGCAAGAACATTCCAAATACGAATGTTAAGCATAACATTCTTTGTGAAACAAATCCATCTTATTTTCGAAGTACAAATGCTTTTTCTTAACCTACGTCTTAACATTCTGATAAAAAAACGTAATACCTTAAGAAAAGGAGAAGACTATTTTAAGAAATCTCTCTGTAACAAAAAAACTCTATCGCAAAACCTTGTTTGAAATGATGACAATCAGCATGAAATATTTTCATGCGGTGTTACAACTGAATAAAATCTTCTATACCTCTCTCATAAGAAACTCGTCGAAAAAGCTACTGCTTCAGAAATTGCGCATGAGTTACCGTATTCCATCTCACTACAGAATTTCCACAGCGAAGATTTTTCAAAGCGAAATAAAATTGAATTATTATAAAAAGACAGTTTCAAAGCATTATATTGCTACGTAGATACATCCACTCTCAAAAAAACAAGCTGACAATTTTTGCGCGATGGAGAAAATTTTGTATGCGTAATGAAGCCCACAGAGGATGCAAATTCCTACTGTTGTAGTGGGCGATTTTATAATAAAAAATAGAGAAACATAGAACTCCGAATGTATAAAATATAATTTTATACATTAAGGAAATTTAGCTTTAAAACGGCCACTGTTATATTGATAAAAGAGCTGTCTAGCCATAGTAAAGTAACGGCATTAGTAAAGTAACGTCACGAACCCCTTGAACAGAATATGAAATGATTATCACAATGAAAAGGACCGTGGTTTAAACTGCGTGGATATTTTTCTTACGTTGCAGGGTAAGAAATCCAGAAAAAACAATTTCTAACCGTTATATTGTATATTGTTAGCCTTAATGTCCACAAGTTGCCTTTTCGCACTTAACTGATGATACTCTACAACAGTGATTCTCAACCTTTCACTTCTGAGGACCATTCGGTATCCTTCCGAATTTTAAGTGGATCACATACAATGAAAAAAAAAATTTCCACAACATTTATATCAGGGGAAATTAAATGAATACAAAAGTTGTCTTATATAAATTTAATTACTACTATAAAAATGATGTAGATTAATTTTCATTAGCTGTTCGCGGACCATTTGTGGTCCGCGGACATCAGGTTGAGACTATATGCAACTAAATGCAACTTGTTTTCTCTTATTCCATTTTAGAGATATTAATTCCAATTCCGCAGCTATCCAACAAATCTAGATGGTTTTATTCAGTAGCTGTCTGCTACTTAATGATATCTAACATCACTTGTATGAATATAGCAGCAGCCGCACCGAAGTTAACCCTTTCAGACGGAATTTTGAAATGCTTATTCAAAAGGGTTTTTATTTGGTAGACAGTGTACTATGGTAAAGAGTGGTTTTTGAAAAAAAAAAGGCCGGAGATTGTTTTTCTAATATCAACCAACGTTCCACGATTTTTGCTAAATGAAGCTAAAATAGCATGCGCTGCAGCGAATAGATTAAATGAAAATCAGTAGTGCTATGTCGGGCGAGTATACTCCAGCAATTTTCAACAGAAAGAATATTATTCTGAAATATTATGCACCGGTCAGTATGTACCCTAAAACATATTAATAAATTGCGGTGGACTGCTTCACCTACCATACTTGTGCCCGACATTGCACCATCTGTTCAACATTCATTACGATCGTTCAAGATCATTCGTTTCTCGTGCGACCAACGTGCAGGAGGTGTACGTAACACACACACATATATATATATATATATATATATATATATATATATATATATATATATATATATATATATATATACAGTGGCGTAGCTACACTTTCTGCCGCCCTTTATGATAGGAAATAGATGACACATTAAAGAGTCAAAAGTATTTTAATAAGATTTTAAAAAACAAGAAAAGAAACTTACTTTTTTTTCCTTCTTTTTTTTCCTTCTTATTTTTCTTACAGAAGAAAAAAAAGGAATTTAGAGCCCCACCGAAACATTCCAAAATATAAATCAAGATTCAGAGTTTTAAGGAATGTTTAGTACCGTTTATAGAAATGATGCTTGGAGCTCCCTCAAGACTTTTTTTTTGTTTTCTATATTAAAATTAGTTTTGTGCATTCTTTGGTGGCGTTAGGGCGTCTGGACTTCTGAAGGAAAATTACCGAAACTGAAGTGTTTAAAAAAGCAATTTTAAGCTATCTTTGGATACATGAAGATATTGGGGAAGGTTCGGGGGTGCTGTCCGGAAAGCTTTTCAACAAAACAGAAAAACACGTAAGTGAAGGCTGTATCTAGTGGTGTAAGAGTCTCCCCTAACTCCAATAAAGACGATATATTCCTGTCGAAGTATTTTCAAACTTAAAATCAATTTTAGTCTTTCTTTGATGACGTTAAAGAGAATAGGGAACGTTCAGGAGCTCTCTGGAAATATTTTGACGACGCAGTTACAAAAACGCAATTGTAGGCTATCTTTGACGGCATAAGTTTCCAAATGTTTCCAAAAATGTTAGGAAGTCAGATGGTTTTTCCGTCTCCCCTTAAAACTTCTTGAAAGTCCTAAAAACGCGACTTCAGCCGTTGTTTGATGGACAACTTTATAAGTGAGAGTTCAGAGGGGGGTTTCCCACCCAAAATCTTTTTCGAAACTGTTGCTCATTTTAAGCTCTTCACTATAGAAAAAAAAAAGGATTTGTGGTCTTCTCTCAGAAATTTCTAAAAACGAAACTTGGAGCCAACTGTGATGATGTTAGGTGATTTCGTGCACATCTGGGATCCCTGCCTTAGAATTTTTCTGAAGTTTAAGTTTCAAAAACCTAACTTTAAGCTATTTTTGGAGACATTAGACGAGATAGGGATTTTAAAGTTTGAAGTTGATGTCCTAAATACACACTTTAGACTCTCTTTAATCATTATACAGGAAAGGTCAGGGCTTGACCGCCCTCATGAACTTGTTGGTATTGAAGTTATAAAAACTCAATTATCAATATTAGGCTAAAATACGAGATGTGAAGGGATGAGGTTGGCGTTATCCCTGTGAAATGTTTCGAGACTCAAGGCCTAAAACTGCACTTTTGGGCTGTTTGGTAACGTTAAGGGATAGGAAGATTCTGTTGCTCTTTTCAAAAAATGTGACATTTATTGAGGGTTTAACAATGCAATTTTAAACTGTCTTCGGTGGGTCGAAATTCTCCGACCTCAAAATATATTTTAAAGCTATCTTTGTCACACTTTAGATAACAAAAAGGGGTGGGGTGAAAATGGAGCCACCCCCCCCCCCCGCCCCGAAAAAAAAAGCTGTATTAGGCAATGTTTGGATAAATTAAGGGAGAAAGGGATGGTAAGGGGCTCTCCTCCGGAAATTTTTCAAAATTGAAAGTCCTGAAAATGTTTTTTAAGCATTGCGACAGTGGGAAGAAGAGTAATGATCGGGGAAATTTTCCTAATTTAAAGATTCAAAAACGCAAATTTAGGATCAATTTGATTTTTCGAAGGGAGTTATAACTCCCTTATGGATCCGTGCGTGAGCGACTCACCTAATGTTGACAAACTCAGAAGTTGCCACCCAGGGTACGAGCAAGACTCACCCCCTCCCCTTCCCAGATCCGGTACTGCTATATTACCCAAGTTGGATGATTCTCTTTTTCACTAATAGAGGTCGAAATGTGAAAGGCTTTTCCTAGAGATCATTTTACTAATTAAAAACTCTATTTCTTAAACTGAATGACTAAATGAGAAACTAATTGTATAAAGGAATTAGTTGACATAATACAGTAGTACAAGCAATTATTACTCGAATTGTGAATGATATTTTTTATAAAATAAACATAAAATTCATTCTGTCTCAGTAAAAATTTTGAAGTCAATGACCAAACGAAGCAATTGTTGAAACAGATAATGCTCCCTGAAAGTGAGCAAGAAATCGCCCACTATTGGAGACCTCTCTCCTTTTACTCTTGTCGTCACTTTCCTTTCAAAAAAAGTGTGTTTTTTTTTTTTTTTTTTTAATACGGTGGTTTCCTAGGAACTTACTTAAAATCAAGTGGTAGCTTCATCATATAACGAAAGGAAATGAAAATTATTGTTTCCTCCGTAATAGTTAACCTTAACAGCAAAAAGAAAAGAAAAAAAAAACATGGTGCCTTGACTTTACACAACCACCTCCCTCAGTCTGTAGCTCTAGACGAAGGAAGAGAAAAAACTAACAATAGTGCTGAGATGTCCACAAGAAAAACGCATATTTTGTATTAGAGTGATTTTACTATCATTAGTAGTCATACTAAAACCTTACAATTCGAAGACCTTTCTTTTTTATTTTTTGCCTCCAGTAGTAGATCAAAAGCATGATTTCCTTATTGGGAAAACGCGTTGAATTTTTTCGCATCAAAAGTGTGAAACTGCCGCCCCCCAAAAAGTGCCGCCCGGGGCGGACCGCCCCCTCCGCCCCTCCCTAGCTACGCCACTGTATATATATATATATTTTTTTAAATTTGTAGTTAAAAAAAGGATAAATTGAAAAAAAAAAAGAATTTTAAAATTGAGGGTTACTCCTTGCGTTTCTCTCAACCTATCTCTCCCTCTCTGTATCTCTTTCTCTTTCCTACATGCATACATACTGAGAGAGACATATTGGAGAAAACAGGATACGATACTTGAAATACTCAATTACAAATAAATAAATAAAATTTTACATTTCAATAATATTCTTCACATTTTCCCAGTTTTTTCAGTAGCATTTATCTTTATCGGTATCTTTCAGGGAAAATCTTTTTCTTTCGTTTAGTTTTTACATCAATTCCAACACATGAGTGGAGTGATATGGTTAAGGTATTTTAATAACGAGTTTCAGAGTGGAACCCTCAACTTATATTTTTTTTTTACCAAACTATATTTATATATAAGAAGTAAAACACAATATTAAACAATGTTATCTGTTATTTCATTGAAAATAAAAGTATGTCTATGAATGTTGAATAAGGTTGGTTGACTAACACATTCGTTGATATATTTCACTGACCTTCAACTTCTTTGTTATTAAGATAGGGACACAAATTTGTTAATTATGGGGTGCGTTCAGGTGTCCACTTCAACTCTATTGATCTTTAGTTGATTGGGGAAGAGTTTACTGAGATGAAAATTTTTGACACATAGTTGCTGAAACTATGCAGGTAAACGGCAATATATACAGAAATGAGTTTTCGAGATATGTGAATTAGAGATATGAGATATGAGCGTTTTGGGTTCAATACTACAATAGGGAAATGTTGGAATCAGACGTCGTTTTCGCGCTTTTTTTTTCAGCGGAAACCAAATAAGCGAGCTTGTACAATAAAGGTGACAGATGACAAAAATGCAAAAAAATGAAAAATGAAACATTTGCAGTTACTGCCCTTTACCTGCACACGGCACTATAGTCACTGCATCCGATCTTCTGAAAGTTTTTCTGCTCTTTTGACTACACTTCCTGGATTATTTTTTCCCGTCTGATCCTTCCATGTTTTCTCACTACTACAAGTGCAGGTTGGTCCCAGTTAATTACTATTATATTGTGTTTTAAGAAATTTTTTAGATTTAAAGTAATTAAGTTTTATGCGGCTTTATATGTGCATTCACCTTTTACTAAATTTTGTACACTGTTAAAAAAATCCTGAAATTTTACGGTAAAAGTTACTGGCATACATTTTGCCAATAACTTTTACCGTAAAATACTATTTTACTATAAAATTTTACTGTAGAATAAATGAGAGTTAAAAAATGCAAAATGCGAGCAGCAGGTTCGATCTCGGGACCTTCGGATTGGCAGGCAGCTTTGATGCCCACCATACAAGTTTGGACACATCGAGTGATGGAAAATATGGTGTTATCTGCTTCGCACTGTAAGCCATGTGGCGTATCAATTGGCGCTGCAATCGTTTATTTTTTTTCGCTACAATTTACTGTATTTTTTCTGTACTTTAAACACTCCATTTTACAGTAATACTTACCATTAAAGTTTCCTGAATTTTTAACAATGTACTTTAACATTGAGCATTTTTTCATCTTCAGTTATGCAAAATATCTTCAAGCCTCTCGGAAAATATGACTTTCGTAATTCACATCAGTCATTCACACGGTTCAGAATATTCCTTAGATTTTTACTCGAACATATTCTCTTCTGGGAGCAGTTTTAAAACTAGCATCTGAAATGTTTTGTGGTCATTTACTGAGCATGTTTTTGACATACGCCGACATACATCTCACATTACTCATTATTTTAAACCAGTTTGCTTTTTTGAAAAATGTCTGTAATTAAAGCTTAATATTTAGGTCAAGGGTTCTAGAGTAAAAAAATCAAAAATTTAGCAATACATCGCGTAGAAAATATTTTTTAAGGAGAAAATACTATATTTTATCTACGCACTGCAATTTGTCACTGACAAGTAGCCCTAGCTAAGTGCGAATCGCTGATTGGAATAAAACTTTGCACATCGATAGAACACTTAAAAATATTGAACCTGTGTTTTTTTAAACGGCAACAAACTTTTAACGGAGTGAAATTTACCACTAAAATTTGGATAATTGGGAATTAGAAGGTAAAATATATTCTTTCATTTTAAATTTCAATTATAAAAATTCAAATACTGTTTGAAGACTTGAAAAAACTTAACAAACTAAAGTTGACGTTTTTCAGGATCTATATATAGGTTAAAACCAGCCTTTGCAATCTTGCCCAGAGAAGCGGCTAGTTGCCTATGAGCAATTCCATGTTAGAAAAATCACCTTCTTGACCTTACCATTTCCGATTTTAATAAAATTTGGCATGAATGACACATGCAAGAAAAGTAATACTGCCAATTTTTACTTCCTTTTACAAAAAAAAAGAAGTATTGTATTCGCGAAAAAATTTTCACTAAAAAATCGGCCTTAAATTTCATTTTGCTCACCCCCGAATGAATGATTTTTTTTCGACCCGACCACACGTAGATATATGCATAGGAACGTACAGACACCCGAAATATCCATTTCGACGACCCCCCGAGTTAATTACAACGAATTTTCTCGTGACGTCCGTATGTACGTATGTGCGAATGTATCTCGCATAACTCAAAAACGGTACGTCCTAGAACCTAGAAAGTTGAAATTTGGTACGTAGACTGAAGTCGAGTTTTGCACCTGCCCTTTTGGTTGCATTCGGATGTACCTAAGGGGGTATTTTACACCTTTTTGGGGGAAATCATTGTTAATTTCAATGCTAACTCAAGTGGTGTTATAATTTGTCAAACACTTAGTGATATATCGCCAAGCTTTTACCCGCCAAATTTTGTCGCCAATTTGACGAAAAATTTAGTGACTTTTTTTAAAAATTTTTAAATCTGGTTTTAAATCGGTCAATGTTGATGATACTTAGAGGTAACTACTGACTTAAATCAAAATTGCCAGTAATGGGGAAATAAATCTGTGTAAAAAGTTTTTTTCTGCTTCGGTTCGCAATAAACTAAGGGTGAAAATATTTAGTGTTTCCTTGATTACTCCAAGGCGCTATTATCATTAAATTGGCGGAAGGAAGTCATGCGATGGACGGAAGTCATGCGATGCACACATCAGTTTGTTATATTTCTATTTTGAAAATTGTTCGAAATATAAGCCAGTAAAAAAAACTCAAAATGTGCGAAAAAAATGAAAAGTGTGTTCTTACAGATGACTGTAACTTATCTCCTAATTATTGTACAACGTTGAATTCAATAACTATTGTAAAGCTAAGAAACAGAGCTTTCTTTTGATATGCAACATGACTTTCTTACGATAGGTTTAAGTTAATGGGTTATTCACCGCGATGGCGTAATATTGCGAAGAGTGTTTTACCTCTATTAATAGTATTTTCAGAAAAAGTCAACTTTAGCTTGTTTAGTTTTTTTTTTCTTTTAATTGCAAATCATTATTCGAATTCTTGTTATTAAAATTTAAAATCATGGAATATATTGTACCCTCTAATTCCCAATTATCCAATATTTAAGGGTAAATTTCACCCCTTTAAGGATGTTTTTTTGTCGATAAAAAAGAACACGGTTCAGTATTTGTAAGTATTCTATCGATGTGCAAAATTTGATTCAAAGCGGCGATTCGAATTGGGAAGGGTTTCTTGTGAGCCAAATCTTATATCTATGTCAACCTACTTGAAACTTTTCAGCATACTTCATATAACAACATTATATTTAAAAAATGACTTAGTCCAATGAAATAAAAATTATTATTAAAAATAAATAATTAATATAAATAATTAATTTTAGTCTAATTATTATTGTTATTAAGACATAATTCTTTAAAAAGAAAAAAAAAAAACCCTCGAAAGCAAGTTTTACTGATCGCGTCAAATGTAGATTTTTATCGTGTGAGTGAGTGCGCTGTAGGTAAACTAGTTTGTTACGGATAAACATTTTCTAAAACCGAAACAAAGTCAAGCCCATGTCTAGATTGATATCTTTTTCAAAATATTTCTATTTTTTGCTTGTTATTGCCATTTTGCCCTTAACACTCATTTTCCCTCAATCCTAAACAAACAATGAATCCGCATACGATACTCCCAGACATTTGTATTAGCTTTTTGGGGTGCTTTTCTCCTCCTTTTCCTTATCTTAAGATCTCCCTATATTTTGAACAATCACTTTGAGCGCAAGAATAATGGAAATTTATTTAGGATAAAGCTTCTCTTTATAAAACATAATTATTTTTATTATTCTTTTTTATTTTACGGAAAGATTTGAACGAGATCCCTTCCCCTCTCCGATCTCATATTTTCCCATTTTCAGAAAACGAAGTGTTTCTATCACCTTGTACGTCTCATTTTCTCTGCTACTCTTTTGATGCGACATTCTTTTCAACTTTAACAAGATATCTCGAAACGCTTACGTCTCAAGTCTTTCGCCACTTTATTGGTTGCTGGAACAAAATAGTACCTCTTAAGCGACTTTCTTTCAGTGAAGTATTTTCGTTTTATGACCGAGCCTTGACTTAAGTGCGATTGCTATTGCATCACAAGTCAAACGCTTTCGGAAGATCATTTTCAAGCAGAGATTTTGCGGGAAGCGGCAACCTTCAGACTTAATGCTTCCGCGAAAAAGATTTGTTATGAAAGTTGAAAAATTAAGTGCGTTGTATTTTCAAAGTTTTCGAAATTTCTAGCAATAATATTTTCGAAATTTGTGAAACTAACTCTTTTATTCCTAATCAGTGTAAAAAGTGGTTGAAGTCTTGTTTAGCTTGTTTCAAGGTTGTGCTTTGTATGGAACACAATAAGAGCTGCTTGGGAAGTGACACAATATTTAAGCAGGTTGCCTCAACTATGCTAAGTTGTATGCTATTTCAGCGATTAGCGTTGTTTGTGGATCGATAAATGTGTTAATGTGTTTCTAAATTTTGATTCTCTGTCACGCTTATAATGGCTCTCAATTAAGGGGTATTAATCACGATAAATGTCATGCGGAATCCTGCGAAACTCGGGATTGGAATTTTGTGATTGAAAAGCCTAATAATATCAAAACCATTCAAAATTTGCAGTTTCCTTTAAATATTTCTACTTTACAAAGTACGCGGAAACACTTTTACCCCATTTTTTTCTGCCAATTGCTTGTTTCAAATATCAATAAAACAAATTCTAAAAGTAAAAGTAATAAATCAGGCTTAAAAGAGGATTTATATCAGCTAGTGTTTTGTAACAGTTTTATGTACAATTTTTAAAAACAAAGGTAAAACATGCGCAATGGTGTTGCAATTTATATATTGTTCATGTTACAACTGAGTCTTTTAGGTACTAGAGAAGTATTGTTTGAAAAAGAAAAAGAAAAAAAAAACGTAAATTTAGAGAAAACAAAATTAACCATGCATTGGCAAAACAAAATAAAGCGTAACCATACTTTAAAGCTGATTTCCTGATTCTGGAAAAGAATTGAACTTGTTTACAGAATGCTTCACCTAAATATCGCCGAAAATTATTTCACTTAAAAGTACGTAAATAAATTAAAGCAATACGATCAAATGAGCATTAAATTTAAAAGAAATATTAATATTATAGTTGTTTTGAGCAACATTTTGTGGCCTAAGCACATGTTGTAAGCACTTGTCTATAAAGAACAATATAGAAGTACCCAACCTTCAATGAACTGTATTGTTTCATGAGCAGTTATTAAAATATCTCTTGTAGGCACAAAGACATTTGTAGGCAGGATTTGGCCCAAGATTTAAAGTTATAAACGAGCAAAAATTTCATGAAAATCTTCTGTAATCCTCTGTGTTTCTTTTAAACACCTATTCCCTTCTAGCAACGAATGAATAACATAACTTCATGCATAAATTAGTACTTGAAGAAAAGTCCGATTAAAAGTTGAAATTATATTTGTTTGTTGTTAATGAGATCTCTCTACCAAAAAAGCTGCAAATTATAGAAGATTGTTCAAAAACAATGATTAGTCTATAAGCGTAACTAATAATGAATAACAATTGGTTTAATACTTCACTCAAAGAGATCAATTGGACATTATTTTTAGTGCATAAATAAAATAAAATGGTGCTTTTTATTTTTAACCTAGACCAATAAACACAATTTAAAGGCATATATCTTCCTTCCATTTAAGTTTCTCGTGCTTTTCGAATAAAACATCAAATGTCTTAGTAAAGGATAAAGCGTACGAAAATGAAAGATTCATACTGGAATTGTTTGAGATAAAAACAGTAATATGTTTACACATGAGCTTTTTTAAATGGTATAAACTTTGCAGCTAAGGTGCTATGTTAGAGCTATATTTTATTACGAAAGGTTTAACGCATGCGTTAATTTAAAGTATTTTCTGAATTGTTTTGAATTAGCGTCTAGGGAGTAATGCATTAAGTTGAGGTTGAACTAGGTGAAGTTAATTTTATAAGAGATTTTGGATTAGTTTAAGTTACTTGAAACCAGTTCTGAATGACTTATTTGAAAGTACTTCTTACACAAATAAATAAAGTATTCCTTAAATTTTTTTCTACTGTTTGTGGGTTTTAGACATTTAAGAGCGCAATTTATCTTGAAAATGGAGCTAATTTCTTTTAAAAAAAGTATTAGTTTAATAAAAGTTTCGATTTTTTGAAGGTGATTTCCGACTTTGCAATCCAAGCTACAATTCGTTAATGCGCTTCCAATCACATAAAATAAGTGTATTTTCGTTTATTTTAACAAAAACAAAACCAGAAAGTAAATATTAGAAAACAGATAATTTCTTTAGATAATTCATTAAAAGGAGTATTTTGTAGAATTTAATTTAGTACAAAACAAAATAAAATATTAAAATAAGTCAAAAAAAAAGTAATAAAATTATTAATATTAATAATTAGTTGATAAAATATTTTTCAAATAAATAAGTAAATAAATGAGACAAAATAAAATAAGTTAACTGAAAAAAAAACGCCTAATGCAAATTGATTCATCATGGTTTTTTAGATGTTGTTGTACTTTATATTTGCTTTTGAAATAATCTCTATCACGTTAACTATTTTTATTATTATACATAGCATGGCTGTTTTCTATGACTTTAATTTGCAAATAGTCTGTTTGTTCATACTTCGCTTATTTAATGCAGCGCATTCGGGATGTTTTATTTCATCATTTTTAACTTTCTATTGCTATTGAAATATCAACTGAAATAGTGAACTTTCAATTAACAAATAGATAGTGGTTCATATGATTCTCTTACTCTTTAAAATATATGACACGAATGCCAAACTTTTAGAGAATAAACACATTTTAAGGGGAAAATATGTTAAAATGTGTAATATCTTGTAAAAAATAATAGCGCAGCGTTAAAATGCGCTAGGCGCAAGAAATTGCAGACACTTGTTTTGCTGTTGCAAAGATCACCTTTTTCATGTGGGCTTATGGATAAAAAGTCATCTGTCAAATATTTTTGAAGCATTTTGTCTTGGCTTTTGTCGAATATCTTTCAGACCGTAGTTGAAACACGTGTCTGCAGTTTCATGCAAATTTGCATTTAAATGGTTTATTATTATTATTTTTTATTTTCAAAACAAATTTTTTATTTATTTTTTATGCATCTCGAAGTAAATAGGCAGAGTGACTCTGAATAAAGAGACTCTTCTTCAACACACGTAAAACTCAATAATCGTGCATAAAATGTTTACATGTAAGCAAAATATTTTAAAATTAATTTGTTCTAGTTTTTTAAATCTTTTGCATCTGTGTTACATGAATGATTTAATTTAGAAATTTTCAATTATTAAGACCTGAAAATGTAGCCTGAAGAGTAGAAAAAAAATTGATAACTGCATCATACAGTTGACTCATTTATCGCGGAGTTAATAATAATGCAAATAACATGTAATTAACTGCATTTTAACTTGCTAATAAGCAAACTTGGGTCACTGGAGACATGTTTTGTGATTGGTTTCAATAACATTTTCTTCTTAGAAGTAAGATTATTCAACTCTGTGTTCGAAATGGTAGTAGGTGCTTAAAAGGTGTCCTTATCGAGTTTCTTTCAAGAGACTGATATTCAGATATTCACTGCCTTCTACGATTCCGGCCAATTATATCAAGAATTATGGTAGTATTTTACTCAGACCATACTTAGGCTTTGGATTTAAAAAAAAAAAAAAATGCAGAATTCTTACTAATGTCATGGAGTCAAATACTGCCTGTTTTCTACGTCAATAAACATGACTAAATGATACTGGACTTCCTGTTTATAGGAAAGAGGTAAAAATGACTGTTTTTGAGTTTTCTATCGAGTAGTGGTGTCAAACTACACATGGCATTCGTCCATAATTTTCGATACTTGAAATGAATTAACTGATTTCACTATCAAAGCTGAAGTTATGGTTCATTGAGTTAAAATTGTTCAGATTACCTTTTTAAAATTCGTTTTTGTCCTCTAGATATTATGCTTTGTATTTCTTCGTTTCTTCTCTATGTGTCTCTTTTGTTTGTTCTATATATTTCTTCGTTTTCGTTATATGACAAAAACAATGCACCAGACATGCCAAAAAAATAAACACACAGTTTGAATTTTGAGACATTGAATTCAAATTATGTTTTTCGCGATCACGAATTGCGATAGGACCCTACTCGTAGGGTTTCTTGTTTCTACTGCTGACTTTTATCGTAACCATAATCTGAATTCAAGACGTCAAAATTCAAATGACTGCTGCTGGATGCTGCATGTTGTGTGCTGGATACTGTTTTCGCGTAAAAAGGATTGCGTAAAGTCAAGATAGTCGTTGTTGTTGTTGTACCCCTTGGTCACTCCCACTCTTATCCGACAGTTGCCATACGGATACATGGGATAATATGACATGGAGATGCAATAGCCAAGCAAGGGCAGATTGAAAAGGCCCTCATGGAACAGTCAAAGACATGACTTCTAATATGGCCAGACCTTAGCTTAGCTAAGGCAGTTTCGGAAAGTTTTGAACGGGTGTTCTGCAAAGACAATTCAGAATACTCTGCGGCATACTAGTCGTGTTCAAGAGGAATAATCTAAGTTGGTTTTATTTTGCCAATAAACATGGAATGAACCTCTGAGACTTCTAAGACTGATGATTGGGAAGTTAGAAGGTCGTTCATAAATACATAACTCAATTCTGAGGCATACGGACGCCTTTATTTTAAGCAAAGAAAAAAAAAATCAAAGGATAGACGTCATTTAACGGTCAGGTGAAAACAATGAGCAATTCGTGATTGCTCAAGAACACTAAATTCAATATCAGTATGTCGGGTACACGCCTATGCTATTTTCTCTTTTATGTGAAGCATACCGTACTAAAACCACAAAATGAACCAAATAACGAGTAATTACAAACCTCGAAATTTTATTAGTGTATCTATAAGAATTTATAGAGTTTTTTATTTTGTATGTTTTTTTAACTATTAGGAGCAGGCTAGTAAAATTGTTGAGCTGTAAACTTGATTTAAGTTACATAAGTTGCAAATCTACAGGTCGAAAACGGTTGTTACTTTCTCAATGAGAAACTTGTTTTTCCCTTTCTAACTGAAGTTCCAAAGTTTTGATATTAGTAATGATTATTTTGTGTTGTTAAAACTATCAACACTATTGGTCTCTCTTGACATCGGTAGTTTTCCACAAAGAAAGGAATTATTTTTTTCTTCTTTTCTCTCAATGGAATTGCAACTTCTTAACAGCGCTAGTAGAAGTACTTGCAATAGGCATTTTTACCTTGCTGAATGGCAAGTTTGATAGCCCAGATTAACAAATCTTGAAAACATTGACTGATTAATAACAAGTGTTTAATAACAATTTAAGCTTTCACTTTTGGGAAAAAATAAATGAAATAAATATAAAATGAAATTTG
The DNA here is from genome assembly GCF_026930045.1 of Uloborus diversus. Lineage (NCBI taxonomy): Eukaryota > Metazoa > Arthropoda > Arachnida > Araneae > Uloboridae > Uloborus > Uloborus diversus. The sequence continues at coordinate 177,565,324 of NC_072733.1, read as the reverse complement.
GTAAAATACTCTGCAACAAAAAAAATCGACTCATCAAGGTGGATTTATCAGAATGAAACGAAATTTTTCATACGCGAGAACAACATTGCAATCACTTTCTCTTATCAATGTCATCTTTACGTATGCAAAATTTCGTTTCATTGGGACAACTCTTTCTTCATGCGTCGAATTTTTTGGTTATGGAGTGAATATCGTGGTTAGAACAAAATTTTCTTTTCTGCTCAATTTCTTAAACACGAAATTTTCCTGGCTTGAAAAAGATGGTAAACTGGTTTAAATTTAAGAAATCAATTTCCAATGTTGTGCTTTCATAACGTTGCTATCAATGTTGATGAACAATTCTATCATAAACGGATTAAGCGATACAAAAAGTAATATATACACTCAAACCTATTTTTGTGCTGTCCTTTTTTTGCGATTTTTTCTTGCGTATATGAAAATTTCAATCAAATTGGGACTCAATTGACTCACTTTGCTTAATAGTGTAATTTTGAGCGAAATGTTTTATGCGGTTCCTATCTACCGCACAAAAACAAGTTTGAATGTACATAATTGATTATATGGTTTTTATACTGAAGATGAACAAATTTTGCTAACATGGAACTAGAAAATAATTCTATAATACCTAAAAAAAAGTTAACTATGCTGTTAACAACCTGTTTTCGTTAACTTATTGAAATAATGAATTCTGTACTTAAAGTGATAAAATTTTGTAAGAGGAAGGAGTAAAATAAACTTTTCTGCACTTATATTTCCTTTTAATGTAACTGATAAATACAAAAATGAAGAACATAATTTTCAAAAGTTTTTAACAGTTATGCAAAAGAAAAGAACTTTTTTTGGCATTAATGAAATGTGAGAGTCAGAAATTATTTTCTTGCAGATTTATGAATATTTTTTTTACAAACTGATTGAAATGTCAATGCCGTTCTTATCTTATTCTTTTTAAGAATAGAAACGACACAAATAGTTTGTTCTTTTCCCTTGTTAAAAAAATAAATAAAATAAAAAAAGAAACACAGCACGCTCAAAAAATCACTTTAATTCCTGTCAAGAAAGATTTTACACAAAATTTGATTTTGCGTAACTAGACTCTTGTAAGAATATATGCATCAATTAACTAAAACTTTTGTATGTTTAAATTGCTCCATGTTTATTTAAGTGGCAAAGTAATGAATCTCTTGTTCTTGCTATGTCAATGTCATTTTGCACTGAAGTGATAATCCATATAATCTTAACAAACGTTATGCGCATTTGATAATTTCATTACATGTTTTTTTTAATGCAGATTATATTTTTAATCACTTAGGAGTTACGATTTGATTTTTATGTGCTTCATTCAGAAAAAAAAGTAACCATTATGAGTCAAAACATAGTGAAAAGTCACATGTTGCTTAGGTAGATATTCTTATTAATTATGAGGGAGAAGGGACCATTAGTTCTGTGCTTATTTTTATTGCGTAGGCGCATACATCATTTATATTTTAATAATGGTTTAGAATTTGAATTAATAACGAAATAACTAATTGTAATTTGCGTCTGTTATAAACAATGAAACGTAATATGTATGTCTGCATAAAACAGAGACTTATTGTCGCTTATGTCTGAAGGAAAAAAAAATGTTTTTGCCTGTTCAAAAGCTTTTAAAAATCTTTCTTATTTAAAGAATAAAATCATTTAAAAGTGTTGAAAAAATGTTTGCGTAAAAGAACTGTCTGAACAAATAGAGAAAAAAGGTCTTAAGTCTTGATGAACGCCTTAAGCAATAAACACTTAATTAAGAGTTAAAAAAACTCTCAAACTGAAAGAGAGAGAATCATATATTAAGGGTTGTAGAATGCTGAGATGAAAGTCCGTATTTTCATAGTAGTAAACCATTAAGTATTTTCACCCAAAATCGTCCAGATGACCTCATGTATAAAATAAAACTTTTGTTCATTATTGATAAGAAATTCAAAATATCTATTTTTATTCTCTTAGCGGCAGGACCAAGCCTATTGAGCGTTCAACTACATAAAACAGCCCGAGTATACCCAAGTTTGCTGTGAAGATGGACTATTACATCCTACAGGGGGGTCTCTCACTGCACCTCACACTGCTCACATTAAATAAATTCATTTTTTTTTCGTGAACTGCTTAGCAACTACTTGACATCAATCCAGCAAATAATATACACTCGAGCTAATTGTAAGTAGAGTAGACGTATCATTAAGAAAAACATTTTTTAAAAATACTAATGCACTGATCTTTAGATATGGTATTTTGTAAGTTAAGAAACTGAAAATAGTTTTTGAATTTAAAAAAAACATAGTTTCTTAGTATTGATGCGCCTAGTTCGACTGTTAATTTGCCGTTCGCAATTATTTTTAGTTTCTAATTGTGAGTCTACATTCCTTAGTTATAAACTTTTTCTTTACTCGGTTTTATCAGCTAAAGCTCAAACTAAATTAAAACCGGCTTAAAGTTTTGATCAGCTGCAAAATACTAATAATATGAACGTGGGCAGTTTGGGAAAAGTAAATTAAAAATACATTGTTTTTGGTCCCCAACGTAAGCAGATGTTGGATTTTGTTTTTATTTTACAAACAAGCGTGTCTATGAAAGTACGAAACTAAATGAGAATATTTTTTCTATCAAAGTTATTTCTCAAAAAACATAAGTAAAATTCTGACCAACTTATAAAAATAATCAACGTTATATAAATAAAATCTGCTTTTTCCTTTTTCTGGTTTTTAAAGTCTTTTCAATAGTTTCAACGAAATAATTGCTAAGAATATTTACGGATATTTTGATAAACTTTAACTTCTACTAGTAATTGCTAAAACAATCACGCAGATGATTTTCTTAACAAATATTTTTAGTACTTTTGACGAAGCACATTGAGCTAGATATTTAACAAACTATAACTTTACTTTCAGAATATTATTGATTCCTTATTTAAATATTTTAGTGTAACACATATTATAATCCAGTAAACATTGTATTGTGAAACTTGTGTAAGTTGACCACTTGCGGTGCATTACTTTAATGGTGAACTTAAACAGGTGGTCAACTTACAGAGGTGGATTTATATGATAAGGGCTAATTCCATGCCTGAAAAAAGCGGTCAACTTAGACAGGTGGTCAACTTACAGAGGTTGATTTATATGATAAGGGATTATTTCGTTCCTGAAAAAAGCGGTCAACTTAGACAGGTGGTCAACTTACAAGGGTGGTCAACTTCACAGGTTTTACTGTAAAATCAGTTGCTATTGAATGACTTATTGAACAACTGATAAATGTTAATCGTAAACAGAATATGGATTGATTACGTAAAAGTTTTAAAAAATTAAAATGCTTTTTACGTCAAAATAACACAAATTTTTAGTTTACCTTCTTAATAGATAAAACCTTACTTAAACGTAGGTTTTTCCCAACTAAAACATGCACAATACATTTTGCGGACACTGAGCATGAGTAAGAGGGATTTTCTTACTTAAGTTTTGCTATTTAATTTCAATATTCTGTTACTATAATATTTCTTAAAGGTTTTTGTGTAGTCAGTTTTTTTTTCTGATCTTCTTTTTAAAGTGTAATAAACTGTCCAATTTTTCCCCATCTTTCTAACAATTGTTATATTTTAATGTTTATTTAGTGAGTGTAATATGAAAATCTTTTGCACAATAATATTTAACATCAAAAATTATTCACGCATTTGCATTTTCTTTCATAAACTTGTTCCTAAAATAGATGTAATTTCAAAGAATATGAAAATAACACACCTGTCTTGATGTCTAGATTGATTCAAATTTCAGCTTTATAAAATAATAACTTTAGTGCAATTACTAGAAATGCAGATTCAAAATTCCTTTAGAATTTTTAATTTTATATTATATTAGCTTTGAATGAAAATATCTGAAAGTTACTTTAGAAGCCTTTACTATTTATTTCTTAGAATATTTCGAAAGAAAAGTTTTGATATATTCTTTTATACAGGTAAATTTTCATGATATCGAACGTTTCTAAAATTAAATTGAATATATCAGCATATTTTCTTTCATTTATTGAGAATTCTGCTGTTGAAGACCATTCGAGAGACTTTTTCAGAAATTTTCCCGAAAGAATTTTCCCACCAAAGTTGCCTTAATCCTCCGAAATTCGTAGCTTTCGAAGAGAGTATTTCCCCTTTTTTTAAGTGAAGAATGCTACAATCAATGAAATTTGGTTTTATGCACCAAAATGAATTTTATATTACTGTCATTAAGCTTCGGGAGGCGAAAAGTTATTTGAGATGCAATTTTTTTTATTGAAACATATTGACATGTTTAATATAATGTTTTTCCATTTTAAGTGAATTGTTACTTTAAGTTCATGACTGTAATGTGCTTATGGTCGAGATAATGAATTTGTTGCTTTCATTTCCAACCAAAACGAAAAAAAATCAATTTTACGCATTTAAGGTTTCTGTGGGATCGAAGTTAAAACTGTACAACACAAAACAAAAGAGGTCTCTCTTTACAAAAAAGCTTTTGAATGTAACCAGTTAGTAAATCCTATTTTCAATCACGTTAAGATTAGTTTTACAATATTTCATAGTTTTGCAAAAGAAAAAAAAATAACAAAATAACTAAAAAAATAGGAGGGAGGAATGCATTGGAAATAAAATTACATACTGCTATACATTTCCTATGTGATGGTATGAATTTAAATCTAATGAAATTGCTCTGCATTAACTTTATGAAACATGCTTTATGGTAATTCTAGTGGTACCCCGCACGGCTTTGCCCGTAATAGAAAAATTAAAAGGTCTTTTGGTTCACCTGTATATTTACAAATAATATATGGTGAATTTTCTCACCAATTGGCTTGTGCCTAAGTTATGGTTTCACGTTATGATAATTTCGTAATTTACTCGTCCATCTTATGATAATTTTGTTCTGAAAATTGGAATAGAAAAAGAACCACATCGAATTTTCGAAAAATCGCTTCGAGGTGCATACCTCCATGCAACAAACTAATTCTGTGCCAAATTTCATGAAAATCGGTCGAACGGTCTAGGCGCTATGCATGTCACAGAGATCCTGACAGACAGACAGAGATTCGGACAGAGAGAGATCCTGACAGACAGAGATCCGGACAGAGAGACTTTCAGCTTTATTATAAGTAATGAAGGTGATTTTTTACGGCCTAATGGTTTTGCAAAAGAAATGCCGTGGATTTTCTTAAAGCTCGGGTTTTCAATAACACCCGTTTACATAGCAACCTTCAGTTCACCAATACTACTGCAAATTAACTGGTTTTCCTCCTGGTGAACAGCAGATAGAAAATGCAACCTGAAGGTTGCATTTTCTATGTTCCGGTTTTCCATCTACGAAGAGGGAATATTCCTTTTACGGTTTAAAAATAGCTTCAATGTATACCAAATGTATTTCAAATGTATACCATCACATAGGAAATGTATACGGTTTACAAATAGCTTCAATGAGCCGACTGTTTGGTCAATGTGTTTCGAATAAAAAGATACTTGATTTTGTGCGACCTCATTTACGCTTGGGTTGAAATAAGAGAAATTCTTAGATTGGAACAACGCTAATGTCCGTTATCTTTATCCTAAACTGGGCTTCTTCATCCCTATTTTAAGAAATTGGCGTCATTTTAGTTTTCGCTCATGGAAATTCAACTAATCACAGAAGACTATAAACGAGCTCGTTGTCTAAAAACTATATTTTGTTTTAATCAATTTCAATACCAAATTTTCTTACTTGTATTTTTTAGTTTATACGTTTATTTTATTCTACATTGCGATAGTATTTCTAAGTGTTTAAAGCTTTTGTAGTAGTCAGCGTTCGTTAAGTGTTCACTAGTTTGCCAAGTTTCCTTCATATTTTCCCATATATTCTTACTTTGATGAACCATTAAGGTAAAGCGAGTAGAGATCACGGAGACGGAGAGATTGCGCAGATGGAAAGATTGCGCAGACGGAAAGATTGCGCCCAAAGAGGTTCGCGGAATAAGAATTTAGTAAACACTCAGAGATTTCATTTAGTTGTACAAAAGCAGTATTTGAGTTTGTAGATAAAAGTGCATGCTGATTGTTCAAAGCGTTTACGAGAAAACATTGCTACTTTGCATGTTGTAATTTTTTTTCAAGTTTATAGAAATTAAGGAGCAGCAGTTCATTTTGAAGCAAACCGCATATTCATACGACAATTTGTTGCCTTTCTGTGAGTTTTTAAAATGTGTCAAGGACTATTCGGAAACCTTGTGTAGATATTATTAAAAGTAATCTCTGCTATCCATGTGCGCACTTTCTCTGACCCTATGAGGAAAGATTTTGCAAAAATACCTTCTTAGTTTTCTTTGAACTATTGCATTGCATTAAAGAGAAACAGCAAAATAGCAATGAAAATGCGCAACCAACAACTATACATGATCTTAGAACTATACATGAATAGTTTATTTAAATGTTGATAAGTAGAATATGTAAGCCAAGCCTAATTCTGTTAAATTGTGCGCACAATCTTCCTAGGTTTACCTTACGTTTTCAGGCTAAAATTTGTCAAATAAAAAGAAAGGAACCAAAAGCAGTACCAAACAAGGGCTGAATCCTATCCTTCTAACTGAAACTGCGGGAGGGGGGGGGGGGGGGGGGGGGAACTAACGATTTTTTTTCAACTTTGAAATAAAAGAAAAATTACGTAAAAGTGATCTAATATGCGTGGTCTCTGTTTTTACTACTGTAACTTTTAAGCCGATAATGCGCTTTAACGTTATTTAATGTGGAAATGCCTCGGTAGCGATTTATCGGAATTATAACCGACGCGTCTTAAAAGAGCTTTTCGTTTTGAGTGAGTTTTAATTTCTTAAAAGAAATGTTAATAGATGAAAGTTACCCACAGTTTTATCATACTCTTTTTATCTGCATGCACAAGCATGTGATATTTAGTTTCAAAATGTCGATAGTTTTTTTTATTCATTGCTGTGTACAGACACGCGCATTTGTTACGGGGAAATGTACTTAACGCAAAAAAAAAACCTTACAAAAAAAAATCTGCTTACGTTGAGAAATGTTTATTACTCAGTGTATAATTGAGTCTCAAAAATAATTAAAGGCTGATTTAAAATTTCTGAAACTGTAGTTCAAAAATCAAGTATCATTGATACGAAAACAGCCGCTCAAAGAGCTTCTTGTAGCTAATTTTAAAGACCTGACTTTTGCGTAAGTAGTCGTAGAGAATAAAAATTTAAGTATTTTTGTGACTCTTTGTGAATCACATTTTTTCATTTAAAATATTTCTTCATATTTTTCTTATGATCAAACTTTTTTTAAAGGCCATTTTAATGCCTTTACTATATCAAATATTTCAAAGATTTTTTTAGATAGCTTTAATTAAATGATTTTTGTAGTAGTAATTAAAAGCAGAGCACCTATATTTTTTAGTTTCCTTCCAAGCTAAAATATAACTCCTACTTCAGTTTTAACAAAGTAGTTATGATACTTTCTCATACTCACAGTTTTTGAACTCGTATCGAGTGTTGGCATGAAAAATTATCTTCATGCGTCATCCTTTCAACAAATCAAATACCTTTTTGGAGCTCGTTTTTGGATTTGCATAATTACTTTTACGTCACAGAACAAACGCGTCCGGATCATCTGTTTCAATAACAGCTCTCAATAAGTTCGTTGGTATCTCAGTACTGTATGCTTACTTCCATTAATATTTGCTTTTTACGTAACAGCTACCATTAATCTTCAAGTACCATGGAAGTTGTAAGGTCGTGTACCGATTTATCTCCCGTTGAAAGCGTCAGAACATAGGGACAAAGCTTCCAAAAGCCGATAAGAAACGGAGGTTTCAATTTATTTCATGTGATGATGCAAATGACATGTAGTGATTAATATTAAACTAATTGAAGTGGTTATGTTTAGTGTTATGTCTTGCACATCGAGTTTCGAATATTTACGTGGGACATGAGACAAAATGTGTACGTTATTTTCAGTAATGCCACCAGAAAGGTTCTAACTTCTGTTTTTAATAAAATCAGAGAGCGGATTTTTCGTAAACTGAAACACAACCTTTTGACCGCACTGAAATGCTGAAATAAGACATTATACTTTCTTTCTTAACAACTGAGGTGTAAAGATAATTTAAAGACAAGTGACAGTATCTATCTAGCGTAATATTATTCAGTAGAAAGTTGCTCAATTTAGATGAGTAAAACTTAAAGGAAAAATTTTACTCTATTTTTGCTTCCTTTTACAAAAAAGGAAGTACTGTATTCGAGAAAATATTTTCACTCAAAAATCGACCTTAATTTCCATTTTACTCACCTCCGAATGAATGTTGAGTTTTTTTTCGACTCGACCACACGTGGATAAGTGCCTAAGAACGTATAAACACGCGAAATATCCATTTTGACGATTCCCTAGTTAATTACAACGAGTTTTTTCATGACGTCTACACTGCAAAAAATAATTGTTGTTTTTACAGTAATATACTGCTTTTTCCTACAGTTTAATACTGCTCTTCTAAATAACAGAAAAAAACTGTAAAACTGTTTTAGATTGCGCAAAACGATGCGCAAAAGGTGTTTCTTTTCATACGGGAAGAGAAACTAATGAATTCAAAGTATCGACAGCCATGTTAGTTATTTTTCGGGTGTGCTGAGACAGGACTGCTCAGCTGTAATCCAAGTTAAAGGTAAGTGCTAGTAATATTATTCATTCCCTTTTCTCAAAATGTAGTTTTTTTTTTATCATCGATAATGTATGTAAAATAACAGCATTTATTTTGAAATCATAATTCGTATTCCAATATTCGTTGACGTTGACTTTGCAATTTCTTTTAGTTGCTAAGTTGTAGCGATTGCTTTATAGCAAAAATCCGAGTAGTTGTTGTGATTCTGAATATTTTACTGCCCGTATGATAGTTTTTAAACATTTTCTGAAACTCAAATTTGATTTAAAAATAAATCAGTTCCTTTCTTTATCGTTTTTAAAGTTATTAGAACATTAGATTTTGTTTACGATAATATTTTGTGTTATATAGCATGTGAGTACTTAAAATTTAAATTCTTATGTCTTCTAGTAAATTTTTAGCGAATCGCGATTGACTTCTTCCTTCTGGTTTTTTTTTTCTTTCTTATGTTCAGTTTTAAATTCTTTAACAGTTTGCATTTAACCATTTTATTGATAAACTTTACGTTATAGCAATGTAAATAAATAAAATAACAACGTGACCGAGAGACATGCAAACAGTATCAAGTTTAATGATATTTTTGTTGAAGAATTTGCCACTCTGAAAGACTCAAAATTCTCTGAAATCTGCAGCCAGCTTTCATACTTATCTAACAAAACTAAAATAATTATAATTAAAAAAAATCATCAATGAAGCACTCCAAAAAAATAAAAAAATAAATAAAAATAAGCATCTTTAGATACAAACACGAAACCCTTGTGTTTTAAAAGTTTTATATTTGCGTCAGTAAGAAATTAAAGTTTTACTTCTGGAAAAATGCACTAATAGCATTGAAACTTGTCAACTTAAAAATAATTTTAGAAACCATATTCAATGGCACTCGATGGGAGGTCACGGGAAGTCACTATGACCTCCCAAAACTGCCATATTGGGAACACTTTGTCTGCCGATTCGGAAAATTTGGGGACATAATTGTAACGATTCAAATTTTTGAATTCTCGAATGTCCAAATTTCATTAGATATTGTACTTAATTGTGCGTACTTAATTTATGCATGCACCAGTATTTTATTAATCGGCAAATATGTAAGTTCCGTTCGACAAATTGAGATTTGTCATATTTTCTTCGCCTTGAAGGACATGCTCATTTAGAAAAGTAGATACCTAGAACTACAGTAGAATTTGAAACTCTTTTAACCTTGAAATCGTCAGTTTAATTATGGTTTAACTTTAAGAACCCTTTGAGTCTTAAAGTTTGGTATCAATGCGTTTATGATGAAGACAAAAACTATATTATAAATACTGAAAAATGTGATTCTGTACTTCACTGTCTTTCACTGGATATAAAAAGTAAAAATATGTCAGATTGTTATCCCCGTAAAAAGAAAAATTGCAGAATTTCGTTTAAACCTGTAACGGAGATTCAAGCCAAAGCCGGGTAAGATCTTTTTGCATTTAAATGCAATGGGTTCCTTAGCAGTTGAGTTCTTTAGGGGGGGGGGGATTATTTTCACAATAATAGACGATTTTTCAAAAAAGTGAGGTTTTCGAATACTTTGTCAGGTTTCAAAACAGAACAGAGAAAATTACGGGAAAGATTCGATTTCAAAAAGAAACTTCTGAACACCCGGTTTGAAATTTAAATTAGCGACCAAAGCATAAGAATAAAAAAAACCAACAAATCCTCCATTTAACAAAGTAGCGTCATAGAACATTATAACTAAACATTAATGAATGGAATTAGAACACTTTTAAATGAATCGGGTTTGCCTCAGCAGTTTTAAGCCGAATCAGCTATGTGCTTCCACTACTTACGGACTAGAGCGGTTTTAAAAGGAAGAACCAAAACCTTTTTTAAACTATTTGAGGGAAGAAAGCCATCTATTAAACACTCCCGTGTTTTTTGGCTGTATTTCGTATATTGCACTTCTAAAACAGAAAATAAGCAAATTGGATATGAAAGCTAAACAGGGAATCATGGTAGGATATGCGTTTTATATGAAAGGTTATAGAATTTGGGATCCCGAAAATAGTGAAGTGACAGAAATGTTAAATTCGATGAAAATAAATTCTGGGCGGGAAAAAAATAGGAACGGGAAACAGAGGTATACCGTTTTATTTCACTTCTGAGTAAATCTGAAGTAGAAGAAGAATATCCTGAAAATCATGAAATAGCATGTTATGAGAATTAAATTGGTTGAAGAAATACCAAGGCAAAGCATATATTGACACGACGGTTCTAAAGTCCGAATCGTGAAACCGAGGTTAATTGTTCTGAAAATAACATTGAATATGACCCAAAATATTTTGATTTCATTTCTGATGATAATTCAAGAAAAGTATCAGATTCTGATGAAGATAGGGGGGATAATTCAAGTAAACTAGAAACTAACATTTCCGAAGATGTAATTCCTTCGAATTTGAAACAAAGTTTGAGAATGCCAGAAAGGGAAGATTGGCAAAACGCAACAGAACAGATGAGCAGAACGAAATAATTCGCTTCAAGGCCAGACTGGTAATTTTAGGTAACAACCAGCTATTGGGGGGGGGGGGGGATACTTTTCGCAAGTGTTCTCTTCAGTAATTTCCTTTCCTTTGGTTGAGGCTTTCTTTTCAATTTTTGTGTATAAGTTACATTGGGTCCATTTCCGAGCAGATGTCTGCAATGCGTATCTATATGCGGATTTAAAAGAAGAGATTTGTGAGACAACCTGAAGGGTTTGTCGGTCCCTGAAATCTAAATTTTGTCTGTAAACTGAATAAATCATTTTTATTCTGATACAGATTACGCCTCAAATCAAGACGACTGGAATATAATGGGGGGGGGGGGGGGGGCGCTTGTAATGTTTTTGGATAGGGTACGAATAATATGGTGTACATTCAAACAAAAATACGTAGCACTCTCAACGATAGAAGCAGAGTATATTTCAGTTAGTGAACAATCTAAGGAAGTTATGTGAATAAAAAGAATTTTAAATGCCACGAAAAGAATTCAGTATTTTAGACTGATTGTCACAGTATAGAGTGCTATTAATCTAGTTGCGATCGATTTTTCTAGTTCTGCAAGAAAAAATTGCAGAACTAAGCAGATTGATGTGGGGGTACCATTTCCTACGGAATTTGATTGATGAAAATGAATTTGGAATAAATTTTGTTGAGAAACTAAAAATAATTTAGCTGATTGTTTCACAAAACCTTTCTGTATTGAAAATTTACGTAAAGCTTGAATTGCAATGACATATTTTTCTAGAGTTTTTTTTTTTTGAAATGTCTCAATTATTCCATTATGTTTAAGCTATAATTTGTGCACACAAACGGATGGACTATAATATTTTTTAATTTTTTATTCATGTCTTAATGTATTTCCTTTTTTCGGTGTGCTGGCGTGCCAAGAAGGGGGAAATTTGCTAGCGAATATTTTGTTACTGTCCCTCCAGCGCACGAAGGAAAAACAATTGTAGTTGATTTCATTTTGAATTTGCTCCTGGTGATATGGTTGCGGTTAGGTATTTCGGAAAAAATTAAACTATAAATTTTATTCTAGCCGCCTGAATTTACTTCATTTAAATTTATTCACTAATGCAAAATCATTTCTTTATTTTTAGTGGTATGCAAATGTAAAGAACTACGTAACTTGTGACCAGAACTGAATGGAATAATGGTTGTCTCATTTTATCAAGATAACAGTTCGCGGTTGTGCTCCGCTTGGAATTTCAAATAGGCCTCTAGTCTGAACGATGTGCGATAATTCACTTAGTGACATGAATGCCGGCAACGGAAGTTTATAAGTATCTCTTTTCATTTATATTTTTGTGTTTTCGGACGTAATTTGTAATTACCAATGCTTTTGAGTTTTAAAGCGTTCTTAGCCACGTAAGCCTATTCGACGGTCTGCGTGCCATATTGGACACCTGAAGCTGATTTTTGTGGCCCGTTGTCAGGTTCTATGTTACAATCAAGAACTATCTTTTGGAAGAAGTTAAACTCAATTTTATTTTGTTTTGATTAAAATGTGATCGGTCATACAATTTATTTAATTCTGAATTTTTTAAATTTTAATTCAATATTATATTTTATGGGTAATTGAATATTATCACTTCAAGAATCACCGAATTTTCATTTTTTGCTGAATTTACTTTAACTAAGCCATTTTGATTTTGGGAATATAGAATTGTTTCTTCCAGATTTCAGGTACATTCCGAAAAACTTAAAGATAAATTGCCTAAATCCTCGCAAAAAAAGTGCCACTTAAAAAAAAAGCCGCTGGTGGCTTAAATGGGGACATCGATAGTTGTTCAAAACGGGTGTCGGGGCGGGGGGCTTCCCCATTTTGAAAGACATAGAATATACATGAAACATCATAAATTATGCTTAAATATTAAGACATATATAAGATAGAATGTTCTTACGATATTATTTTATTTCAACTCAAATGACTCTTCAATGTGATTTCTTTGAACTTAAGGAAAAATCTCCAAAAAATTAAATTTTAACAATATAATAACACAATTATGGATTAAAATGCTATTAAATTTCTTTTATATAATTAAATTTCTAATAATGGGCAGCTGTCAAAGAAAAAGAAAATGAAGCTGGTATCAGTTGAACATACCTCGAGCTGTTAACAAGTGTTGGAACGGAATATGGGTTACAAAAAAAAAAAAAAAAAGAAAGTAAAAACATCTACGGTTTTCAATGCTACTGTGGCAACTTGGGGGGGGGGGGACTAAAAGAGGCTAGATACAGTATTCATTGTTTTGAATGAATACCCCAATATTTCCCAATTGGTTGTCCTAAACTTCGACCTTGCTCCATTTTCTAAAAAAATATTTCTCTACCTTATCCTTATTTTCGTTTTGAAGTAAACATATTGCAATTCCATAATCTGGAGCCTATTATAAGAAAAGACTAGTTTCAAGTTGTATCGTCCTTAAAACATTTTAATTTTTTCTTTAGGCCAAGATGTTAGTCCCATTTCGGAAAACTTTCCGCTGCTTTTTTTTTTTTAATTCTTCACTTATAGAAGGAGTTACTCTCCCGATCACTTCAGTTAGCCGATCAAAAAAAAAAAAAAAAAAACATTATTCTTAATCAACAGTCTCATATGTAATTAAAAATCCTTCAAAAATGCCGAAAATTAAAAGGATTTTTCTTTAAATTGTACTTCAGAAACCAGTACAAGTGCGTTTCTTTGTATGGAAGAAAAAAATGTAAGATATTATTTTCTTTCTTTTTTGAGTTCTTATGTAAAGTATCCAGATTAAGTCTACTTTAATTAGACATTAATAATCACCGTTACATATGCTTAGCTTGCAAATTGCTGCCAAAAAATTTTTTCTCTCCTTAAAACAGCATAAGCGCTTAACTGGTTCCTGAAATAAAAGGTCCAATTACAATTTAGGTATATGTTGAGAGGTTTCAAAATAAAAACAACTCCCAAGGCAATTTCAGATCATTCAGAGTCATAATTTTAATCATTTTAGGGCGTATTTTTATACCTACGTAATTTGATTTTTCCATGTATGTTTTTTGATGTCTACAAGTTTTATGAGAGTCTAACAATTTTTTATTTTGACAGATGCTTTCATAATA